>NC_143192.1:9818571-10157500 GCF_051530095.1 Phoenix dactylifera
GATTTACATTTGATGAGAGGTCTAATTCTTGTTTAGTTTAGAGGCCACTTCTAATTATTTCATATGGTCAGTTGTAATTTCAGGAATGATGTTCAACCAGAATTTGGGGCATTGCTTTATTTAATTGATTCTCTAGTTGAGCTTCTGATCCTCTTTTTCCTCCTACTCAATTGACATTATTATGCTTCATACACTAAACCCGAGTCTTTCTCTAAATAGACCCTAGTCCTTCGTCTGTAGGTCACAACCCCAACATTTTATTTAGGCTAAATAACTCAATCTCATCCTTAGCCACATTTAACACTAGTCCACTGCTTAAGCCTCTACACCATAACTTAAAATGATCATGTCCTTGCCTTCCCCTCTTCGATGTAATGGATCCCTGGAGTTTAACCTTTTATCTACTTTCATTTTGCCTAGTCTTCATGACATGATGCTAGCATATTAAGTGTTTTTATTCTATCCTCTTCTCTGAACTCTTCTCAAATCCATGGGAAACTTGGAGGACTGCTAACTAATTTCATGAGCTTAAATTGCATTGTCATACCACCAACTAGCCTTTATAAATTTCTTGGCTTGCGCCTCCTTCAACATCAGCTAAGCTAAGAATTTGGCATCAATATATAAAAGGTTCATATGAATTTGAGAACTGACCATGAATGAAATTTGATGATCATACTTTGATCCATAAAGCTGAACCAATATATATGAAATAAGTTTTGTGGTGAAGTAAAGTATTGGAAGAAGCATGCTTAGACGAGGATTCTACAAGCAAGAAACTTTGTATGATATTCTACAACCTTTATATTCCAACAAAGGTTTGAAAGAGACATGTTTAGTCAATAATTTGTGTTTGCTGTGAGTTAGATAAAATAATATTTAGCCATCTTTGGAATAACTTGTTGCGATGTTTGTTATTTGTTACGATTTCAACCTTAACCTTTGCTCTTATCACATCAATGGCTCTACAGATTGTGTTCCTTCCCCTTTGCTTACAAGAAATTTTATTCTGCCCAATTACTTCTCTGACTTAACCGGATCTTTTACAGTTCAATTCAGCTGCTCAGTAGTTATTTCATCATATTTGCGGTCATAAGGAATTGGTTTTGTGGAAATAACTTAATTTTCTCACTGTTTTATTTGTTTCTGTTTCTTACTGTTACCAGGAAACTCATCTCAACAAGGCACTAAAGTTAGCAGACCTCGGATATGGCAGTGCTCCATTTGTACGTATGATAATGATGAGAGTTCATTGTCTTGTGAGATATGTGGAATTATCCGCGATTGCTCTGCCAACTTTGACAACAATGATAAAGATAAAGGCATGTTCTTTTGGGTGGTTATCATCGTTATTTGGCTGCACTAAATTTTGAATATCAAATTATAAATTCTGCATTGTTTTTGTTGCCTCTTTGATGAATTATGGCATAACAATGTGCAGCTATTGACATGTCCAAAAGTTCAGAAGCATCTATAATGGGCAAGTCCAATCTTACACAAGTGCCTTCTGCACCGCTCCAAACAGAAATAACTTCTGTTGGTTTTCCAAGTAAAAAAGCTAGCAAGTCATTTGGGAAAGGTAATTTACAAAACATTTTAATAATATCGAGAAACTTTATGGTTGTTTGTCATGATCACCATATTAATGTAGATCTGCTTATGTTATTTGGCAATGCATCATCAAAACTAAAGTTTCTTATGGTGTTTGATCCTAATTATGCCATCCTTTGGTTCGTTCACCAAACTCTGATTGTTGTATCTTGAAGCCCTTTAAAAATTATTATTGTTTCCATTTTTTCACATTATTAGTAACAAATACTTTTTTGTTAACCTCAATAAATATCTGTGTATGTGTATCCAAAGCTCAAGAATTATGTGTAGAGAAAGTGCATTTTAAAATTTCTGTGAAGAAATAGTGAAAATAAATGAAGTGACACATAATTGGCACTGCTTCTAGAAACCATTTTTGCTTGTACAAGTCTGTTTGATGTTCTAAACCATGTGATCATATATCTATCATTTATTAGTACCTGTTAAGTCAATAACATTGGCTATGGGGGTTATACTTTAATTCTTTGGCCTTATAGCAGTTTAATAGTAGAAATTATTTTTGAGGTTGTGCTATGAAATGTTATTATTTCAAAGTTCATTTTTAATGTCTCGTGAATTGCTTCTCATCTTACTTGTAAATGTTCGCACAAAGTCAGAAGTATATAGGTGATAATATCGCTTTTTCCCTTAACAGTTTCTGATTCTGTGCATTATGATTGATTAGGGACTCCATGTCTGATGATTCTGTATACTATTGTTTTTTTGTTTTGTCATACTATAGAAAGTTATGCAATATTATTGCATATTAGATTCCTTACTGACAATTAAATGCCCCCTCTGGCAGTTTTAAGCAACACTTTGACAGAGTAAGCTTATAAGAATTGTTGATATGCAAAACTGTGCTTGTAACATTTTTTTTTTTATGTTATTATTCCTCTAGTTCACGAGGTGCAGTCAGTTTCTGCCAGGGCAGCCTCCAGCTTCAACGAAGAGGGGATAGCTGTATCTAGTGAAATAACTGACAATTCATCTTTTTCATTGTCTAAAGCTTCCAGGGATGTTGAAGATGCAACAAAAAGTCTAGCCAGCAACCTAGACCATTTGAAGCTGAATAATAATACTATGAATAGTAAAAAAGCACCTTCACGCACTCCATACAAGTCAGAGAAATGGATGTTCCAGGACCAAGAGCAAGGAATTCTGAGCCAGTTAAATCTTGCAATAGTAAGTGATGCATCTTGTTAGGCCTGTTGGGCTTGATGCTCTGCAGTTTGACTTTAAGATTTTTGCATCATCTCATTGTCAATATTATTGTCTGAAGCGTGAGGTTAATTTAATCCTACTAGGTTGGTCATGTTGATTCTGGAAAATCAACTCTCTCTGGGAGATTGCTCTATCTTTTGGGACGAATATCGAAGAGAGAAATGCACAAGTATGAGAAGGGGGCGAAAGAAATGGTATATTTAATTTTTCCCCAAACAACATTGTTAAACGTGCTCTATGTGCAAAATGTGATAGAGAAAAATCATATGAAACCTGCTAGGTCTTGTTTCTAAGCAATGAAATTAGTAAGATTGAACCAGAATCAAGAAGCACCAACCCAGCCTCTATGGCAGGAACTTCTTTATGACGTAAATGATATATTTTATTTATTTACTGCGACTAACTTACAGTTAGTGTCCATGGTTTACAGTTTGTGTTCTATAATTTATTAATGCAGGGAAAAGGATCATTTGCCTATGCATGGGCAATGGATGAAAGTTATGAAGAGAGGGAGCGGGGTATAACAATGACAGTGGCTGTTGCATATTTTGACTCAAAGAAATATCGCATTGTTTTGCTGGACTCCCCTGGCCACAAAGATTTTGTCCCAAATATGATATCTGGTGCTACACAAGCAGATGCAGCTGTTCTTGTTGTTGATGCATCTGTTGGGTCCTTCGAAGCAGGTATGGATGGTAATGGTGTTGGACAGACAAGGGAGCATGCCCAACTTATCAGAAGTTTCGGTGTTGAGCAAATTATTGTTGCTGTTAATAAGATGGATATGGTTGGATACTCAAAGGAAAGATTTAATTTCATAAAATTGCAACTCAGCTCCTTTCTACGGTCTCGTGGATTCAAGGATTCATCAGTGACTTGGATACCTATTAGTGCCATGGAAAACCAGAATTTGGTCGAAGCTGCTTCCGATGTGCGTTTTTCTGGCTGGTAAGTTAGCAATTTATGATTTTCTATATGTTTCACATTCTGCATCTTTTAGTGGAATGCCAACTGTCAAGCATGCACCTTGTCTTGGCATAGCTGCAATAATTGAGCATTTTGCTTGTAGGTATCAAGGACTATGTCTGTTGGATGCGATAGATTCTCTGCAGCCTCCTCTAAGGGATTTTTCAAAGCCACTTATTCTTCCTATATGTGATGTCATCAAGTCACAATCCATGGGACAAGTGGCAGCTTGCGGGAAACTAGAGACAGGAGCTATTCGACATGGTTCAAAGGTATGTGATCTCAGTTGTGTTGGAGGCTAATCAGGAGGACATGCAATCATACTAACTGAAAATAAAGAATTGTTGCACGTGTTAAATAGAAAGAAATAAAAAACAAAAAACATCCACTGGAATATATGACACCTTAGGAAGGTTTTTTTCCCATACAATACTATTTATTGTGCCATCATGTTTTTATGCTGAAGAAACGTTGTTGTCTTAGGACGCAAGTAGAGAATTTATTAAATATATTTTCTGCTCTATACATCTTGGGATGCTTGTTTTGGTTGGAAACTTAATGGGAGGTTGAGTTCTAGGTGAGGCGAGGTTGAGATTTTTTTTTACCTATATAATTTTTAAATCTTATTGTGCTGAACTTAGATTTGAAAGGAGTGCTAAAATCAAAACAAGGTAAATTTGTTTGTTGTTAATTAAAAAAAAAAATCAGTTTGTTGTGAATTCAAGTTTAGTTGCTGGAATTGAAATGTGTTAAAACTTTTAGCAAGAAGGAAAATCATAATATGTAACCCCTGGTTTTTCTCTTGGAATCAAAATAAAGATCCTCCTGCTTTAATGGTCCATTGCTACACCGTAGCCAATCTGGTAGCCTGTTGGCTTGGTGAGAATGTTTAAAAGAAAAATGAAATTTCATATCAAGAATTGCAGCAACCATCTTAGGTCTTGTTTAGGGAAAAGAATTTTTAGACGTTTGATGACACCAGATGCAACATGACTGTTCTCACATGTTGTCCCATTCTTTTAAGGAACTAGTAAGCTGGTGGAGGTCTGGGGTCTGCCATAGTTCTGCTTCTTAATTAAAAGATAGGCTGTTCGCCATGTCCTTCTATGCTGTAGAGTTGGAGCCTTGGAGGTGGTGATTTCTGAAAGGTTAGATGATTTAGTAATGCGAGAAACATTTGACAAGTTACCTTCAACAAGCTTCTTTCATCTTAGGTGGGATCTTCCATGAGATGTCACTGTTGGACAGTCAGTCTTTTCATACATGTGAGGGTTGATGCTCAGAAAAACTCCCTAGTATAGGTTAGAAGATTCTCCCTCAAGATGTATGCTCTTATGAGGTTGTCTCTAGCTTTAAAGATTCCATATTTGCAACTTTCACTGGAGCCACTGCTAAATGTGCTTGAACCAAGTCACAGATGAACGGACTTGCTAATTTAAGGCAACTCGTTGTAGAGCAATTGTTGTTGATTATGTAAATTGTTTTGTTGCAGGTTCTAGTAATGCCTTCAGGGGATTTAGCTACAGTACGATCTATCGAGCGAGATTCTAGTACATGCAGTGTAGCAAGAGCTGGTGACAATGTAGCTGTCAGCTTACAGGGCATCGACTCAGGTCTCGTGATGCCTGGTGGAGTGCTCTGTCATCCTGATTTCCCTGTTCGTGTAGCAACCCGTTTGGAACTGAAGATCCTTGTCTTGGACAATGCAGCACCTATTCTAATTGGATCTCAGGTCAGGCTACCTAGCTATTGTTTATTTGCTTAACTTAAATATTTCTTTAGATGGTCTAAATGAAAAAGGAGAAATATAGGTCGAATTTCATATACATCATGCAAAAGAAGCTGCAAGGGTGGTAAAGATATTGTCGTTGCTGGACCAGAAGACTGGGCAGGTCTCTAGAATGGCACCACGGATTCTTAAAGCCAAACAAAGTGCTGTAATAGAGGTAAAATTAGATTAATATTTGTTTTGTTGGTAAAGTTATTGCCAATTGGTGCTGTTCTATGCAGTTCCTGATCACCCTAAATCAGCATCCCAAAATTGTGTCAAGTGTACTCTATCTTGCAACCTTTTTATTTGTTGTCATTACCATTGAACTGCCCAATTTGATTGAGTTTATTTTTATTCTTTTTTTTCTTTTCTGTAAGGTTGCACTTGATGGGGCAGTATGTGTGGAAGAATATTCCAAATGCCGGGCTCTTGGAAGGGCATTTTTGCGATCTTCAGGAAGCACCATTGCGGTTGGTGTTGTTACCCGGGTACCTGAGCCAGATTTGTAGCTCCTTGAGCAGCATCTGTTAATAAACATGGCGAACTCATGGAAATTGCCAAAACCACCATCATATATGCACAAGAACCATGGTTCTTCAGAGACGCAAAAAAAAAAAAAGAAAAAAAAAGAAAAAGAGAGAGAGAGAGAGAGAGAGTATGCAGTCCCCCACAAAGGCTACAGGCAGTTTTGGCTTGTTTTTGGTATTTGTAGATTTATGTCATGTATGTTAGCAGAAGTTGTAATATATGGTCCTTACACTTTTTATAGTTCCATGTGCTTGAGCTGCTACTAAATTTATTACTAGATTTTTAACTGAGTTGGTGGGGGATTGTAGAGGCATTGTAATTCGGTTATTTATATAGTTTTATTCGTTGTCTTATCTTTTCTGATTTCATATTATTACTTTGTGATTTCTTTTTTTGTAGCTGAGATAGAGGAATCCTTCCAATAATCATATGGGAATACTGTCTTAAATTTGAAAATGTTTTGAAATGCATTTTTAAAGTAGATGTGGTTGATAGAGCAATCTTTAACCATAATTTCCAAGTACTGTGCTGAATGCGAACCTTGTGATGGGCTCCACTTGAGTAGATCTTCAATGAGATCCGGTCAAGTCTAGATTGGATGATGTAGGTTTCATATGGGTGATCGGAGCTGTTAAATGTGATCTGCTATCTCTGAACAGCATATATATCAAAAAATCATATAATTTGGAGACTGCTAGCCTATGCATCAAGTGATCGAATATACATATATATATATATATATATATATATATATATATATATATATATATATATATATATATACACACACACACACACACACACACACATATATATATATATATATACACACACACACACACACACACACACACACACACACATATATATATATATATATACACACACACACACACACACATATATATATATATATATACACACACACACACACACACACACACACATATATATATATATATATATATACACACACACACACACACACATACATATATATATATATATATATATATATATACACACACACACACACACACACATATATATATATATATATATATATACACACACACATATATATATATATATACACACACACACACACACACACACACACACACACATATATATATATATATATATATATATATATATATATATATATAATTTGGTATTATTTAGATTATTCAATTTTTTGATCATTTGATGCATAGGTTAAAAATTTTTAAATTACATGATTTTTGTCGTAAGTAGTTTGTAGTTAGTAGAACACATTCAATAACTTGGATCATCGATATGAAATTTTATCGTCGAATATAGATATGAGCGGATTGAAGTGGAAATTTACTCGAGTGTAGCCAAGTCTAGTTTTATATATATGTGCGTGCACGTGCTGACGTGCGCCTGCACATATGTGCAAATATAGCTTACTATATATTTGTATATAATTCTTTAAATTATCGTGCTTTTGCATGAATAACTTTTTTGTTAATTTTGGCTTAACAGAATTATAAGTAACTGTTTGTAGTATTTTATGACATGGATGCCCTTTTAAGTTATTACGACTGAAAAAATTTAACAGTCAGGTTGTATTAAAGAGTTACATTGTTGAGACATTGTTTTGTCTTGAAGGACTACTTAGATAATTTGAAGTTCCATAATAGTGTCCATAGGAATCAATATTAAGCATCAGATTTGTGAGTACCCTCAGAAGACTTTCCTGCATCCTTCTGTACCATCACATCTGAAAATGTTCCACAATGGAGCAAAGGACCTTTACAAGCCTTTCGTCAATTCCAATTGGTTTTCCTGTAGAAGATCGGCGACTAAAGCCTGGACGGCTAGAATTGGTCCAAGTCATCTGGTTTGTGTTGTTTCTGATGGTGTAGATTAGGTTTATAATTCACGGCTATTTCCATCATGCAGAGAGCTCATATTATTTATTTATATGCTTTAGTATTTATAAGTTATGGAAAATTTATTGATAAAATAATCTGGTTGCATCGAGGTATACGGGAAAGTTATATAACCGTTTATATGCTGGAATCTGAGCAGTGATGGGACTCGTCGAATAGTGAACTGTGATAGCGTTCTTGTAAATAATCTTCAATTAATTAACAAAGAGTCATTATTTGATCCTGTCAAAGTAGGGCAAGCAAGCTATGCCATCAGTGACCTACCTAAGTTCGGCTCTCAATTAAGAAATCAGGCGAGCTAGACCTAGGTTTAGCTCACTCGAGCACAGCTTGAACTACCTCAAAATACTGGTATATAAGTAATATATTATTTTTTAATTAGACAAGAAAGGATGGAGAGAGTGGGTGATATAGTCCAATGTGATGATCCTATCTATTTGTAAGTCAAGTTATAGAACAAGATCATAGTCTAATTTGTTTAGAAGTTTTACAAAAGAAATAATTGAGAAAGGAGAGCATGTATATTAGTTAATAGTAAGAAAGCCAGCAAGATAACTAGCATTTTATTGAAGATATATGGATGGATACTCGTGATAAAAATTGATGGACGAAATTAAGAGAACATTTTTTGGTTTCTAAACTGTCATTTATATACTAGATATTATGTAGAATATTATGCTGGCACCCTCCTCTGCTTCCACACCCTCGACTATTGTTTTATATGCATCCATCTAGCATTACAAGTTGGGTCCATCTAAAACATAAGGAGATCTATGATTTTTGAAACATGTCAACAGCATCTGAATGCATGTGCATAAGCAATTTCCGACTAGATTTTGGATGGTTGCCATCCCTCTTTACATGTCCCCATTTCCATCCCTATTGTAGAGTCCCTGCTACATTTTTTTATAAAAAAAGTATTTGCAGTTTTTATTTTAGTGGCCCTTAGAAGCCATGAGTTGAAAATCTCTCTCTCTCTCTCTCTCATGGTTTGGAATAAGTTAATATTTAAAATGGCTAACGTAAGAGTAATATATATATAATCTTTGTCTTAGTTATCCGAGGAGAGATAGAAAGTGGCTTATCCAGCAAGAAGTCAAGAGAATTTATCCTAGAATAACTAGAAATAGATTAGTCTTCCACTCTCCATTTTGCTTGACTAATTAAGCTAATGCTTTTAGGCTACCATTACTAAAAGCAAGAAAAACATTTGCATTGAAAGTTCAATGAAGGAAATTAAATCCTTTTAGACCCTAGAATGTCAAGAACATAGCTAAGCTACCATTTACTATTATAGAAAAAATGTCAATAAATAAAAATAAGGAGTCGGTCTCCTATAGACTTTCATAATCCTTCCCAATGAAGGCATGATTTTATTAGTGCAAGACATGCGAGCTAATTTTTTCTTATTACACCTCATTTGTATGCATAAAATGAAAACAACCATGAGTAAATTTAGGTCATGATACAAAATTTTTCTAAAATATTATAACATGTGTTATCGATCCTACCAAACTTAAGAAGGCAAGAAATAAAATAGATACAAGAAACTAAGCCCAAGTAATCAAATAATCTATATTTGTAATTAAAGGTGGAGAGCATTTAATTCTTGTTACATTATGTGCACTCTGGCTCCGTGTGAGAATTCTCACCGCAACAAGTCATTTAAGTAATGAAAAGCTTTCAACAATTTCTAGTTCAAATTTAAAAATATATATAGAAACTTAGAAATATAAATGTAATAATAAGTGAGCTTCAAATAGGCTTCAGGTCTCTTCTCTCTTTTCCTCTATTTGGCATGCATAACATACAAAAATTTGGTAACATAATCAGTTTTCCATGCATGCAGCTCTCTTGAAGTGGGAAAAAATGCTATATTAATTTCAAAATTGGTTTTCTCAACAACCGAACCCTTTTCAAATTCAATTTCAAAGTGTATGAAAGCTAATCAGATATCATGGATTATTAAGTTATTCATATTATCTTATATTTTTAGGTAGAGTGCATTTGCATTCAAACTTTTCGTTGTAACCCAAAAAGAAAAAGAACAGAAAAAGATAATGGAACAACCAGTGCAAAAAAAAATATCTACTTGGGACTGGGAACAAAATCAACTCCCTTGATAACCTCTCTATAGCAATTTGGAATGGAATAATATGTAAATGGAAGAAAAAAGAAACAGAAAAATTTGGAACAATTTGGTAACAACAAATTTGTTAAGGATTTTAGAAGGAGCTTGTTTTTTAAGAAATTTAATGATATTTTTTTGTTTATCTTATTTTTGCTGTGTAAATGTTCAGGAATCTAAAAAATTCAGCAAGTTTCTTAAGGTTTTAGCAAAATAGTTGTCTAGGAATATAGTCCAAATTTAAGGATGCATAATTATAATTTACAGTTATTCACCTATACTGACATAACCTAGTTGATATTTCTATATTTTTTAAAAAAAAATTTGAATTCTAGAGGGGGGCGGAGAGAGCTTTATTTCTCCTATATGTTTTATAGGTGTAGAGAAGCGAAGAGATTTTCATGTTACTTTTTTTATCTAGAATACTCTCCATGCAAAAAACAATCCCTACTTGTAATCATGATGCGTCTTTTTTCCTCTAGCCAGGGGTTTGCACATGATTAGAATTTAATACATCAATAAGTGTATTATGGAAAAATAAAATTTGGAGCTGAACTAATTGGCCTTTGCTCATGAACTTATTCATATTTCATGACTCAAGTTAAAGATGATTTTTTTGCAATTGAGCTTGGATATGGTCAAAGCTTATTATAGGTTACTGTGGCCCTCGCTTCACCCAATAGTTTTGTAGTGGAGCCTCTCTACTCACTTCAAGAAATTGATTTTAGTGCATTTCTTCATCTTCATCTTCATTTTTTATTCTAATCCATGGTTGGAAAACTCGGTAAGTCAATTTGTGACTCAATCAAGATGGCTAGGCTACTATAAAAAGACAAGCAAAATCCGGACGAGTCTTTGATGGCTCGATTAAATCGATGAGTCAAAAAAATGATCGGTTCATGTCCTTAATTTTTGTTTCCGCAAGATCTTAACTTGGCTAAGTTAGATTGAGTCATTGATAAGCTATGTCAAGTCATCTCGAGTCAAACCAAATCATCACCAATTTAGATAATGACAACGGTATTGATGATGAATAGGAGCAAGGAGACAATGGATGATGAAACAAAACTTTATCCCTTTGCTAGCAATAGCTAGAGATCATTGTGATCTTTTGTATATTTGCGAAAGACAAGTTTAATCACAAGTGATAAGTTTTTGTTTAATTTGAAGTTTGCATAATTTCTAGACTAAATAACTTGAACATGATTTTTAATTACTTGGAATGTAGATGACCATTTTGATAATACTATTCTTCCACTTGATTTTGCATTTAGTTACCATTATTGAATCTATAATATCCATATAATTTTCATATATTTAGAATTTTAGAATAAATTTAATTCATATTAGTTATAGATCTTTAGCATCATCAAATGTCTTTTAGTGATTTATAGAAACATGTCTTATATATAATACATGATTCATCTGAGATGCCAATGTGACTTGTCTGAGTCGAAAAATTAATTGAGGGTGAGTCGAGTCCAAGTCATGAGTTTTGCAACCTTAATTTAATCAATAGTATATCTAAAAGAATTTCCTATCTTTAAGGTCTGAGATAAGGTTCCGTCTATCTCCCTATTTGTTTATTATATGCTCCGATGCCTTTTTCACATTTGATGAGTTTAAAGAAGGAAGGAGGGTCCATCCATGGTATACGAATAGCCTGCACCATCTATAACATATTTAATGTTTGCAGATGATCTCCTTTTAATTGGTAGCGACCAATGATGAGTTTTCATGATTAAAAATGTGTTGGCATCTGGTCAAGAAGTCAATTATGAAAAAACTTCTCCTTTATTTAGTTCTAACATCCAAAGGCATAATATAAAACCGAGGTAGTAGTACGGTGGGAACAGAACTTTGATTTCACCGGAGTGGCCCAGGTTTGAAACGCGTGGGTGTCGATTAAATACGGGGATCGGATGCCGCCCACCTGGTTTGTCTGGTGAAGTCGATATCTGGTCCGTCGTTACTTAGGTGATGCTAGTGTGACGTACTTATACGGGGATAGGGCTGCCATGCTGGTGGGGCTCTGCCATGGATGGGGAGGGTATGAGTAAAAAATATTCTACCCGCATCGAATACTCTCCAGCAGGATAGGGACCCAGTGGGGATTGCTATGCGGGTGAGGTACTCCTCGCTTTCTTCTTTCATTTTTCTAAGCAAAAAAAAAAAGAAAAAGAAAAGGCATAATATATATGTTTTGGTGGGGGAACTTGGGGTGAAACAAATGACAAAAGAATTTTTTTTTTTGGGCGGTCCTCTCTCTTTATCTCGCTTTAAGAAAAAGTACTTTTAACTTCTTTATTGATACATTTAAGTCAAGGCTGAAGTAGTTAGAAGGCTTGTACTCTTTCTCATGCTGGTGCTATTAGTATCTACAGTTAGCATACCATATGTTATCATTAGTAATTCCCATAAATAATATCATAGCTTTTAGTGGAGTGCTCTTTGCAAGGAAAAACACTTACACATGAAATCATGGAAGTATTTTCAAAAGCCTAATTTCTTGGGTATTGGCACTTGAGACTTGTAAGTAGTGAATTAGGCCCTAGGTTGGAGATTGTTGACAACCAAAACAATTATGGAGTGTGTTCCTCCAAACAAAATATTTGTTGAAAGAAGGATTTTGGAATGCAAAAGGCTATTGGTAATAACTTCCACATATGGAGAAGCATTATTTCTTATAGAGAAATTTTACAAATTGGAGCTTAGGTTCCTTCTTTCCCAAACTATAGGCCAGCAATCATAAATTTTCATGAGGATTACTCGAAAGTTCCGATTTTATTGATCCTATTACAAGAAGGTGGAATGCTTTCATTGTTAATGAAGTTTTCAATTTGGTCGTTGCACAAACTATTTTCGAGATAAATTTATGCTAATTGCTAAGTGGATGTAAACCAACTAGATCAGCTCCTCTGATTCAAGACCAAAGTGGGTAAATTTTCTACTAAATCTATGTATAAAAAGCTCTTTCAAAATGTTTCATGTGAATCTTCAACTATGATTAGTAGTGACAAGGAATTATAGGGCAATATTTGGAAAGTACAAATGATTGCACCAATGATTCTAATGTTTATATGAAGAGGTCTCTTTGCCCTGCTTCCAAATAGATTTGAACGTGAGACTCCCAAATATGGGCACCACAAGCGCTATGTGCAACCAAATGGAGGAGACATTGGATCATTTATATACTTTTTTATGTTCAATTTGCACTATTAGTTTGGTTTGATTCATTTAAGGATGTTCGTCTATTCTAAATCTAAAAGCTTTAAAGAGTGAAGAAGCCTTGGGCAAGCAAGGGACCACTGGGGATTATAAATGAAGTTATCTTTACTAAAAGCAAGCCAAATCCTCTAGTACTTGTTAGGGCTGATGTATGCTAGGGAAGAAATTTATAGGACCAAAATTTTCACTTCTATCATTTTTCTAGGGGTGGTGATTGAGTTTACTTAGGATGAGAGTAGTGGATGGAAAGCATCTGAGATTGGTTATTTTAGATATAATAAGGTGGCACAATATCATCATTTAGATCAAGTATTGATAAGTGATTATCAAAGATCATAGAGGACATCAGGTATTTATAAAGCAATACCGATATCAACATGTTCGCCAAAAGAAGTCGAAGCATCAACATTAAAAGAAATTGACATCTCAAATACTTATTTGGAGGGTGATACAAATAATGTCTTCAAGATTCTATTAATTAAAGGATCTCATCCACCATGGTACATTCATCATACAATTTCAAATAATAGTAATCCTCTCCATAAATTTTAGCATATCAAGATAAACAGCGACTATAAATCCAACTATTTCTTCCACAAGGAATCACGAAATAATTTCCTACTATATTGAATCTATCTATGCTAATGATCTATCCAATATAGATATTTGTTAAGTTTTAATTGTTGAATGAAATCAAGTAATGTGTGACCTTCTAACAAAAAGAAAAACAGATCAAAACTTTGAAGGCTGCATTTGGCATTGCTGTCATTTTGTTAAAAAAAATCTAAAAATAAATATTCTATTTTTTTCCAAATTTCTGGCTATAGAAATCATGTTTAGTTTTTTTTTAAAACAAGGGTCAGCGATGTGGCTGATGATAAGGAAGAGGGGATGGGGAGCAGCAAAATGATCGAAGATAAGAAAAAATAGAGATAGGACTGGCAATGCAACATGAGATTAAGAAATATCTCGACATTGGATAGAGAAATGACCAGTGGGAACTGGGAAGCCGGTGTGGTTGGACGGAGGTAATAAAGCTGAGAGCGAGATTGGACAAAAAAAAAGGGCTCGAAAGAAGAAGGGTAAAAATCTAATTTTATTTTTATTTTTTTAAAAATGAAAAATATTTATAAAGAAAAAAAAGAAGATGATTTTTTTTTTTTTTGCATTAGATTCGATATTTTTGTTTAGGAAAAATAGTAAAAAAAAAGTTATTCTTGTCCATGGGCCGGCACGCCTGGTTCGATACTTTTCTTGCAGGGAAAGTACTAGTGGGGGATAAGATCCCGTCCAAGTAATATGATCTTGTCTTGAGATTTGCACCACATAAGATTTTCATTAGGAAGAGAAAATTTAACGAACGGCGGATGATTGGACATCCCTTTTCACTCATACACCGTTAATTAGTTGATGGATGGTGTGGGCAACATAATCACAGGAAGAATTAAATGTACCGAGCTTTACTTTTCTCCCTCAACACTAAGGGATACCCGTCCTTGAGGTCGGAAATCTAAGATCACCTCATGGTGGTGATTCTGGCTTAAAAGTTAAAGACAAAAATATCCCTCAATTTAGCAGAAAAATTGATATATCAATATACCATCAATATTATATATACATATATATATAATATTATGTTGATATTATATATTATATTAATGATATATATTATATTATATTATAATATATTACTAATCATATTATTATCCTATTATTATTGAAAGATAATTTTAAATTATAGTAGAAATATATTATTATATTTTATATTTATATGATAAAAATATTTAATATATTACTTCTATTTACCTTATTTTTCTAATCAAAATAATTACTAGTATTAAAAAATCTATTATAAATATAAATAAAAATATTAATTCTATAATGAAAAATAATATATTTTTATAAGATTAATAATTTATAGGAGTAATAAATATATTTTTATAGAATATGTTAATAATTAATATATTGATAAATATGTTAATATTTTATTATAATATATTTTATATGATTAATAAATATATGATAAGAGCTACTAAAAGTAGAATATGTGACAAAATTATGAAGCTATTATAAAAATTAGCATATTGACTTACATTTTTGATTCATGAAAATTAAAAATATATAAAAAATCCATCTAATATATATCAAGGTATTTGTGGTATTATATGGTTGGTGATTTTAAATTTTTGTACCATACTAAGCTATTTATGGATATTCGGAGATTTTTAACCAATGGCCTACCAAATATTGATATTGGATAACTAGGATCAAATCGCCCCCAGATCACCGGGATCTTAGATCTGTAGTGATCCTGTTGGAGTTACCAAACGCCCCCTAACACTCGACTTTTAAGACCCCTTTCCCATTCCTAGGGTTTTCCAGTTCTTTTTCTCTTCTGTGATCAATCTCCGAGTTGCTTTCGCTCCGTCCAGCGTCTCGCCATGGCGGTCGATCCGAGCCCTAACAGCTCCGCCGGCGGAGAGCAGGCCCCCCCCAAGCCCCCCTTCAAAGACCCCAAGAAGAAGAAGGACGAGAAGAAAGAAGAAGATCTGGTGATTTTGATCTCTCTCTCTCTCTCTCTCTCCCTCCCTCCCTCCCTCCCTCTCTCCCTTCTATGTTTGATCAATTTTACTCGATTGTCACGCTAATGGTCTACGGTTTCGTTGCAGTCGGAGGAGGATTTGGCGTTCAAGCAGCAGCTCGAGCTTTACGTTGAGAGGGTTCAGGATGCCGATCCCGGTGTCCAGAAGTTCGCCCTCGAGAGCATGAGGTATCTGGTTGATGCAAATCATGTCAACAATTGGATTCCTGATGCTTAGGGTTTTGCAGTTCTTGATTTACTATTTTCATATTTGTTTTCAAGAAGAAAGCCTGCTTCTTGTTTTGTGTTCTTGATTTTGCTGATGAGTTTGGAGAAGGTGGGTTAGGATTTTTTCCGTGATATGTTACTATTTTGTTAATAGGAAGGAGATTCGTACGGCAACAAGCTCCATGACGTCTGTCCCGAAGCCTCTAAAGTTCCTTCGACCCCATTATGGAACTCTAAAAGCATACTTTGAGACGATGCTAGAGTCTGACCTGAAGGTATAAATCATTAGAGTTTCTATGTTGTTGTTGTGTTTTTTTTTTTGTATGTTTTTGTTTAATTCTCAGAGTTGATATGGCTTTATGAATTGCAGAAGTACCTAGCAGACATTCTTTCTGTCTTGGCCTTAACGATGTCTGCTGAAGGGGAAAGGGTATGTAATTTGCTTTCAATTTAAATCATTATTTGGTTACAGTTGTTTATCTTTTGTTCTTTTTTTTATATATAAGAATGAGTTGTATGAAGGATGATTGGGATGTTGCAACAAACAAGGACCAAGAATGAGTTGTTTGCTTAGTTGAATGGATGTTTATTTTTGCTTCGTTGAATGGATGTTTATTTTTGGTTCAATTGGGTTACGGATTTTGATTTCCTAGTTCTTCCATCTATTTTTAATTTTTCTTTTATCCTAGTTAATATGCATGTTAGTGTTTGTGTCATCATTTTGGATAATGCTATTGTTGCCGAGCAACAAATTTGGCTGATGGCATCTAAGTTATTTCAATTTAGTTTGATAAACTTCTCGCTGGTTTTTCTAGGAACTTTTGCCCTTAGATTAATGTTACTTGAATCTTAGAGGATTAAAAACACAGTTCTCTTGTATTTTTATATATTATTATCTGCAGCAGTTAGCATATAAGAGATGAGATGAAAAAATGATAGTACCATCACCACCAAAGTAAACAACAAAGTGGTTGTTTAGTATATGTGCTTGAATGTTTTTAATCCAAGTCTCATGAATTGCTGTATTATCTATGGGTAATTCAATAACTCAGTAATAGCTAGATACTTGCTTGTTCACTAAATTGAAAATTAAAGTTTATGTGTATGAGAACAATTGCAACTGAAACTCACTTCCCCCTCATCTTCTACTATACATGTATGCCTCCGCATATCATTCTTTTCTTTTTTCACTCAGAGTTGATAATATGGCTGTCATTAGGTCAATTTTTGGTCCAAGTCTTATTTTCCAATTATTTCTTCAGTTACGTTGCCAATAAAGTTGTAAAGTGATTTTTTTTGTCAATTTATCTCCTTTGTAAGCCTTTGAGTCAGAATAATTTTTTTATGACATGAGCTTGTACTTTGTTAGGTGGTGTGGGAAGACTGTATTTAAGCATTACAGGGTAGGATTTGCGATGACTGTGTTGCCAGGTGTTCTCATGAGTTGGTCTATATCCTGATAGATAATGATGGAATATACTAATGGCATGGAGGTGGATAATTTAGAGTACAATGTATGAATTTTTCTATGATGAAGGATGCAATGCTTAATAGAATCGTTGAAACTTCTTTAACCTGTAAATGAATAGAAGGCTTATGATTGGGAAAAGCTTATATGTCACCTATTGACTGTACCAGCTGAGGATGCTAGTTCATAGAGCTGGGATGAAGATGTGAATTTTATAGTGAAACCTTTGTGGAAATTTTGGAATGATGATGGTATGTGAGACTTAACAGAATAGTTGAGGCTTTTTAGGTATCTGGTTGAGTATCAGGCTTATCATCGTGGAAGGCTTATGATACTAAGTTTGCTTGTTATTTTGTCACACCAACTTGGCATATTCCATAGTTCAGTTTCTAAATAAGGGCATTATGACAAAAGCTGAAAGGTATTGTATTGATGCGTATGTGGAACATGGTTATAAGTCCTATCTTTGTGATGATATTAGGTGGACTATTTAGGCTTGGAAAAACATCATAAAAAGCTAAACAAGTGAAACCTATATGTGAAAGTTGGCAGATGTAGTAAGATTACAAAGTGTATGTGTGCTATCATATTTTATATTATATTTTACAAATTTAGAAGTCATTGCATCTGTGGGTGCCTTTTTTTTTGGTGGGGTGCGGCGGGGGAGGTTGGGACGACTTTGAAACTTTGGACACTTGATCAGATTTTCTTGATGTTTTGCATGTCTAAATATTACCTCCAGTATTACCAAGTTAGCACCTTTTATGAATCCTGCAAGTGCACCCATATGATACCTTTGTCCTTTCATCATAGAACTCTTATTTTGACATTGTTATATATAAAGCATAAATATTACCATCATCATACTATACTTTTAATCAATCTAACATGATATTTCTCCACTATTGATGGATTACCTATAACTACTTTTATAAATCCTTTGTTTGCTAAGTTTTGCATCACATAGTTGCCATTTTTGTCATGTAGATATGCTGGTATTTTCCTACATGTTTTGCTAAGTAAGTGGGCGACTGTGAAATGCTTTCTGATGAAATCCTCAAAATTCCTTTTTACATTTGCACGTCATTGAAATCACGCTTCAACATGCATTATAGATGAATCATATTGGACACAATGATGGAGATCAATTTGAAGAAAAACATTGTATCATAGTTCATAATATGCAGGTTGAGTATTATACACTCTGTCATGTGTATTGTTGGGATCTTTCTGTGAAATAAAACATGGTCGAGATTTCTGCACTCCTCTTCACAAGTAGTTATGTTCTCTTTGGAAAAAAGATGTAGATGGCATATGGATTTGTGCTTGGGTCATTAAACATAAAAGAATAAATAAGATGACTTTAGCCAAATACGATGGTTGTGAAATGCCCTTGACTTATTACTGGAAAATGTCCTGTGACTGGAATTAGATGCGATGTGAACCAGGCAATAGATTGGTTTGATTACAAGGTGGTTTGAACAAGGATTGTTGGTTTGGATGCAGAACTTTCTTTGACAATTATGAATTTGTGAGGGTGGAATTTTTGGGTCTATAACGCTTCTATAACGTTTGCTCTTTCGGTACTGAATCCTGTATGGGTACCACAATGGTACAATTTTGATATGTCTGGTATGGGGGTCAATTTGGTGTATTGAGACTTGGGTATGCCCTTTGTATTAAGTCTTGGTTCGGTACCGTTATAGTATGGTACGCTTGTATGGGGCGGTATGCACCAATATGGTGAATTGTATCTTTGCTAGGTGCCTTGGTTTCTTGGCTTTTTTTTTTCTTTTGGCCATAAGATGTGGGGAAGCTACATGTACATAGATGTTTTTATAAGTAGCTTGCTAGTTGCATGCTTTTATGCATATTTTGGCTTTTTCCCCTTTGAGAGGCTCATTATACATGATGTCTGTTGAGGTCTTGATGCATTGGTACATGTCCACAGTTATTGTGCAGCCAAAGAAAGTATCATTTCTGAACTGCATGTCTAAACATGATGTTAATTGAGGTACCAATGCACTTTTACTTACTGTACATTGATCATGCACATTACAAAATGTGGTTCCACTACAAAATTGTCTTCTTGGAAAGGCATGATACCTTTCCTTGAAGAATAATAGCATTCTTGTCACATCTTTGTATATAATCAAGTCTAGTTTGAACATGCTACCTCCAGCTTTGGTCAATGTATTGTGACAGTGGATTCTTAGCTTGTGAAGCTCAATATAATAAACATTTATCTGCCTTTTTTGTAGGAGAGCCTGAAGTACCGGTTGTTAGGATCTGAGGAGGATATTGGTTCTTGGGGCCATGAATATGTAAGGTAATAAACTTAACTCATCTTAGCTCATCAATGGTGGTGGCTATCTGTATTGGTTTTTTGAATATTTATCAAACTTTCATTAGCCGATTGTTGTTTGCTTTCACAGAAATCATGATTAGCTGAGACAGGTTTACTTGAGTGGATTGTTTTGGCTGATGATTTCTTATGTGATACCATGGCTTCCATAAATAATGGTTATGTTTTGTGTTAATTACTAAATGAAGTTTCTAATTACTAAATGAAAAAAATTTCTTCAAGTTGTAGGTTTACTTAGTTGTTTCGTTCTTCAAAATTGATATGGATGATGGGTTCTTAAAAGGAGCCAGAACTGGTTTTTGAATTATATCTAGAAGGATTGGAAGTTTTGATCAAGCCTATCAGGTTGCATACAAGGGCAAATTGTTTAATCTCTAAAACCTACTTTCTACTAACAAACTAACAAGCGGGAAGGTGTAGAGGACTTGGTCTGGTATGAGGACTTCAGATAAATGTGTATCTTATGGTGTTGAATGGATTTGAACATTGGACCATAAAAATGGACTGACAGACAGGGAATCACTTCATAGACCTCATAGTTACAAAATTCGTTAATTGTTCATGTTCAGCATGCCAAATGAATTGTTCTGTAAATTATTCTTTCATCCACATACATATTATGAATAAGTCATGAAATCTTGTGTTTTTTGTGATTTATTTGTGAGCAGTATATAGTTCATAGCTTGTGGAAGGAGCTCCTTGGGCTCTCACTTTGAAGAGGGGTGCTGAGAAGAGATGGGCCATGAGCAATGGAAAATGGGAAAGTAGTGTCCCAATAACTGGGGATCTGACTAGATATTAGATGGACCATTTTTTTCGATAATGTAGACCATGAGTCACCACTCCTCTCTCCTTTCTCTCTTCTATTCTTCTTATCCAGTCTCCATGTTCTTCTTTTTTCTTCTCATCCTTCTAGGCCCCATTTACAACTCTCCCGTTCATACTCTTATTTTATGTTCTTCCATTTTCTAAACTTTCTTTTCTCATTCTCTCATGGCCACATCACTTATCTTTGTCTTCTCTTTACTGATGATGTCCAATGCTCAGCTCCATTCTTTAGAAGATAAAGATTCATAGTTGTTCAGACCAATTATTTTGCTTTCTCTCTCTCTCTCTCTGTATATATATTTGTATTTATTTATGAATAATACTTTAATTATTTAGCAAATATTTCTGAATTCCAAACTTCTCAATTTTGCCAGATTATTCCTGAAGATCGAATTTGTCACTATGACAGACCTTTTCTTATAAGAGCTAACTATTTTTTGGGGGAAAATGTGTGAGAAGAAATCTTCTTGAATTAAAAAATTGTTACTTTTTAAAAGTAGAATGGAGTAGGTCTTCACAATGAAGTTCAAATAAAGTACAAGAAAAGTCAAGGATTGAAAGGTTCAAAAGCAACAAAGAACATCTATGTGACGTTTTACTTATCCATTGTAGTGGCCCTGTTTTGACCTTCCTCTTTGTTGCTTTAGCTTCTGGATAGGCATATAAGTAGGAAAATATCCCCTTGCTTGTTATTAAAAAAATTAATTTTCATTTTTTATTTGTCTTTGTTTTTCTATTATTTTGATTTTTTCTTCATAAAAAAAATGATTTCTCCATGCCCTCAGAGATATGTATGCATTATACACCTCATTTGCTTCATGATGAAGAGGCCTTTAACTTTAAGTAATAGTCAAGATGATGATTGAATGTTAATTGGTTTTAAACAGATCTAGTTGATGGCGTTGCGACCATCCATCAAGTTCTCCAGTCTTTAACAAATCTGGTGCATTAGACCTGACAGAAGTTGCCCAAATAAATGTCCTAAATTCTGACTCTTTCCTCTATCTCGTGAGACACCCACCCCAGTCAGCCATCTCATGGCTGCACCACCTTCGATCTCTGCTGGCCACCATAATCTGCAAACCATTTCCTCCCGGTGCCAACCTTCATGTACACTGGCCTGCTTCCACTTATGTAGGTGCCTCGCCTCCATCATTGACACCCTCTCTCTCTCTCTCACCCCTCTCCCACCGTTTCCGCTCCTTTTGCACCTCCTGTCTCTCTATCCTCCCCGCTCCTGCCCCTTTCCCTCTCTTCCCTGTCCTGCTGTCGCTCCCTCTCCTCCTCCACCTGAGGCTTCTCCTTTCTCTCTACAGCTTTGTCCAAGCAATGAGTGCTTTTTGGATGCTGTTTCCATACCTTTTTGCTTGCGTTGTGTCATGTCAAGCGAGGTATACTGGGGTGCTCAGGCATGTTTGTGCATCATTGGTGAAATGAGCTTTATATTGCCACGTTAACAATTTTTTAAGTGCTCTCTTTTACATATTCTGCTTTTTTCCTTTAACAGTTCTGAAGTTATTTCTGCATTGGCATGGGTCTTTTTTTATCAGTTTGATAAAATCCAAGATAGCACCTGTCTAGACTCTACATGGAGGCATAAACATAAACTTCCAAGACAGGATGGCTAATTTTGGGGACAATAGAAGTGGAACAACTTGTCCTCAGTAAAAGCAGAGTCAGTAGAGAACCAGAAGCCAAGCTTAGCATGCTGAGATCTTCCAGTCATCTTAATTAACTTTTAATTTCTGTAGTTGCCGATCATGATAGAACTTGTTAACTTGGTTAGCTTTTTGTGAAGCAAGGATGAACCCAATAACATCAAACAGATTGCAATTTTGTTGATGCATGGTATGAGTACTAGATGCTTTTGTCTTCATTGTTTTTTATTGGTATCATCTTATTGTAGCATATTATTATTATGATTTTTATATTTTAATATTACTTTCTGGCTACTTTGATTTTATCATTCATGTTATTCTACATCCATATTTCTTGCATTGTTTTACATTTATTGTGGCATTATACATTATTCTATATTTAATGTACTTGGTCATGATTCCATGTTGACCAACTAGCCATGATTAGAGATCTATTGCAAATATATGAAAGTCAGGCCATCTTCACATACCAGTTGACCTCAATTAAAATTATGCCACAAAACTATGGAAAAGAGATGTTGTTGATGGATCATAAAATCAATCCCAAGTTAAGAAGTAGATCCTGCTTTAACATTGTTATTTATGATCATTGTGATAAGTTTATACATATATTCATGGTTGAATACTGATTAGGTAGTTATGCTTATTTTTCTAATGGTGATATTAATATTTCAGAAACCTGGCTGGTGAAATTTCACAAGAGTTTGCAAAACGCCAGGTTAGGCTCAGTCTCCCTGAAGTTGTGATCGGAAATTTAGACTTTGTTATATAATTTATGTTGGTAAATATATTTTCCATTTTATCCTATATTATCTGCTTGGTTGGTTTACTTGACATATATTGTTATATGTGGTTGTTCTCTTTATTGCATTTAGTGGTTTATGGTAATTGGTGGATTTAGAAATGCATTTATTTTTGTTTTGAATATGCATAAGGGGCGCCTTGACTTCACTGCGTTGCCAATATGCATTACTATATGTGGTCATTCCTTATATGGAACAAAAAGACATTCCACTTAGCATTGCATGGCCACATATGTGTCCTTCTCTGTATTGTATGGCTGCATATATGAGTCTTCTAGCATTCTGGAGCTACATATATAATGTACTTTACATGGGCACATATTGTGAAGCGGGTTCAAGCTGATATTTAGGTTTGAATGGGTTTCAGGTGGGACCTAATATGGGTATTAGTAGTGCTAAAATTTGATTATATTATAATTATTGCTGTTGGGTGTTAGATACTCAGTAAATGAGCACTAATTGTCAGTTGCTATTATAATTATTAATATTGCTATTATCCATCCACAAAAAAATAATATCATTATTGTTGCTTTTATTGTACTTTATATGTTTATTTTTAAATAGTTAAAATATATTAAGCACATGCACCTCATATGCAACCCATATGTACCATGGAATCCCTTGTCCGCCCACAAACCATAGCTGTTTTACAAAACACTGCAAGAGAATGACACTAATATCGTGCCTCAACAAAGAGTTGAATAATCTTATTAGTAATGTTACCATGATTGTGCATTTGGATGCCGCAGTACCCATGGTATCCAACTATAAGTTATTTCATGTGCATCGCCTACTTAGTTTCTTCTGAATTCATTTGTTCCAAAAGTGCATTGAACTACATTAAATGTATTTTGCTTCAGGAAACCTACAGATTGCTTGGGAATTGTAGAATGGTGTTGGTTTATGTGTTAAGCATAGAATAACATGTTGAGTTTTATGTCTATTAACCACAAAAATGAATTGTTGAGGTGCAGCAATGATTAAAGCTTTGGTGTAGGGATTGCTAATTTTCCATGTTTTTTCCTATTTGCCGTGATTTCCTATATAACTTTAGACTATGCAATCTATGTTTCTTGCTATCAATTCTTGTTCCTTCCCACTCACATTTTAATGAGAAGGATGTGAGAAGAAAATAATCGAATAAAAAATAAAGGGTTTTTTTTGCATAGATACCCTTCTAAATATAGGATTTTGCGTGAATACCTTTCCAAAATTGATATTTGCATGTATACCCTCGTAAAATATTTATTTTGCTATTCTACCCTTTTTTATTCTTATTTTTGCATATGTACCAATACCATCTAACACCGTTAACAAATTAATGGTTGTAAATTAAAATGACTAAAATATCCTTAATGGGTAGGCGTGCAAATAGAAATTTTTATAAGGATATACAAGTAATGAGAAGCTTTACCACGCTTTTAAATAAGAATTTGGGCAAATCTAATTAGTCATATCATAATTATGAGGTGCCGGGCGACCCATGACTTGAAAGACTTGCAATTGACCTCCAGTCAGAATAGGTGTCCCATGACCTACTAACTAAGTCCGTTTACAAGCCAGACCTTCCAAAATCCAATTCCATTGCAGAAAACTGGCACATGACCCATATTTAGCTGTGTTCCCTCACTTTCTCCCTTCAAAAGTTAAAAGAAACAAAAATCAAAAAACAGAAGGAAAAAAATAAAAACCATCTACCGAGACACCAGGGGTATCAACAGTGTAATAGATTGAGAGAGAATCCTGACGGGCCGAGGTTCCTTTGGATTCTGGGAACCTATGCTTGTTGCTATCCTTCCACACTTGAACCTTACTCCCCTTAGGGCTTTTCCTCCTCATTGGCTGGCATTTCCCATCCCTTTAGAGAATAATAAGGCCATGGGAGCGCAAGCTAACAAGATCCTAAGAAACCCATATCTTCTTCCTGTCTGCCTTGAAAACCCGCCATAAATTCACTTAAAAACGACCAATAGTACCACCACCCACACACAAAAAAAAGAAGAGACTCTCTTGCTTGTTATCACAAAGCAAACTCATTTCTGTGAGCTTTTGCTGGATTTTAGGTGGCTTTGTGCAGCCTTTATCCTGATTTTTTTTCTCCTTTTCCGTTTCCATTACCACCAACTCAGTGCTGTTAAAGCCACCTACTTAGCATCATTTCTGGTCCTTAGACAAGCCACCTTCTTTCCAACTCAAACCAGCAGTCCGCCCCCCCCCCCCCCCCCCCCCTCTCTCTCTCTTTTCTGGGCCCAAGAGATTCTGAAGCAGAGCACAGCTGTGTGGAGCTTCTGTCTTCTTCTTCTTCTGGCACAAGAACAGCTATGTGGAACGCCCGCGATCGGGATCCTGATACAGCGGGGGTGGGGGGGAAGCTAGGGAGGGGGGGTGGGGAGGCGAGGGAAGAGTAAGGCACCCGGGGGGGGGGGGAGTGGTGGGGTGGGGTGTGGTGGGGAGGGGAGGCGAGGGAAGAGTAAGGCACTTGGGGGGGGGGGTGTGGGGAGGAGAGGGGAGAGTAAGGCACTGGGAGGGGATGGGAGAGTAAGGCACCGGGGGGGGGGGTGGGTGCTGAAGCCGGGCACCGGGGAGGGGGGTGGGGGTGGGGACGGAAGAGTAAGGATAATAATGTCATTTGAATTTTTTATTTTATTTTTAATTAATATAAATATGATTTTTTTTAACACCGTTAGAACAATTGTTATATTAGGGGTATTTGTACAATAAGAGAGTTTTACAAGGATATACATGCAAATATCAATTTTGAAAGGGTATTCATGCAAAATTCGTTATTTAGAAGGGTATCCATGCAAAAAACCCAAAAATAAAAGAACAAATGAAGGATAGTATTGGTTATCCATCTAGACCCAAAATTGCCATTTTCAGACCTATGCTTCATTTGTCTTAACATAAAAATGTATCATGGTGGAATTGTTGGTTTCTAAAAGCTTGATGTTCAAGCAAAGTCTTTGCCTTTTGTTTTTGGAAGTGTTTTAGAATAAAAAATGGTTGCAATCTTAAAAATGTGTTCAATGTATGTACAGAGTATGTTTCATTTGTCTCAACATAAAAATGTATCATGGCTTGGAATTGTAGGGTTCTAAAAACTTGATGTTCAAGCAAAGTCTTTGGCTTTTGTTTCTGGAAGTGTTTTAGAATGAAAAATGGTTGCAATCCTGAAAATGGTACGGCTTTGTACGAAGCATATCATAGGGTATTGATATTGTATCGAGGTTCAGCACCGCACAAGGGCTGAACTAGCCTGTATAGGTGGAACCAACTGGTGTGGCCCGATGTTGTACCATACCGGCTCGTTCAATTGCTGATTTTGGCAATACCATCGTTGGGCATGACAAAAAGGTCTGGCATCCTTTTCTCAGCATAGGGGTTGTACTATGCCATACCATATCTACCATACCGTAACTGTAAGGTACCGGGTACCAATACAATGAGCATTTTTATAGACCTGATTAAGTCCAAGATTAGTATTAACTATTAAGGTTTTTTCAATCTGTACAACCAATGAAAAAGTTTCTCCTACTTGAAACAAGAAGTGGAAGACAAATGAAGAATAAGTTGAGTTATTGGTGCATGCATGATTTATAAGTTCTGCTAAAAATGGATCGTAAAGATACATATACGACATACGTTGTGCCTGCCTATATTGCTGTGCCTACACTATGCTCATTTTAAGCTTGAACTCCTAATCTTGATGGCTTCTTGCATCCTATGCTTCCTTGCAACTTCACACCTTGCAGTGGTTTGACCATCATGAAATGCCTTCACAGGGACAAGCATTAGTATGGAGAAGGGTATGGCTGATTTTAGTCGGGTTGTTCTATGATTCTTTAGCATTGGCTCGATTGGAACTTGTGATGCCATAACATGGGAACAATTTTCTTGTATCAAATAAAACCTCAACCACATTCACACACATGCAATTGTAGATGAAAAGGACCAGGTCGATAATTAGTCTTTACGTAATTGCAAACTAATTCTGAATCCTCCTTGATCAGGTAGGAAGGAACTCTTGTTCTGAAGAGAATTTAATGAAGCATATTGAGACTTGTTAATGCATATGAATTCATTTTGTCGTAGCACATTCAAAAATTGTCCTTCAAACCTCGTCTATTGCTCAACCTAGACATTCAACAGGTAGTATTAGTAGTACTTGCTGAGTATCCAGTGATACTCAACTGACTTCTCGTTTTGCTCATAATAAGGTTCTCTTAGTTGGCTCTTAATTAACCATGAGCTTATATTTGTTGATAAGCCACTTGTTTGGGTGAAACGTTGCTTATGTGCAGCTAATATGACCCTTGATCATATTATACTATGATACTTGAGCTAAAAGAGAACTTATATTATGTAAGTAACCATTTCTTGCTACTTGATTTGGCTAATGCTACGTCTGTTCTTGTTTACATGGAATAAATCTGTACATTAAATAATTGATTGCTTAGTTCCTTCAACTCTCTTTTTGTGAAATAAAGGAAATGTTTTCTTTTTTAATTTAAAATTTCCAATAAGAGGTCTTTTCTTTCTTAGGTTATATTCTTTCTTGTTTGCTCTCATTCCACGAAGGTTATCTACCTCATGCTATACAATAGATTTTGACATCATTCCTTTGGAGGACATGGAATGTAGGGTTATCTGTTGGCTAAGCTGGCATGTTTTGAGTGCATGAGAGCCAAACTCCTAGGCTTGGCTTATGTTTTAGGGCCATGGGCTTGGAAATTGAGGTGCATCTAATTTTCTTAACTCGGAGTTTTAATAAATCTTAGGCTTGGGTACTATAGTTATTTAGGACCTGTTTGCCATTGCTTTTGGAGGGCCAAAAGCTCTTTTTGGCAATTTTGAGGTGTTTGGTAAAAATTTTGAAATAGATTTTTGGCTTGCCCAAAAGCTGAAAAAGGTCTACTAGCGAAATGCTCCAATTTGGAGCTTTTGGACAAAAGCTCTACTCAAGATGCCTTGAGAAGCTTTTTTATTTTCCCTAAAGTTCACTTGAGAGACTTGGGTTCAAGTCCCAGCAATGGATTTTTTTTAAAAATTAAATTAGAATACCTTTTGTTACCATAATCATTTAAGTTCATGTCTTTTTTATTGCCATAATCATGAAATTACGGATTTTGGATTTAACCTTATGTTCATGAGGAGGATCTAGTCCCTCCTGATTGTTTAAATATTGATAAGCCGTAGGAAGAAAGAAGCGCAGAAGAAAGTCAGGCCTTGAATAACTGCAAGATGGATGTTTTGTGTAATCATATTGCAATTCTTCTTATATGTTGTTGACTTATTTATTTAGGATATTATGTTTGTAGCATGGATATTAAAAATGTTGGAGAATATTTATGTTGTTATTATGATTGTGGATGTATGAAACGGTTTTATTGCTATTTTATATTTGGGTGAATGAAGTCAAACATTTATATTACTATTAGAATCAAGAAGTACCCAGCTTGATTTTGTGATAGTTTTTCTTACTTGCTAATCACCTATAAAAAATAATTTTATTACTTATTACATTATCTACATTAAAGTGTAAAAAAATAATTCATACATCAACAATCCTTTATAATAACAGTTTATGATAGTTCAATATAAAAATCATACAATAATATTGTGCTACTCTAGAGGTAAGGATGGCATAGGCTTGTGCTGGGATTTTTTTTATTATTTTTGACTTAAGCCTCCAATCTTTTGCTTGCTGATGGTGTACGATAGTTTGGCCTATGCCTATAGCATGGGCATCGGACTAGGAGATTCGCACCTGACTTGCCCAACATATTTTGACACCTTAACCTTGCCCCAACCTAGTTTACATAACATATTATGCTTCGTTCCCAAATGTACTCATCCGAGAGCAGCTACTTAAACCAAACTTGCTAGAATTATACAATGGACTAGTTACATATATTAGGAGAATTTCTTTGTGATGCAAAATTGCAAATTATAACTTGTTTGGATGTGTTTCACTAGGAACCTTTCAAAGGCTTCCTTTATAATTGGTCAAATAAAGCATGCAGGTGTGTCTTGTACGTGACCAATTTAATACATCATCCATTAGTGAAATAACCATATCAAGTGTTGTTTAAAAACGGTCATAGCAGCCACTAGAGTGGTTTTGGACCTAAGCTGCTATGCTATGTACTATAGTGGCCTCTTATAGCATTGGGGCCTATAGTGCTTGATATTGAGAGAAAAAAAGTTGCAATAGCGGGCACTACAATTTGGGTTATAGTGCGTGTTATGTGCCAAAGCGGGTTTATATGGGCATACCTTAACACTTACCATGATGAGAAAGTTCATCGATAAAATAGATTTGGTGAGATATGAAAAAACTTGGTTTGCTACTTTTTTGAGCTTGCAAAGTATGATAGGTAAGAAGACAGGGTCAGTGATTGGGAGAATGCTAAATGGTACAACAAAAATCTTGGAAGGAGATCCAAATTTGGGGCAATGTGGCATTTGCTTTGAAATTTTGGGAACACTTGTTATAAGTGCTTAGGCATGGATATGGGTTATATATGGGGTGATTTGATGATTGTTAAGGAGGAGGTAGCCTTACATTTGAATGAAGATGAAAAGATCTTACAAATTACAATTTGGGCAATTATTGATTCAAGATAGGATGCAAAACTTAAAGGCTTTTTGCACACGGTGGGCTGCTTCTTGAAATGCTGCTTCTACATTTGAATTGAAAGTGTGTGCAATTCATGAATTTGTGATTGAGTTCATTATGAAATTCTATCGTAACTATCAAAATTTGCAAGATGAAATTTCATGGGAGTTTCCTTGTACACAGGAGCTACTAGATCATTGGAAGCAAGGTCCGCCGTACCGGTACCGGTGGCGGCCTGGCCCGGTACGTATCGGTTTAGTCCGGTCCTATATCGGTCCCGATTGAATGGCCGGGTTTTGGGTTCCAGCGGTTTTTTTTTCTTGAAGTCTGTCTATGTTGGATCTTATTTTGTGAAATTAAGTGAAGTTTGATTTTTTTTATTATTATTTTTATGATTTTTGATGTTTCTATGTTTACGTTTAGGGTTGAAGATAGATGATGCATCTTATTACTTCCTTCCGTTCCAAATGATACAAAATTAGAAATGATAAAATGATACACATAAAATATTTTCAAATTAAGATACAATCATTTACATACATTAAAAGTACTCTCGGATATCTAAATTCGGGACGAGTGCCGATGGCTCTCGTAGATATCCAGATCATAAGTATAGTCAGAAGGAGGCAGATCAACCCAATCAGAAGGAACGCGCGCCAGGTTATAAGAACTGTCTGATCTCTTACTCACGCTTTGGATCTGAGAGGTGTCTTCTGACTGTGTAGGGGCTCATCCGAATATGGCGAAAGCAAAATTCGATGCACCATATCCATATTTATGTCTGAGACTCTGGATAATAAATCTGTATCTGTATGCGAGCTCATCTGCAGCTGTATCTTATCTTTCTGAACCATCTCGAGGAGCTCGTCTTCTATATCCAATGATATCCTCACAGACTCTATCAGATGGTCGACCGTGGTCCGTATCCTGTGTAGCATAGATAAATTGGGACTCACCGGTGAAATGAAGACCACCCTTCGGTTGTCTCATAACTACCAAACTATCCTCCGTTCCCTCTATGGCTAGAAGATCCATTACCACCAGAGCCTTCATCGCTGCTGGTCCAAGTCTCCTCCTCGACACTCTCCATTAGGATCCTTTGTTTTTTTTGCCCCTCTTTGCTTGGTTGTCGCCCTCCTCTGCTGAGCATCTCTCGATCAGCTCTCTGAGAGGATGTCTCGTACCAATCATGTGGTGACTGGCTCTCCTGTGCCTGCAGCTGATCAGCTCTGGGCGTGCGTGGAATATTGCGCTCAACCCATTGCTCTGGATCGACCCTAGTCTCGGTGGCTATGAAGCTAGTTGGTCGTGGAGGCGATCCTGGCTCGTCAAGCTCGGGCTCTTGCTGCTGACCCACAAGCCAGTTGAGCAGTGGATCATCGTCATCATCGGTGAAGGTCGCGTAGATCGGATCTGCATAATTGAGCTCCACTTTCTTCTGAATGCTTTTTAGCCTCAACTGCAGATTGTAGTGCACATAAACAAGGTCGTTGAAGCACGTTTGTGTCAAACGGTTTCTTTGTTTGCTGTGGATGAGGGCGAAGTTGGACCAGTTGTGCTCACAGCCACGAGAGGAGACTGTTTGGAAGAAGATCCGGATAACTATTCGCTTTAAATTTTTCGCGGACCTATCGTAATGCACCCACCATTCATCTGCAAAAATATTTATGAAAATCACATATATGATAGTGCCATATTAGTAACCAAGTAACACCAAGTGAATGTCTTCCTGATGTGTGACGTATCTGGATTCATAGTCTGCTTGCTGACGACAGCCGCTTGTTGTCCAAAACTATAGTTGCCCTCTAAATATTTTGCTCTGTGAAAAAGAAACGTGTTCTACGATGTTAATAATTGAAGATGCGGGTATACTTACACATGCTGCTAATTACTAAATCATAGTTACCTCTTCAAGACAGGGCCGCGGTTTATGGATCATGCTCCATCTTGTAAGTGACATTACACAAAGCCTCCAGAAGTGTGCCATCTATACCAATTTCATCTACGTTGTACTGAAACCGGAGGTTTAGATAGTATGCTGCACATATATGAGATTATCTTAGCATAATTATACATGTACATCTATCACTATAATTGTCAATATTTTTGCTTACCTGCTAGATGCAATTTCGTACCCATTTGTGCTCCCCACCGTTGCTCAATGATGTTGATGTACGACTGACCATGGGCTGGATCTGCCTCTATAATTTGAGCCTTTGCCTTGCTCATCATGTGATACAGAAACCCCATCTGGGGGTAGATCTCACTATCCACGACTCGCAGCACTTCATATAATGGTTTGATAGCATTAACTATTGAAGTGGCCTGCTGGCAGAATAACTGTCTCATCACCTAGTTTTCTATCTTGCTCCCTTCGGTACCGGCATAAGAATATTTACTATCATGCCACTCGAAATTGACAAACATCTGACGTAGAACTTCTTTCTTCTCGAGAATGCTATCAAGTGCAATGAAGTTGGTAGCAAACCGTGTGATTTCTAGTCTCAGAATCTCTCCTACATACTTTCTAATCCGTGAAAGGATTCAGGTATGGTTATAAATATACCTGGTGATGCATTGGGCTCTCTCCACCGTTTGTTGTACCTTACAGATCTTTTCAATGCCCATCAGCATGAGATCGATACAATGTGCAGCATATGGGGTTCAGAAAATATGTGGCCGCCGCTCCATCAAGATCTCTTCGGTGGTCTTATATTGCAGCCCATTATCAGTGACGACTTGCACGACATTCTGCTCTCCTTCCAGATCAATCATGTCCTCCATAAGTTTCAGGATATACGCGGCGTCGTGCACCTGAGTTGAAGCATCAACCGACTTGTGGAAGAAGATTTTTGCATCACAATATGTTAGAAAGTTGATGATGCTCCGCCTGGTCGGACCGGTTCAACCATCGCAAATGATGGTTAGTCCATATATGGGCCACTTGCTCTTGTAGGAGTCAACCTATTTTTCTAGCTCCTCTTTATTGTTGTCAAGAAGCTCATCGTAGATCTCCTTCGGGCCTGGAAGAACCACATTAGGACCGGCAGCTTATATGGCGGAAATGGCAGACCTGTAGTACGTATTGTCTGCCACATTCGCTGGGATGTGGCTGAAGTGGAAGTAGGATGCGATAGCTCGCCACATATTTTTCTTCTTATCCTTCATCCATATTGAGTCTATCCTCTGCTGCCTTGAATCTTTGCTGGGAAGAGCATGCAGATCTATATCATGGATTATCGCTTCTGGTAGAATCCCTCTAGATGGCTTCTTTCAGCTACCAAAACCACCCAGCATAGATGCAATCCGGCCACGTTCTCTGCTGACGCACTTCCTGACTGAGGTTGTCCTCAAGAACTCTGGATCTTGCCTGGTGATCTTAGAATCGCCGCCCGACTCGTAGGCAGAGGGCCCAAATCGAGCTTTATGCCTGGCCACCTCCTCCTGCTGCCACCGATCATCTAGGCTTGCCTACATGGCCGCTTGGATCTCTGCCCCCTCCTAATCTAGATTCTCAATCTCCTCTGGCTCTCTAGAGTGATAGGAAAGTGGCTCTCCGCTCGGTGATCCACCTTCGCTCTCTTCTTAAAAATCCTCTTCTTTGCTTTTTTGACCTCAACGAGATTCTGTTTCATCAGCACACGAATCTCGTCTGGGCAATTCGGGCATGTAGCAACCTCATTGGAATTTCCGGCTAAGTGTTGTTTCACTTACCTACCCCTCCTCCCTTGAAGAACTTGTTGCAATAGTTTCACTGAAACTGGTGCCGCTTCCCGACTCTTCGCCCATACGACCAACCAATATCACGCTTTGTGGGGTTGGCTTTTCTTGATGGTTCCATTCCTACCATAAATCTACAACATATCAAAAAATTAAGCCAAAATAGTAAATTTTGTCAGGATCTTTTTTTTTTTGGGCAATTTCTAAACTATTTTTTTTAAGCTACTTATTAACAAAATTAAAGAAATAAGATCGGAGAAAGAAATCATACCTTAAATAGTCTCAGCTTGATTTTTTGGGAAAGACCTGCTCCTTAATTTGTGGGCTATCTTTCAAATCTGCCCTTCTCTGTTTATCCCTCAGAGACGCAGAGGGCACTTCATTTATATTGGATAGCTGAGGCTCTCGTTCGGTTTTTATAGCTGAATGAGAGAGACAGACTCTTCACCGCGTCTGCTGTGCTTTTTTTTTTAATAAACAATTTGTCGCCGAAACGGCGACAGAACCACGCGCTTTGAATACTTTCTGACGAAATGTGGCCGAAAGGGCCACAACTCATGCCACAGCGCGTGGCTTTTTGGCCACAAAAATACTAAAAGAAGTCGTCGTTGTCGACTTCTTTTAAAACCTTATTGTGGTCTTTCAGCCACGTAAAAGAAGTGGCCGTTGTCGGCAATGGCCACTTCTTTTAAAAAAATACGTAATTTTCTTTTAAACCACAGTTTTTTAAAAAAATTATGTATTTTTTTTAAAACCACAGTTTAAAAAAAATTATGTATTTTTTTAAAACCACAATTTTAAAAAAAAATACGTAATTTTTTTTAAAACCACAACGCCGTGTGTTGTGGTTTTTTAAAAGAAGTGGTCGTTGTCGGCCACTTCTTTTACTATGACGGAAGGCCACAGTAAGGTTTTAAAAGAAGTGGCCGACAACGGCCATTTCTTTTAGTATTTTGTGGTCGAAAGGCCACGCGCTGTGGCACGAGCTGTGGCCCTTTCGGCCACAGTTCGTTAGAAAGTATTCAAAGCGCATGGCCTTTCGGCCACACACTTGTTTCTGTCGCCTTTTAAAAAAAAACCACGGCAGACACGGTGAAGAGTCATTTTTCTCGTTTGGCTATAAAAACCAAATGAGAGCCTCAGCTATCCAACATAAATGAAGTACCCTCTGAGTCTCTGAGGGATAGCTAGAGCAGGGTAGATTTGAAAGATAGCCCACAAATTGAGAGCGAAGGTGGATCGCCGAGCGGCAGAACCACTTTCTTATCATTCTAGAGAGCCAAAGGAGATTGAGGATCTAGATTAGGAGGGGGCAGAGATCCAAGCAGCTATGTAGGCAAGCTTAGATGATCGGTGGCAGCAGGAGGAGGTGGCCAGGCATAAGGCTCGATTTGGATCCTCTGCCTATGAGTCGGGCGGCGATTCTAGGATCACCAGGCAAGATCCAGAGTTCTTGAGGACAACCTCAGTCAGGAAGGGCATCGGCAGAGAACGTGGCCGGATTGCATTTATGCTAGGTGGTTTTGGTAGCCGAAAGAAGTCATCTAGAGGAATTCCAGCAGGAGCGACAATCCATGATGTAGATCCGTATGCTCTTCCTAGCAAAGATTCAAGGCAGCAGAGGATAGACTCGATGCGGATGAAGGATAAGAAGAAAAATCTGGGGCGAGCTATTGCATCCTGGTTCCACTTCAGCCACATTCCAGTGAATGTGGCAGACAATATGTACTACAGGTCTGCCATTTTCGCCATACAAGCTGCCGGTCCTGGTATAGTTCCTCGAGGCCCGAAGGATATCTACGGTGAGCTTCTTGACAACAATAAGGAGCTAAAAAAATGGATTGACTCCTACAAAAACAAGTGGCCCATATATGGACTAACCATCATGTACAATGGTTGGACCGGTTCGACCAGACGGAGCATCATCAACTTTTTGACATATTGTGATCCGAAGACCTTTTTTGATGGAAGACCACTGCAGGAAGAATAGAGTAGGAAGAGGAAGAAGAAAAGAGGAGGAAGAAGAAGAGAAGAAGAGGAGAAAAGGAGGCCAAGTTTTATTCAATTCTTCAATGCCCTAATTCATGAAAGGGGTGGCCTTTATATAGGCCTTACATCAGGTCAATTAATTGACGACATTACCAAACTTGGATCCTCAATCAATTGATTAAGTCAACCAGTTGATTACATACCAAAATCGATCCAATCACTCGACCCAATTACACGACTTAACAGCGAACTCAATTGACTTGACTAAAACAAAAGCAAATGACCAAATCGACTCAAATGCAGAAAATAAAAATAAAACAGACTCGAATGGATCCAATCTGGGCCCGACTCAATCTGGTAGTTCATGATCATCTTCTGGCCACAATGAAGTCAATCCCTGGTGCGAACGCAAGCGAGCGGCTCTGATGGCTCTATTGTTTGGACGGAAGGCTCTGATGTCCCCATCATTCTTCCATAAGTTGGTTGGTGCTTCGACTCAAGTGCACGATGCCTCGTACATCCTAAAACTTATGGAGGATATGATTGATCTAGTAGAAGAGAAGAATGTCATGCAGGTCGTCACTGATAATGGGCTGCAATATAAGACCGCCGGAGAGATCTTGATGGAGCGGCGGCCACATATTTTTTGGACCCCATATGCTGCATATTGTATCGATCTCATGCTGATGGACATTGAAAGATCCGTAGGGTGCAACAAACGATGGAGACAGCCCAATGCATCACCGATGGAAAAGTATGCAGGAGAAGAGATTCTGAGGCCAGGAGTCACATGGTGTGCTACGAACTTCATTGCACTTGATAGCATTCTTGAGAAGAAAAGAGCTCTACGTCAGATGTTTGTCAGTTTCGAGTGGCATAATAGTAGATATTCTTATGTCGGCACTGAAGGGAGCAAGATAGAAAACTTGGTGATGAGACAGTCATTCTGGCAGCAGGCACTTCAATAGTTAATGCTATCAAACTATTATATGAAGTGCTGCGAGCCGTGGATAGCGAGATCTACCCCCAGATGGGGTTTTTGTATCAAATAATGGGCAAGGTAAAGGCTCAGATTATGGAGGTAGATCCAGCCCATAGCCAGTCGTACATCAACATCATTGAGCGATGGTGGGGAGCGCAAATGGGTACGAAATTGCATCTAGCAGGTAAGCAAGAATATTGACAATTATAGTGATAGATATACTTGTATAATTATGCTAAAATAGTCTCATATATGTGCAGTATACTACCTAAACCTCCGATTTCGGTACGTAGATGGAATTGGTATGGATGGCATACTTCTGGAGGCTTTGCGTAATGTCATTTACAAGATGGAACATGATCCAGAAACTGCGGCTCTATGTTTTAAAGAGGTAACTGTGATTTAGTAATTAACAGCATGTATAAGTATACCGGCATCTTAAATTATTAACATCGTAGAACACGTTTCTTTTTCACAGAGCAAAATATTTAGAGAGAGCAGCTACAATTTTGGACAACAAGCGGCTGTCGTTAGCAAGCAGATTATGAATCCAGGTACGTCACACATCAGGAAGACATTCACTTGGTGTTACTTGGTTACTAATATGGCACTATCATATATATGATCAACCGCAGGCACGAGAGAGCCAGTTACCACATGATTGGTACAAGACACCCTCTCAGAGAACTGATTGAGAGATGCTCAACAGGGGAGGGTGACATAGCCAAGCAAAGAGGGGCAGAAAAGAAAAACAAAGGGTGCAATGGAGAGTGTCGTGGAGGAGACTTGGACCAGTAGCGATGAAGGTTCTGGTGGTGATGGATCTTCTAGCCATAGAGGGAGCGGAGGATAGTTTGGTACTTATGAGGCACAGCTGAAGGGTGGTTTTTATTTCACCCGTGAGTCCCAATTTATTCATGCTACACAGGATAGGGACCACGGTCGACCATCTGATAGTGTCCGTGAGGATATCATTGGATATAGAAAAAGCACTCCTCGAGGTGGTTCAGAAAGACAGGATACAGTTGCAGATGAGCTCGCATACGGATACAGATTCTATCATCCAGAGCTTCAGGAATACGAATATGGATATGGTGCATTAGATTTTGCTTCCGCCATATTCATATAAGCTCCTACACAGTCAGAAGACACCTTTCAGACTCAGAGCGTGAGCGAGAGATCCGACAATTCTTATAACCTGGCGCGCGTTCATTCTGATTCGGTTGATCTGCCTCCTCCTGACTATACTTATGATCTGGATATCTACGAGAGCCATCAGCACTCGTCCCGATTTTAGTTATCCGAAAGTACTTTAAATGTATGTAAATTATTGTATCTTAATTTGAAGATATTTTATGTGTATCATTTTATCATTTGTAATTTTGTATCATTTGGAACGGAAGGAAGCAATAAGATGCATCATCTATCTTCAGCCTTAAACGTAAATGTAGAAACATCAAAAATCTTAAAAATAACAATAAAAAAACATCAAATTTTACTTAATTTCACAAAATAAGATTTTATAGAGGCAGAATTTCAAGGGAAAAAAAACCGCCGGAACCGAAAATCCGGCCATTCAACCGGTATGAGACCGGTACAGGACTGGACCGAACCGATACGTACCGGTTTGAGCTGCTACCGGTTTGCCAACCGGTCCCTTGAAAGCTCCTGGTGCTGCGACTATCACCAGTTAGAAGCTCAAGCGGTAAAGAGACCCGCACAGAAGAGGGAGAGGCCCTGTTTAGGTATGGCGGACCTTGTATATGTCTTTGGATCAAGAGATACGAACAATGTATTGAAAATAAGGCATGTTTTAATCTTGCATGAAATATAGGCGTAAGTGTAAGTTTTAATTTAATAATTTTTGATGTTAGGTTTGTGATGCTTTATAGCTTTGTCCTTGATTTTTTTCCCTTTTGTTTTAAAATAAAGTTAAACTATTTATTATTGATACTTAGTGAGAAAAAAAATTTATATGTTTTAACTGCCTGCTTTGTGTTCATGGCACCGCTATGTACTATCTGCTATAAAGCATGGGGCTGCTACATGCCTGCTATCTGCATTTTAATACATTTTGATTACTGATGAAATGTGCAACCGCACCCTTTTGGCACTTCCAAAGTCCATTTTTGCTATGCAATCTTAAAATATCACATTATCATTGTCCCTTCTGCCATATGCTATTTTCATTTCATGGTGAAATGAATTCATTCTAGTATGCAGGATTGCTGATGTCAATTTATTAAGTTGAGTTTCTACTAAAGTTATAATGAGCCAGCCTTAATTTAGCAATGACCTTAAGTGCACTTGTGTTTCTAATGAGGTAAACAATTCCATTGAACTTGCCTTTGAAGTTTGTAGGTTTTCTTGGTTAATTCACTTTGATAACTCTCTCCATTTTGTAGTTTAAATGTCCAACATTTATACCACTGTCTTTCCTGAAGATGATCTTTGTCATTCTTCAGGGGCTTAGCCACTAGTACGTTTGGCTGTAAATTTGGTTACTTCAGTTTCTTGGTTAGAATGCCACAATATTTGGCCTGAACCTTGTAAATTCTGGAGGGTTCACAGAAGTGTAAGCTGATTACCTTTCTCTTTATGTTATGCAGTACGATGACATGCCCTTAGATGCTCTAATGGAACTCGTTCAACAAATTGTTGCATTTCACATGAAGGTATGCTTTGGATGAAATCCTTGTCATTTAAATTTCTCTGCTTGTTCATTTTTGTAGTTTCTATGTTATGCTTTGTTATTCTATGCCTTCTGCATTTTTCCATTTGTTTTTAAGATGATGCTTCACTTGTATCTTGGAAAGTTGTTCCTGGTTTAGTGAAATGGTTAATTTTGGTGCAGCATAATGCTGAGCCGGAAGCTGTAGATCTTCTGATGGAGGTAAGTGATGGCCTACTTTTTTGTGTATATCATGAGGTAGCTGTATATGCTGAAATTTTCTATCCTTCCAGGTTGAAGATCTTGATCTGTTGATTGAGCATGTTGATGCTACAAATTACAAGAGGGCATGCTTGTACCTTACCAGTTCTTCTAGGTAAGTAACCTGCCTGATGGACATGTCCACAAGTTGCATCTAGTGTTTTTCTTATTTCAATCATCTTATTTTTTGGCTGAAATAGTTAATGTTACGTAGACTGCAATAATGGGACATTCCCATTCTGGCACTTGCTTTTTGAGTTCATTAGTATCCCAGACTTTGGGTTTAAAACTTTGAGTGCCTTACCTGAGGAGTGGTCTATCTACCTACCAGACCAATTAGTTGCAAACAAGTGCATTCTCCATGCACTTGTGCCATCTTGATCATAGCTCTGCTTCATGCTTGTATTGGCGTTGTTTTTAAAGAAATATTACCTGGAATTGTAAATCCTTGTATCTCTTATTTATTCTAGAGTACGAGCCTTGATAATATAATTACTCTCAAGAATATTATGTCTAAAATAAATGTTGTAATGATATCTTTCTGCTCCCAAGGAGTGTATAACTATAGATGTATATGTTCAAAATATTAAAATGCTTCAATAAAGTTATGTAAAAAAATTTTCTTTTTAAATTATTTATTTTCTTTGATGATCTTTTTGTTGATTGTATGTGTATTGTATCTTCACGGTTGAAAAATTAAATTCATCTTTAGAATATCCAACTATTTTGAACCACTTGACTATTGCTGTCTGATATTAAAGTGGTTGTTCAAGTGGCTGATTAACATTAATTTCACTGTTTCATGCACTACTATAGCAGTCAATATAGCAATAACAAGGATGAGGTTGATTTGTAAACTAGTATACATGGTTGCTGGCAATAACAATTTGGAATAGGTCAAAAACAAACCTATTCCATAGATATTTGGGCTGGAATCTTCCTGAGGTGAGACACGACATCATATATAGCCTTTTGGGGTCGTTGTCGCCGTTGAACATTCTCTTGCGGCGTTGTGGTGGCGAGGCCATCAAGTTGATACTTGCCATTTACCTCTGGGTTCTCACTTGGGTGCCTACTTGGAGCCTAGGTGCTAGGCATCTCCCTAGCTGCCTGTCTGTTGCTTACAGTCTTTTAAAATAAAGTTTTAGTTGGATGGATCTTATTACAAGACAGTTGTTTGTCCATACAAATTACTGTCCATTGGGAATATCTACTTTAGAAATTTGTTATTCCAATAACATTTTACTTTACTACCATTGCATATTTTCTTCCCTTGTGTGTTTGAGTTTGGTATTGTGGCCTACTCAAGGAACACTACTGGGTTACTAGAAAATGCATACAGGATATGAACTTGTTCGGTTTGCTTTTTGAAGGCCCTTTTTTTTGGAAAAAAATCATTTTAGATTTTTCAGTTGAAGCTAGAAGTCCTTTAGCAATATAAAATAATCATCTTGGTCAACTTTTGTTTCATTCTGTGTATGTGAGATTTCTTTTTTCCTGATTACACAATCTTTAGTTCTATAATCCCGATGGTTGGATCTTTTATTTAGTGTAGGAAAAGTGTAGGTTGTGTTTGGTTACCATTGTTTTCTCGCCCTTCTCTCTTTTCTCCTTTTTAGTTCATGTTTTCCCTAGGCTGAATATTGTAACAAGTGAATGATTTCTTTCCCATAGCCAGACTTTTTCACCTATAATTATGTGAACCAGGCTATGCTGCCTGATGCTTGCATGCCTCTTTCAAATGTTGGAGGTTATGAGTTAGATGACTCGCAGAGGTATTTTCTGTGATATTGGGTGTGATCAAATCTAAATTGTGAATTTCCCTCCCTTTCTTTCAAAAAAATAAGTGCATACACGATCTCATCCATTTGTTGATATCAATGAATAGAAATAACTATTTATTATACCCTAAATATCGTTCCTTTTAGTCTTATGGGGTTGCACTGTTATTTCTGCCACCTCACATTCTTTAAGGGTGACTCAAAGGTGGTTTCCTGTGCAATATTGATGTCAAGTTACAAGTGGCATCACGTATAAGATGGTGATATATCTAGGGGAAATGGTGAAAGCATACTTACTCTATTACATTGGAGCTAGCACCCTGTATGTACTCACTTGCATGACGGGAACCCTATCCGAAGATTAATTCCTTAAATTTAGCCAGTGATCCGGATTGAGATTACTGAATCGACTTGCCAAGCATCATGGTATAATTGTTGCCATGAAACATAACATGTCTGAATATTACAATCTTGGAACTGACAAGTTAGCATGTGATCATGAGATATGACTTGCAATATGGACCATTATGTTTGGGAAATATATTAACTTATGGTCAAAAAAGTGTCAGAGCAGATCATGTTTTATATGATTTATGAAGGTTTCTGCTTTTGTAGAGGTGACACTGGTATTTGTAGACATTATGATAAACATGTACTTCTGGTGGATTGACATCTAGACTTAATGGTATAATTGTTGCCATGAAATATGACATGTCTGAATATTACAATCTTGGAACTGACAAGTTAGCATGTGATCATGAGATATGACTTGCAATATGGACCATTATGTTTGGGAAATATATTAACTTATGGTCAAACAAATGTCAGAGCAGATCATGTTTTATATGATTCATGAAGGTTTCTGCTTTTGTAGAGGTGACACTGGTATTTGTAGACATTATGATAAACATGCACTTCTGGTGGATTGACATCTAGACTTAATGGTTACATATTATGATCAAACCCATATATCCTCTTCCCAACTATTTAGGGTCGACTTCATGTATCCTCATTCGCTAAGTATTCATATTTAGGGCCTCCTCTAATGTTGATTGCAAGTTTCTCGATGTCCTACCTCACAACTTTTATTTAAAGTTACCTTAGGTCTTCCCCTCCTTTTTTGCAGCCTTCAACACAAATCAAAATACCTCTCTTTACTGGAGTCTCCTCCGATCTATTTAATGGTTAAAATACATGCTTTTGGAAAAGTAATATTTTAAAAATCATCATGGAATCAGGTTATTAGCATTTGCATTTGTGCTTGAGGACATTGTTCGACTACTGAATTTGGTGTCAACTGTCAAGACTTGCTTTGATTTTGACATGAGATGTCATCCATTTCTATAAATGGGACTTTTCAAACTTGCGTTTCCTTGGCTTCTTATGTTTACACAGGTGTACCAGATATTCCTCTCTTGATTTTGAAGAGAAGTAGGTTCAGATCTGCATGGACTTTCGTCATTTTTCTTAGAAGCTTATTTAGCTGCACTGGAATCTCTTTTTTTCCCCTCCATGATTCTTTGCACTCCACATTTCCATGAGCCGTAGTGCTAATAACCACTCCAATCAAGTTCTTTTTAATCAATAAGTATGCTTTTTTGCAGCAACCAAACTACAAAGAAATCACTCTTATCATTAAGTTTAGCATATTGTGCAAAATGTTGGAACAAATTTCTAATTAAATATGTTTTGCAGCTATCTCCCAAGTCCTGATGATGTATTGGCGTTGGATATAGCATATACGATTTATATGAAGTTTGAAGACTATGCAAGTGCCTTACGAATTGCACTCTTTATTGATAACATTCAGGTCCGCTTGTGAGCCCTTTAGTTTTTAGAAACCTCTTTTCACTTCTCTGACTGGACCAAGGTTTGGCTATCATGAACATGCTGTAATGAGAATTTGTTGGAATGACAGTATGTGAAACAAGTCTACACATCGACCGAGGATCTGTTGTTGAAGAAGCAATTTTCTTATATTATTGCTCGCCATGTAAGCTATTCTTATCTTATTGAGCATTTAATATTGGAAGCCTTAGTCAAATTCAATTCCTTATGGTTGGGTGCATGTATTATAACTAATATATATAGGTCTTTTCATCTTTATATAGTTTACATTACCTGCCATTTGAATAAATAAGAACTTAGGTTATTAGCTTATTATGTTAAATTTGATCTATCTATCTTGGTAAATTTGGTGCTCTGCTAAATATGTAATTTTTCATTATATTTGCATGTGATGTTTGATTATCTTGCTTCACTGATCGCTGTTCTGTAATCCAGGGATTAGCACTGGAGCTTGATGATGATATAGCTGCAGATGATGATGATAAAGAGGCCTTGCAAGATATAGTCAACAATGTTAAACTAGGTGAAGGATACCTTACTCTTGCTCGTGATGTTGAGGTCATGGAACCCAAATCTCCAGAAGACATCTATAAGGTGCTGACATTTATAATAGCCTGAGTATATTACACATTTATTTTCTTTTCTTTTTTAAGTAATAAATAGCAAAATGAGTATATCTTTCATATATTTTTGTCTTTGTTGAATTGAAAATATAAATATGCTTCAGACATGGTCTGCCGATACGGGCTGGTACGTATCGGTACCGGATGGAACCAGTACGGTACAACTATATTTTTCGATTCCAACTATTTGCAGTCCGTACCGACCTGTACCGACTGGCCCGTACCGATTTCTTTTTTTTTTTTTTGCTTTTGGCCCGAACCAGCCAAACAGGTACGGTACCGGTTCGGTTCGGTATGGTACCGGTACCGTATCGGTACCGGTGCACACCAGTACGTCGGTACGGTCGGTACAACGGATCTTGCTTCAGAGCTTTTATTTTGTTTTAATCTCTGATGTAAATTTTTTAATTCCCCTTCCAATGATTTACAAGATTATGAGTTGTGTCAGCAATGATTCCAATTCATGTTTAGGTTATGAATTTAGCCAACAAGTTTTTATTGATTAATATTTGAACATTTTAATGCATCCTTTGTTCAGTGAAATAATGAGTTTGTGTTTTAGTGTTGCTCCTCTCTTACTGTCAAATTTTTAATTAGCATTGCTTTTAGGAGTATCCACGGACATGTGCAAGCATGCAGATATATTTTCAATTAAAGTAATGAAAATTTCAATGTATCATTCTGAAGGGAAAAGTTATACACAACCCATGCAGTTATACATTCTATAAAGTAATGAAATCTATGATCAAGATGTGTTGTTTTGAAGAAAAAGGTCACATGTGTTCAATTAAGTTAATGGAAGCTAAGATAAAGAGGTTGAAAGAAAAATATCACAAAGCTTGTATGTGACAATATACGTGGTTATCTATGTGTGCATTTCCTGCCTATGTGCTTGGTTTTTAGTGGACATGCTTAACTTATTAGGCACACTTGATTGATGGCCGAGCAAGTGCAAGTTCCAGTCTTGATTCAGCTCGACAAAATTTGGCGGCTACTTTCGTGAATGCATTTGTGAATGCTGGCTTTGGTCAGGTAGACCTGAGCGCTTTTTTCCTTATATATTTATGTACTCACATACATACATATGTACATATGTATGTATGCTTTTATAATTATAATATTTTGGTATATATAGTAAATTTGAATCTTTCCTCTGCTTTTGTGCAGGATAAATTGATGACTGTCCCATCAGAATCTACAAGCGGTGGATCTTCGGGTAGCTGGTTGTTTAAGAACAAGGAGCATGGAAAGGCCAGTGCGGCAGCCAGCTTGGTACAGTTCTTGTCCTTGTGTGTTATCTGGTATTGAGCTCTTAATGACCATCAGAAATTGATGCCTTTGGTAACACTAACAGGGGATGATTCTTTTGTGGGATGTGGACAATGGACTTGCTCAAATTGATAAATATCTGCACAGCAATGACAACCATGTTGTTGCGGGAGCTTTGCTAGGTGTTGGGATCGTCAACTGTGGTGTAAAGAATGACTGTGACCCTGTGAGTTGTCTTTTGCGTGTTCCCACAGGAGCGGTGATATCCTTGTTTGGTTGCACTTTATCTCATATGGAATTTCGCTATTTATTTATCTTTTTCCAGGCTTTGGCACTTCTTATTGATTTTGTTAATAAAGAGGACACTATCATTCGAATTGGGGCAATTTTGGGCCTTGGCATTGCATATGCTGGTTCGCACAAAGATGAGGTGAAATTCCTGTAGTTTCTTTTCTATCTGTAACCCCTGATTATTCTTGTTTTTCACTGACGTTCACTGGAATATCAGCTTAAAGTTCGCCTGTCCCTTATATTGGGAGACCCAAAAACGCCTCTTGAAGTTCTTGTATTTTCTGCCATCACCCTGGGGTTGGTGTACGTTGGTTCTTGTAATGAAGAAATTGCTCAATCTATTATCTTTGCCTTAATGGACCGTAGTGACACTGAACTGAATGAACCGCTCATCCGCTTGCTCCCTGTAGCCCTTGGCCTTCTTTACCTTGGAAAGCAGGTAGTAATATTTTTTACCCTCCTGTGGTTTTTGTTCATATTTCTTGTATTTGATTTTTTTTCCATCTGGCACCATTTTTTGAAGTTTCATGTATGAAATTACTGCTTCTTCCTTTCTAAAGGTACATTTTGGTACCAAAAGCACTTTCTCAATTGAACATTGTCCAGAATTTCTTTTTGGTGGAAAATTGGAAATCATTGGAGTCACTTCTATTTAAGTAGGAAAAAGGATCCTGATTTTGGTGTCGTTGAGTTGGTTCTCTGGTTGCATGAGCTTGGGTTCTATGACTAATTTGTTTTCTCACCGGAAACAAAAAGAATGGACTGAACTTGCTAGGTTGTATTGTGGGATGGTCTTGTTGGAGTTCACATGGCAAGACGAAAATTTGTGCTGTTCGTGATCTGGGTAGTAATTCAGATGGTTTCATATGTTAGCTTGGGAGCCAGGTGTAGAACGTACTATTTTTATGTGTATGCGGTAGGAATGGCATGATTTTTTTCTTTTTGTGTGTGTTTGTGGTGGGAATTGCATGATTCATTTCTCAATCTGCATTTTTTTTTAAGAAACTTTCAATAAGGTGTGTTGGTTTCTTACTTTTCCACAAATTTTTGTTCAGTTGTGGTTTATGTTAGCTGTAGATATTACCTTTATGCTGTGGACATTATTATATTATTGATTGAGATATGTGTTTTCACAATGTTGACTAGCAGCGTGCTCTATCATTTTCTTACAATCTAGTTTAACTTTTTGTCTGCAGGATAGTGTCGAAGCTACTGCAGAGGTTTCCAAGACATTTAATGAAAAAATTAGAAAATATTGTGATGTCACACTCTTGTCTTTGGCATATGCTGGAACAGGAAACGTGCTTAAGGTCGTTTGTCATATCTATCATAACCATAGTGCAGCATCACATTCAACGAGTTTGGTAAGCTGATAAGTATCATCAATTCCTCATCTTGCAGGTCCAGAAGCTTTTGGGGATCTGTGCTCAACATCTAGATAAGGGTGAGACTCATCAGGGACCTGCTGTCCTTGGAATTGCTCTAATTGCAATGGCTGAAGAATTGGGTCTTGATATGGCTATCCGGTCTCTGGAGCACCTCTTGCAATATGGAGAGCAGAACATTAGACGAGCAGTACCTCTGGCTCTTGGAATACTATGCATATCCAATCCAAAGGTAGGTCAATCTTATGGATGTTGGCTTTACGTTTGTCACATTGCTATTGCTATTGAAGTTTCACACTTGGACACAATAGGGTGAAGGAGGGCAAACAACATCCTGTTGGTTTGTCATGATTATTGAGTTTGACTTGCTTCATGCACAGTTGTTGGTTGAGCTGATGCAGATGATTTTAGGCACTGCGCCACAGACTAAATGCTGTTGTTTGTGGCGAAAGTTATTATATGTTTAGACACTGCATGACCCTGTATGTGGTGTTGCCGCATAGTTTGGAGTTGTTGAGTAAAGCAAGAAAATGAATATAGAAGTGGGAGGAGGCTGCTGCTTCCCTGCTCCCAAATTTTTGGTGTAATGTGTCCAATTTAGAAAGCGATTTTGGTACCATAATGGCTAGGTGACCAAACTGGCTATAAATCAACCACTCTAGCTTTGTCTATGATATATTTGCAGTGATTATTGTTTTGTGGCTTACGGAGTCCAGTTTGATCAGGTCAATGTCATGGACACGCTAAGCAGACTCAGTCATGATACAGATGGCGATGTGTCTATGGTTTGTTTCTCTACATGGTATTTCATTGCATTTTATTTCACTATATCTTTACTTTTAATCTAACATTTGTTCTACAGGCAGCAATTATCTCCTTGGGTTTGATAGGTGCGGGCACCAATAATGCTAGAATAGCTGGCATGCTTCGTAACCTTTCAAGTTATTACTACAAAGAAGCTGGGCACCTCTTCTGTGTAAGCATAAGCATCCTTTTCCTTTGTATTTTAGCTATTCGCAATATTCTCAAGTCACACCATTTTCCAAATATATGTACAGGTGAGAATTGCTCAAGGTCTTGTACACTTGGGCAAGGGTTTGCTAACTCTTTCACCTTACCACTCTGACCGGTTTTTATTATCTCCGTAAGTATTTTTTTCTTGGAATCCTCTCATCCCTTTATATGATAATAAATAATCATGAATCCCAAGTATTGCCTCTCCACAGGATGGCTCTTGCTGGACTCGTTACTGTGTTGCATGCTTGTTTGGACATGAAGTCTATTATCCTTGGGAAGTATCACTACTTGCTTTATGTCCTTGTCTTAGCCATGCAGGTGTGGCTTGATATCTCTAACCTATGCCTTCTCTATAATCTATGCAACAAATGCCCAATGAATTAGAAGCTTCCTCTTCTTTGCAGCCAAGGATGCTAATGACAGTGGATGAAACTCTGAAGCCTCTCTCTGTTCCTGTAAGAGTGGGTCAGGCTGTTGATGTGGTTGGGCAGGCGGGACGGCCGAAGACGATTACTGGATTTCAGACACATTCTACTCCTGTCTTACTCGCTGCGGGTGAACGGGCTGAGCTGGCTACCGAGAAGTATGATATAACACAATTAAGTCCTGGATTGCATATAGTTGTTTTCATTTATGTTTAATGATCATCTTACTGCTTGAGTGTGTGAACTTTGTTTACACCCGCAGGTACATTCCACTCACACGAGTATTGGAAGGATTTGTCATCTTGAGAGAGAATCCAGATTACCGTGATGATCATTAAGGACCTGCAACTACAGATCCTGCATGGCAGACTAGGTGAAGGAGGTGTGGGTACACCTGTGTTAAGAGGAACGACTTGTGTTTGAGAAACACTGGCTCAGACAGCTATAACACAGTTCTAGTTTGAAGCCTGAGCACACATGAGAAAGGGATGCAGGGTCAGGGATGGTTTGGTTGCAACTTTATCCAGACTGGAGAGAAATTTTCCTGAAGATAATTTATTATTTAACTTACCACTTGTCAATCGATTATTTTTTCTAATTAAATATCAGTTCTGTTCCTTGGAAATTTTCTTTTCGATCCTGTATAAATATTGTTAGAAATGGCTTAAAACCGATAGTTTTTTTTTTTAATAGAAATCTAGTCGTTCTGTTTCGCGTGCAGAGCATATTTCATCTCTCTTCTCCTCACAGTTATATTTACAAGCCTTTTACAATCTTCATACTCACCTAGGGTGCGAACATGTGAGGTTGGATTGGGGCTTGCTTCACACCAACCCAATCCACTTTCGGGTTCAAGTCTCAAGCGTGTGTTCGGAACTAACCTATTAGTTAATTAGGTCAGGTCAAGTTGGGTTTATAAATAAAAAGGTTTTGGACCTGGTGGGTTATTTGGGTCAGATTGGATTTAAGTGTGTTCGGACTTGGTCAGGTCAAAAGCCAAATATGTAGTTGGGTTAAGTATTTAGCTTTTTTTTTTGTTATTTAAATATAAAATGACAAAATTTGAAAAAAATAAAAAAAAATAAAAAATGAATTCCTTCTTTCTTTCTTTTTTTAAAATTTCATTCAAGAGATTTATAATTCTCTAGGTGCAAGTTTACCGACTATAACTTGTAAAATTGTGTATCGAAGTACTTAAAAATATATTAAAGGAAATAATAGATGTTTATATATAATTAAGAGAGTTAGCGGGAGCCCGTTAGTTTAAATGAGGACAGATAAATGGACTGGTAAGATACGTAAGGTGACGATGTTTTATCTCACTCGGTCCAGTCCTAGTCGGACCAGGAGTCCATGTGGCAGTCATAGTTGGAGCAGGTTTTTTTTAACAATCTTGGTCGGACTTGGATTCCTTTACTCATCGTAGTCAAAGCATGAGTTCTCTGCAACCATCTTGATCAACCATCCCAGCTGAACCAACACTCAAGAAGTCACAAATTTCTTAGAAATACACATTTGCAGTTGAATTTTTTGTTTGTGAAAAAAATTTAGTCATATGATGGGAAACCTCTACAAATAATGATGCTTTGAGACTAATCTTCCTCAGTTAGCGCATCTTCAAAATTAGGATGCTAGGCCGCAAGTTGCATAAATATATTTATGAATAGCATCATTTAATATGAGATGCATAGAATTCCAACGAGTAGATAAATCTATGCATATCTCTTTCTTACCATTCATCTTGAATTGTTTCACAATTCTCATAAACAATTCCAACCTTGCTGGAGATGATTTTATATATTTAATAGCCTCGCGGATTCTATGAATAACATTCTCCACTATCTTCAACCGATCCTTCGCAATCAAATTAAGATTATGTACACAACAATGCACATGAAAGAATTTACCATCCAAAAATAATTTTTTTCTAAATTATTTTTAAAGTTTCGTTGCTACAACTGTATTTGCATACAAATTATCAAGGATGATTAAACCTAACCTTCTCTCAATATTCCAAGATAAAATAGAGCTAGCTATACAATCACTAATGACTAAGCCCGTATGTGGTAAAGGAAACAACTTAAAATTGATAATATGCTTTTTAAGTTTCCAATCATTAGTAATGTAATGTGCAGTGAGACACATGTATCCCAATGTCCGATTTGATGTCCACATATCAGATGTTAAGTTGATTCTTCCACAGTTCGTCTTGAACAAATCTTCAAGCCTTCGCTTTTCCTTTTCATATGTTTTAAAGCAATCATAAGCCAATGTTGTCCTTGAAACAATATGAAATTTTGTTCTAAGATTCTTAATAAACATCTGAAAAGCTGGATGTTCAACTGTTGTAAATGGCAACTTTTATAAAATTACCATTCTTGCGAGATCCTCACGGCTTCTTTCTTGATCAAATGAATAGGACGTTAACTTGTTCAATACAACACCATCTTTTGAAGTCATAGTGCCTATAGTTTTTTCTATTTTCTATCAAGATATTTTTTATCTTACAGTTCTTTGTATGTTTGTGAAGATGACTTGTCCCATTTTTAGGATCAACTGAAAAAATAAAATAGCAATAATTGCATTTAGCCTTGTCTTTTTGTTTTTTACCTCACCATAATGATTCTAAATCTCCGACCTCCTTTTTTTTTTCGCTTTGGAGCTATTTGTATTATAGGGCTCTATAGCTTGAGAACTACTGCAACGACGTGCACTTGAAACTTTTGCCATTTTCATTGCTACCCATCATAGACATTAACCTATTTTGTATAAAATTCAATAAAGATGTATAAGCATGAAATGCAACTAAATACGATGAAAATAACAAAAAAAAGATTAACAGTTTCATAACGATGTATAAACATGCCGAACAACTGCCAGTCAAGCTAACCTCTTCCCTCTTAAATCTTCAGGATGAATATTTAAAATAAATTGATGCTATGTAATAAAAGCAGAAGAGCAAATGATATGATCCACTTGTTAGCAAGCATACTAAATAGTCCGCTAGCATCAAATTTCTATCAACTATCAAGTATTGAAAAATAGAAATTTCAGATACATTATACTCTTGTTGTATATAACTTACAACACCTACCAGTTTTAAGTAGTTCACTTATGCACTAGTTTATCTTCGTATTAGTTTTCATGGATATACATAAATGTATACATCCTATTGTAAAACCTAACTCAAATCGTGCAAGCTACTATAAATGTGACTATCGAGCTTTCTTTTTTTGATCATATAGTGCATTAATTAAAAAACTTCTCCTCAAGTTTCAGAGGATCAAAACTCATAATCACCACTAAGATCCTAAGCCAAAGCTGCTAAAACATGGCCAAGTGAAAATCATCTACACCTTGGATTGCACAAATGTGACAATTCCTTCATCACTATGTTTTTACTTCTCATACACCAAAATTCAGAAAAACAAAAATAAGTTGTCATCTGAAGAGCAATTAATCTAGAGAAGGGGACAAGACCTCCTTAATCAATCTGCACACAACATTTTCTCTACAATTGATGGCACTAAAAAATGCAGTGGTAAATGAGAACACTTCAAGATGATGTTGTCATAGCCCGTCACAAGTTGAACTCCAAACACAGCCAATAATATATTCATGGAACAAATTAACTAATCATGCAAATTAATCATATTGTAGTTAATTATTCATGCAAATAGAACAAATTAACCAGATGGAGATGTCTCATTCATCCCATAGAAAAAAATGCATTCACACAGAAAGTCATGTGGAAATAGAGCCAAGGCCGGCACCCAGAAGCTAGGGCTGTTAATGAGCCGAGCTGCTCGGGATCGGCTCGGGCTCGGCTCGTTAGTCAAACGAGCCTGAGCCCGAGCCCAATATGAGGCTCGTTTACACTCGAGCCCGAGCCCGAGCTCGAGCCCGAGCAGCTCACGAGTCCAAACGAGCTCTAGTTTTCCACTGAAAAATTTTATTTCAGCACCATAATTCATAAAAATTTGACAACATAGAGAAAAATAGCTTGTTATTGAGGCCGAGCCTGAGCTCGAATTCGATTACGAGCCCGAGCTCGGGCTCGTTATAGAGCTCGTAATTGAAACGAGCTTTACGAGCTCAAGCCCGAGCCTTTGCTTTACCAAGCAAGCCCGAGCTCGAGCCCAATATAGAGCTCGTTACCGAGCCCGAGCCCGAGCCCAAGCCCGAGCTTCTGTGAAACGAGCCGAGCCGAGCTCTTCCAGGCTCGGGCTCGGCTCGGCTTGTTGACAGCCCTACCAGAAGCCCACTTACGCATTTCATCAAATAATCAAAAACATTAGAAAAAATGCTGAAACCTAGGATTATACAAGGACCTAAACCGGAGTAATATTTCGAGGAGGAAGAACTAGGATTTTGAAGAACCGAAGAAGAGAGGAATATCTAGAGGAGGAAGAATCGAAGAAGGGAGGATGGAGGATAACAATGTAGGGTAAGCTGCAGATTTAAGGTTTTGAAGGTGGGAGATACCTTGGGAGAAGGGATGAAGCACGCCGAAGTTGCCGGTCGCCGAAGAGACTTGCTGAATCGCCGCAAGGTCTACAGTTTTGTATGAGCACGAAGGGGGAGATCGATCCAGGAAGGAAGGGTTTTCTTTAGGGTTCCTCTGTCTCATCCCTTAGGGGAGAAATGGAGAACCTTCAAAAGAGAGCGAATGGGCTTATGGCTGTGGCTAGCATCGGCTGAACGTTTAATTAAGCAGTGAATGAGTTATGGGCCTGAGGACTCCTCACGGAAAATCGACTGCTGGAGCGATTTCCCTTGCGGGTGGCGGCTGCGGCCTGTGGGCTTGTGGGTCTACATGGATAATTCGGATTCGGGTTAGGTCGGATCGGGTTGGGTTCGGGTTGGATTGAGATTGGGTTATTCCAAATCCGACCGAAAAAATAAAATGGGTCTAATTTTAGAACCCCACTTGAACCCACGGATCCTCTAAAATGGGTCAGGTCTAACTCGGTTGGGTCGGTTACGGTTCAACCCGGCCGTTTGCAGCCTTACGCAAAACCCTTGTAAAACCCTTGTACTTTAGGGTTTATCTTCCGTTCCGATTGGCCAACCGCCGAGAGACTCCACCGAGCTGTTCCTGCGACGCCATCGAGAGCTCGGCTATGGCGTCGAAGGCGACGAAGCCCGACTACGAGGCCCTCCGCGAGCTCTTCCGCCCGCACATCGACTCCTTCAACTACTTCATCGACGAGGGCCTCGAGAAGGCTCTCCTCTCCATCCGCCCCGTCGAGGTCTCCGACCCCTCCACCGGTGGCAAGCTTAGAAATATCCTTTATCACTTTTTTTTTCTCTCACTCTCTCTCTTTCTTTTCTTTCCTCGATCGCTTCAAAGGTTTCTTTTTTGTTGCTTTTTGGCTGCTTGTTTTTCCTTGACGGAGTTCGGGCACTATATTTTGAGAATCCCCAAGTTTTCCACCCGGTGAGGGAAGGCCGTATAACTACTACCAAAGGCCGTATAACGGAGGCTCTCTATCCCCATGAGGTTAGTGATTTTGACTTCGAATTATCTCTACTGTTTGCTGTCAATGTAAGTAGCTAGAGTTTCAAGTATTGGATTCGATGTAAGTTCTTTCTTTCTTTCTTTCTTTTTTCTTGGGGGTGGGAGCAGTGCAGGCAAGCGAGGACAACGTATAAAGGAGAATTCAAGGTGACAATTTGTCTTCAGTACAACGAACGACAGCCCGTGCAAACACCCATGAGCTTTGGGCATTTGCCCATAATGTTGAGGGTATGCTTATGCTTCTGCTTCTCGTCTTTTTTTCTTTTTGTAGTTTTGTATATTTTCTTGGGAATTCTGTGGGCTGGGGTGTTGCCGGGGTATGGGGTGTACTGAGATTGGCTTTTTTTTTTTCTCGCTTTGATTGGAAAGTGGAAAATCTTTTTTTTTTTTCTTTTTTTTTTTTTGATTTTAGTGCAATCACTGAGGATCTTCTTAGATTGAGCCGAGTGGTTGATATGTGCTGTTAGAGGTTTTTCATCACTATAGAGGGGTATCTTGTGCTCTTAAATGTTGTTCGGGCTTATAGGTGGGTCAAGGGGATCTATGATAGTGTTTTAAGCGGAGGAGTAGATGGGCTACTGGAATTTGATTGCTTGTTGAAAAATTGTGGGGACGAGGCATGGGAGCTCTTGTGGTTGTTAAGTTAACTGTTGCTTCATCAGCTGGATGAAATGAATAAAGTAGGAGTCTATCTGAGCTAGCCACTGGTCCAGACAAACAAAGGAAAAATACATGCTTTGGAATGACCATGAGCTACATGAACATGTAACGTGGGCAGCAAAGAACACAAGGAAATGCAGTGCAACTCATCAAGTGAAACGGTTGTAGAGTCTTAGTTGCATTCTATGTTCTCGTATTATGATGTTTAATATTTCCCGCCATTTGTGTAAGCTCTGTTTGAATATTCATAATATGAAACCGTGAGAAGTACCTGCATTTAGAGATGTTTGATTAATGATATCTAAGTGAAAGATATAGGAGTCTATAAAGGCTGGTTGTGTTGTATTATTCTCTCTTTATTCACTTCTCCATCTAAAAAAATAACTTCATAGGACGTGGTTCTTATTCAAGCACTAAGGACAGAAGTTTTGTTTTTGCAGTCAAGACTCTGCCACTTAAAAGATGCCGACCCTCAGAAGCTAATTTTTCATAAAGAGGAGGCAACTGAAATGGGCGGGTGAGTATCTCTTTTTAAAATGATGCTTCAACCCAGACTTTAATGTTAATTTTCTTATCCTCTATTATTGTATTATTCCTAACAGACCTCAATTAGGATGGTTGCATTTTGAGACATTTTACTAAGGAATTGTTTAGATGATCTGAATTTCTTATGGCAACATGTATAGGATTTTTTAATATGATTTTGTTACCAATTTTTTTGTCACTTGTTTGTCCGTAAGCATCTAGATGTTAATCATAGACTTTAAGGTAATGTTTGGAGAGTTGATGCCATCTTGACAACAAGTTGTAGTATGAGATTCTAGTTATAATATCAAGATTAGTTGGAAACTTCAAGTTATGGTGCCATACCTGCATCCGGAACTTTTGGAAACTCATGCTGACTCTTGATTCCTAAATATTTCCTTATCTCGTATGTGCATGCTTGTGTGTAACTATATATGAGATCCACTTTCCCATGCTAGTGCCCAAATGTTCTCCTGCTTTAGATAACTTAAATGTTAACTATTGAATGGATTCAAGTCAATTGGTCAGAGGAAAGGTTCCCTAGATGTGTACATTGAGATTATTAATGCATGCGTGGGGCAGGAACTACCAAGTATCATGCCAATGCCAGACATGTCTTGGTGCAACTCATAATGTAAAATATTTGTGTGCCACTGGTTTTTTGCAAATAGACACAAATAATTGGAATTTTTATGCAAAAGCAACTACTTTTGTTAGCTTTATTATTGGTAACTAGACATGTTTTAAATACTAAACCCAGAAATTTGTACATAAACAAATCAAACATTTGAAATAAAACTTAAAATGCTTGCTACTGCTAATTTGTTAGAGCTGATATATTTATGACACTCACAATTGATTGACATACTAGCTCAAACCTATTTGATATTGGACTAAATGTATCAAATACAAAAACCTTTAATTGTAAAGGAAACTTGTGGAATGGCATATTAACAATGTAAATGATGTTATAAACAGAAGGAATAAGATATTCTAATTAAATAATTAATTATATATAAGATCAGCATTGTAGGAAAAACTTTTTTTCTTGCTTCTTGTGTATGCAGTGAACCTTAGGATGGTAATTTAGGACTACCTTAATGTGTTGTGTCAATGGTTTTTGGTGGTGTTGGACCCGTCTTATGTAATGAATTTAGTTTTCTTGGAGTACTCTCTCATGAGGTTCAGTTAATAGTAAAGGTGTAAGTTGTTACCACTATATATTAGCACTACATCAGTGAATATGTAGACATGTGAGGATCCATATACTATAGAACTGAAATAACCGTCAGTTGTCCTTTAGAGAAGTAGATTGTAATGATAGCTGATATTTGTCAAGAATCAAGATAAAGCTCTCACTAGTGATGTTCATTCCACGCCTTGACCATGCTCTTGGAACTATAGTGCTGTATATGGATAGCTTTGGTTTTTCATGTATTTTCTTACTTATCACTAATAGCACAAGGCATTATTATGACCGATCAAGCGCCATGATAGCTAAGGCTAAAATTTGATACCCCAAAGTGTTGGTATGCCTTGTTGTGATGGTTCAATATATGCTTCCACTCCTCATAATTGCTATGATCATCCATTGAACTAATTACCAGAACTTCACATTATGAAGGGACACAAATGGAATCATTTAGCAAGTAAGACCAATAGATGTGTGAGTGCCTGCATGGGTGTGCATTTAATCCCACTTCATGGGCATGTTGGGGAGGTCTTGGGTACCTAAGCAAGGTTGAGGATCCTAATTAATAACCTTCTGATTAGCCTTTTTGGGGGAGGTTGTTGGTCGTTGTAAGATGAGTTAGATCAAATCAAGAAGTGTAACATATTGAGTCGGGCTAGCTTTGCCTTGCATACCTAATATTTTGGCTTCACCAAAATTTCACTTGACTATAACATAGCTAACCTCCTTTCCTGTTATATTCTTTCTCTGCTTTACGACTTTGGCATGTGTCCTTATCTATGGGCATACGGTTTGTAATGATAGCAATAGGAGGTAATAGCTGATAACTATGTCCACTCTCTCTTGCTCTCTCTTTTCTAGTATATGGGATATTGTGAGTAGTATTAGTGATTGTTGTGGCACCTGTGGATGGTGAGTATGCAATGACATTTGAGCAAATTGTGGGAATCTGGGAAAAGTATGGGCCTCTTTTGTTGTGCTACTCTTATTTCTCATCCTCTAAGGATTAGCAGGCATCGGATTGTGCTAGGTTTATATTCATTGCACCATGGATTTCTGGGGCCTACGTATGTGTTCTGCTCCTAGTGGGTTGGTGAGTTAACCTTCACTTGGCTTTGATCTCACCTTTAAGAATAACATTACCATGTGATGGTAGTCTCATCGTCTTATAAGGCCATGCCAATTATATCATCATTTATTGGTGAAAATGATTTCAATCTTGCATTTTGTTGGGTTGCTAAGCCATTATCCTTCAGCAATTACAAGCTTTTTGTTGTTCATTTAGTTTTACAAATCTGTTGCCTAGTACCCTTAAAATTACATGTGTCTTGAATTTGTAATGCTACTCCTGTTGCCTGATCATCCACAATGGACAGTTTTTTTTTGATGTGAAGTGTGAACTATATTTGCGATGTAGAGTTTTCCCCTCCTTTCATTGGTTTAAACTTTAAACTATGCTTGGTTCATTTTGGCATTATGATTTTGCTGTGGGTTCACAACTTTTGTTAATTGTAAATTAATAAAGAATAATATAAACTTGAAGTCTGCATGTTGCTGTCTAATAGCTCTGGGAAATATACAGTTTTGCAATCTGATATTTATCATACTACTATGGAGTCAAATGATCAAAGGTTGCTAGCTAAAACACTTTTGACAAAACAACTAATTTGATTAGATTGTCCTATTTTGCAGTGACTACTTCTTGTTATTTTTTTTAATTCTCAATTTAATTTCATTTACTTATAGTATAATTTCTTATCAGTGGCTTCTAATGTTTTAGTATTTCAATGACTGCATTTTGTGGTGAATCATTGGGCATTTTTACTATTGATTCTTTGTTTACTAAATATGGTTTATTTTTTTTCTAGTTACTTCATTTGTAATGGGTTGGAGCGACTTGGCCGACTTTTAATCGTGCCGAAACGTAACTATGTAAGATGCACCATTCTTCAATTATATTCTCTCCTTATTTAAACACAAATGTCATTTTTTCTTTACATTAGAATCTCCGCCGTACCGATTGTACCGACGTACCAGTGGACATCCGTATCGGTACAGTACCGGTTGGAACCGGTACTAAACTGGCCAACAGAGTAGACGCGCGTGGACGCGAAAAAAAACAACGCGTGGATGCGCGCCTCTGTGTGCGGATGCATTCAATGCAACAGAGTGGCATTAAATGGCCCACGCGGGTTGACCTGCGTGGGTGCGCTGCCTCACGCGGGGAATCGCATGCGGGTGTGTTCCCTGCGCGGGGAATCACGCACGGGCGTGAGTTGGGGACGCGATTCCCCGCTCGTGCTTGCGCAGGCGCTCGTTCCTGCGCACGGGTGCGGTTCCTAGTGTGGGAAACCGCGCGCAGGCACGCGGGGAAGCCGCACTTGGGTTGGTGCGAATCGGCCCTGTTCACAACGGTACACAGCGGAAAGCGGTGCCTGTGTGCGGGCACACAGGGAAGCCGCACTTGGGCTGGTGTGAACCGGCCCGGTTCGCACCGAGACAGCGAAAATTGGCCGGTTCCGGCCCCACCGGTTCACACCAAGACAGCAAAATTTGGCTGGTACCGGCCCGAACCTTACCGGTTAGGACCGATACTGGTACGGTACATGCTGAACCGGCCAGTTCGGTAGACCTTGCATCAGATACAAACTTTTCCTAATCTATCCTTTTGTATTTGTCTATAGTTTCATCACTATAAAAAATCTTTATTGTTTCAGCCAATGGGCATGATTCGTTCATCATTTCGTTCTCGTGGCGTTGGATATAGTGATAAAGCAGTGGTCATAAGGTGCGTTGCTGTTTTCTTAAAGTGACAATTAATTAATTATATTTTGTATCTTCACATTATCGATCATGTAGCTTTCATCTTTAAAATTTGCGTAAATGGGTTGCGATGGATTGTTTGCTTTCAAATTTTTTTGTAATTTTGTTATATTATATCTTTCTTCTTTTTCATGTTTTTTTGTGCATTCAATTACATAGTTTCTTCATAACTTTCTCAAACTTTGTAACATTTTCTTACTTTGCTAACTTAACCTTCAAGCTATAGTACAAAGATAATAAAAATAGAATTGAGGGTCAGCATTGTTGCTAAAATAGCTCATTGAAAATAGAATTTACACTGCAAGCCCATGAAGGGGGATACTTGAAGTACCATACTACCATCATAAAGAGAATATGCAACCAGATTTAAATATTATTTCTTGAAAATTTTCTGGACATCTAACTCTTCGAGAACAATTTTATAGGTACCACAGTGTTTTGCGTACCAAATCATGACCATTTTTACACAAAATCTTATGTCAATCAACTTCTTGTGATATATTATAAGTCACAGGGAATCAACAATTTTTCAAGAAAGATGCGTATGTGTCTATGTATAGACCTGTATATTCGGATGTGGTCCCTTGATCGCACTGCATTCCCTATTTGCTGTTGTATATCATTGTGTTGCAATGGTTTGAATAGGAAGCTTGCTTGGTATTATGTTGCTGCATACATGGACCTCCTAGCATTATGCAGCCATATATGCTCCTCTTATATGGGCCTACGTAGAAGGGGTAGGTTCAGGTGGAGGATGTATATATGTATGCATTTGTATATTCAGATTTGCTCCCTTGATCACACAAAGTTCCGTATTTGCGGTTATTGTATATCATTGGGTCGCAATGGTTTGATTAGGAGGCTTGCCTGGTATGCATACATGACCCTTCTAGCATTATGCAGCCATTTGTGCTGTTATGTAGGCCTGTTAGGAGGTTGTTTGGATTGGGGTGGGGTCATATATGATCCGGACTCAACTCAAAATATTTGAGTCCGCGTCGGGTCCGGTTGCGGCCATGACTACATTTGTTTACTAACAAGAATTCATGAACAAAATTTTGTTCTTACTGTTGAATAAAATTGTTTGCTAACATGGTCAAAACTCTGAGTTAAAAGTTTATCTAGAACCGTAATATGCTTCAAGAGGTTAATAACCTCGATAGCTGGCTTTCTTGATGCAGTGAGATTAGTTTAAGAGCTTTTCTCTTAATAGAGGAAATGAAGAAATGACTCATGTAACTGGTCTAATATTTGAACCTGACCTGGTCCCATGGGTCTTCCATAATGGATTGGGTTGGTCTAATCGGGTTGGGTTGAGTTGGGTCACAGTCAACCTGTCATCATTTGTAGCCTTAATTGGAAGCTAGGCACAAGTTATTCCTGTTTTTCTTTGATTACAATTTTTGGAATAACTTCTGGTTGAGAGTGTTTTCTGTATAATAAAGGAGGCATGCATAAATGATGGTTTTATGCTGGGAGCAGCTTATGATAGTTTTCTCTTAGAATAGTTTATGCTTGGCGTAATTAAGTTTTTTTGACTAGGATAATTAACTGCTGCGTATGCTTGGTTTTTGGAAGATGATTGACATGCATAAGGGTTATTCCAAGTCTTCTGCCTTCTTTATTTCCCACCCAAACACTGGCTTAGGACATAGGACTTGTTTTGCAAGAAGTTATTATTCCCAATAAGAAATAGATATAACTACTGTCAAGATTATTATATAGTAGCACATTAATGTAAATTAAGTGTATTAAGTCCAAAAAATACATATCTAAACATATTGTGATCCTAATGTGGACTTGGAATAATTAATTACTTGTTGGGCATCCCGCTCTCACTTGCAGGTCAATCAAACAACTTAGTAAATTTGAGTTGGATTCATAATTACTACAAGTAAATCACATTAACTAGTTGTACCCTTGGTTCCTGACAAAGGTAAATATATGCATAGTAATTTGGTGCATTTCATTTGATAATATTGTTTCATAAGAAAGATACACAATTGCTGATCACTTAATGCAAAGCACCCTCATAAGGGGAAGAAGATTGCCTGCTATAGACAAGATTATTAGATTCTCTCCATTAGTTTTTCTGCTCCATTAATCATAATCGAAAATGGTAAGAAGGAAATTTATCATTGTTTTGTTTTCTTTCATGAGCAGACTATCATGGTGATGCAGTGTTCTGGGTTTCTCCTACAATGTTGTTCTTTAGTCATTTCGGCTTTGCACAAAATTGTAGATCTTGAGATGCAATAATGTTGAACTGAAGGATTCATGTGCCAGTGCCAATTAGCATGCCTGTGGCTGGCCAACATGGAATGGACCATGCAGTGCCTGTGCCTTGCGCCAACAAAATTAAAGAAGTTTGAAAATTTTTGCTTAATGTCTATGGGTGCCAGACTGTATTGCCCCGTGCAAAATTGGAATTGGTTGATGTTCTGTGATGTGCAGGGTATTGTGGCACAAGTGTGCTTATGGCACCATGTTGCTATGTCACAGGATGATTGGCATGCATTGGCACTTGGATCGTTGGACTTGAACCATTTATTAGTTTGATAAAGTGCAGTAATAAGTGGGGCGGATAGGCTTAGAATAATATCTGAAATTGCCACGTAGAGAGCAGAAACTATGATGCACACTTGAGCTATGACCAGTCTACTCCCTATTTTCTCTAGTACTGATAGAGAAAAGTTCTAAAATGTGGGTTAATAGGAATTGGGGACATACCTATCTTTGACAAGGTTTGGTAACCAGCAATGTTAGAAATAGAATGTATCTCAGTATGCTTTTTGTGAATATACTCAGTTTGAGGCGTAGCCATCATAAATGTTGTGAAAATACAAAAAATGATTTTGACAGTTGTAAATCATTTTCAATTAAACTATCATTTATAAAAATTACAATGAAATGGTTAGAAGAAAGGCCTTTGCGAATTTTTCAGAAGAATGCAAAACTATTGATTTTAAAAATAGCAAGTAAATTTTACATAAGTTCAAATTATGAATTAATTGTTGATTGAATTGATATGCGCTATTGGAATGATCTCATAAAACATGCATGGTATAGATATGTAGTTTCATCAAATCTAACCAAGTTGGTGCAGTAACTAGTAAGTAAATTTTTGAAAAGGAATTTATTGGAAAGAGACATGGGAAGAATTACATGCATCAAGAAAGATGTAGCTTATTGTAGTTTCTTCTCACAGGGTGCATGTAATGGTAGGCCATGTTGTTTAAATTGTCATCCATACATAAACTGTTATCTCCAGCTTGACTTTGTGGAACTTATCTAGCTATACTTAGTAATTTATAGCAAGTGCCAAATGAGGTAAAGCTTGCAGAAAACCATTCCAGTTACTTGTTCTTATTGTAGACTTTATGATCTGCTACAATAATTGTTTTAGAGAAAGCCTTCTCTGCTGTACATAGAGTTAAAGTTTGTCTTTGTGATGTTTCTATTTTGTGAAAACAATAGTTAGTATTTGTAAGTGGGTGTTAGTTGCTTTCTTTCCATAAGAAAAAAGAGGAAAGAGTTGTCTTTCCACTTATGACATAAGTCTTATGTTATAACTATTAATTAATTCATATGCATATATCAGTAAATTCATGCATATATAGGTTATAGGATAAATATTTTAGTTGGAAATTGGTTTGTAGTGATGGCTATTCTTTGATACTGTTCTAATATTTTCTGCTATGTTGTAGATGTGTTCGAGAAGACCAATCTTCTGTGACAGTTAAGTTGTATTACCTTCAAAATGGAAGTGCAAGGCTTGGATTCTGGTAACAGCCCCTACAGTGACATGTCCCAAAAAGTAATCGATGTTCCATAGTATTTACAACATGGATTTTCTACTGAATTTTTGCAGGATAAGAGGAAGGGAGTTCTTACTTCCTGTTGGGATTGTTTTGAAGGTGTTGTATCATGATCTTTGTTCTTGTCAACAGTTTGTTTCATTTATCATTTATTGTTCAATATTCAAGTTAAAGTTAGAAGAAAATATTGCGAAATGCAGAATGTACATACACATGCATAGTTTTTTTAGATCCTAAACTTGCATTAATGCCCCTCCAAAAGTTTGAAACTTGTATCTGTGGCCCTCCAAAATCTGAATACTGTAGATTCACCCTTCTGGTTAGATGACATTTTGCAAATGAACGTAATGTTACCATTTCATCTTACCAGTGGATCCTCTCGAGGTTTTTTTTTTTGTACTTGCATTCTTCCAAAGTGCTTAGTTACTTAGTTTACATGTCAAAGATTAAAAAGTACTTATAAACTGTTTGCACAAAATTTCAGCTAATTGCCTATGTTTGAAAAAATCATATAGTATTAAATATTAATTGTAACTATAATATCTAGGCTTCTCCCAACTATCTAGGTTTGGCTTTGCCAAAAATTCCTATTTGGGGCCACTGCTGATGTTATATATAATTGCGATAAAAATATTCAACAAACATGCTGTATTAACTGTAATCTATACAAACTGAGGTTAGAATGAAAGATGAAAGCAAAACGTGGGGAAGGGTGTACATGCAAATTTTAACTTTCAAGGGCATACATGCATTTTCTACTATTTATTTTTCTTGAATGGTAAATTTAATACAAAGAGATTTTTGATGTGTTTATATGCTAAACATTCATTCCAAAGTCTTTCCGCTACGATAATTGTTGTTATTGTGGTTGTTTCATTCATTTTGATTATCATCTGATGTTAATATTGAGCAGTTATTTAGTAGTTCTTTTAAGAGTTTGAAATAATACATGTAATCAAGGTCGACGACATCGGTACTGGGCATCGTACCGATTCTCCGACGGTATGAGTTAGTACGGGCCTACGTCGTGCCGTGTCGGGCCTGTATCGACGGAGGAGAGGGTGACGGACCGTGAGAGAGAGAGAATGGGGAGAGAGGGAGGGAGAAGGATGCTGAAAAGAGAGAGAAAGAAGGGGGGAGAGGGAGGGAGGGAGAAGGACGCCGACGGACGGTGGTGGAGGCTGGCGAAATAGGAAAACCGGCTGTGGCCTCACCTTCCGCTAAGGCTTCGGCCTCCGACGGCCTCCGCCGGCATCTGCGACCCTCCGTCGGCCTCCCTCCCTCTCCCTCTTCCTCCCAACCCGGCTTGCTCTCTCTTTTTCTGTTTCCTTCTCCTTCTCTGCCTCCGGCAATGGTTTTCGTTTCGGTTGCTGGAACCGTACCGGTGAGCCTCCGGTATGGCTTGGAACGGCCGGAACTGCCCGGTCGGTTCCGCCGACCCTGCATGCAATATATATGAGCATATGAGCTGGTGAGTTTGATCTCTCATAGAAGAATGAAACCTAGCCAAGATTTTGTTTTAATAGCCAAAGTGAAGTGTTCACAATGAGAAAGAAGAGATCTAGGTGTGGGCATGTGAAGAAAGCTAGAGAGGCAATCCAAAAGAAGAATGATTGATAACATTAAACAATTGTATATGGAAATTGTGAACTAAATAATCTTGAATTTCTACTAAGTATGTTACTAATATTGATCGAATGCGATCTTGTTGTCTTGAAATTGAAATTGCAGTGCCCTTTTTCCATCAATTTTCATTTGGAGGTATTTATATTGTATTTTCATCTACTTCTATTTGGTGTAAACTTAGTAGCAATAACTTATTACTCATCTTGTGCTATATTTTCATCATTTATATGTAAATCACCATTAGCAGCTCATAGGAAAGTGCTTGTATCAATACTAAAATGACAAAATTCCTCCATTACTAATCTCCATATTTTCTACTATATTTACATATTTATGTATCTACATTTATTTATATATATGTATGTTATATATCTGCAGATTCATGGTATTTTGTTTCTATACAGAATATGTATCTAACATTTGTGCCATGTAGTTGAGGACCATTACTTGTAGAAGTTACTAATGGTTAAATGATTATCATAACTACTATCACGTAGTAAGAATTTAATTTTGGGTAGTGTAGTTGAGCAAACGAGCATGATTGTTTTTCTCGCCGATTTGAATATCTGTAGCAATGGAATGATGTCAAATTTGGTATCCTTTAGTGCTTTTAGGGATCATGTCAAGTTATAGCCAATAACCAAGGTATGCTGAATGGTTTAGTTCCATTTTGATTACAAAGGGTTGTAAGTGTGCCAAGTTCAAACAAGTTAGGCCCGGCTTAATCTCCTTCACAATTGAGCTGAACATGAGGTAGCTTATTTCATTTTGAGCCAAATTTGAACGGTTTGCAAGTAGCTTGTTTAAGGGTCTAGTGTGAACTTGAGGCAAAGATTCGAAAGCCCCCGAAACAAGACTGTACCACTGATATCAACATTTGCCAAACTGATCTGAATCTAACGAACTAATCTAACACAAAATTGGGACGGTTCGACTGTTCAGGTTGGTTTGGCTTATAAAATCCCTGACCCTTCGGCTGAAGGCTTTGATTACTCTCTCTATCTCTCTCTCTCCTCTTCGACATCAAAGATGATGCTGTTGGCATCATTGATACCAAAGATGCTGTTGTCATCCTCAGTCGACGCCATGGGGTTCCTCGTTGACCCCGATTAACGATAGGGTTATGGTTAGGGTTTTGGTTAGGGTTTTGGTCTTCCGATTGCTGCCATCTACAAGGTAAACCCCGTCTATCTCTCTTCATAAGGGTGTGCTCGGGTCGGGTTAGGTCGGTTTGGAGATAAATGTGAAACCGAATCGATTCAAACCAGTTTTCTAAAATCGAAACCAAAACTAAACTAACTATCTACAAAAACCGCTTGAAACCGACCTAAAAAATTCGGTTCGGTTTATTAGGTTGACATTCAATGGGCTGGGCTAAATGGGTTGGGTTAAGTCTAAACATAAAAAAATTCATTTTATATAGGTTTGATATTCAATCGACTAGAATAAATGGGTTGGGCTAAGTCTGAACATAAAAATTCTATTTTATATACAAAAGAAAATATAAGAAAAAAATAAAAAATTGAAATTTATATATATAGACACATATGAGTTGGGTTGGGTTGGATCGGGTCGGGTCGGTTTGAACATATACATATATGTGTGTGTGTATGCATGGCTTAGGTCAGGTCGGCTCGGGTTGGGTCGGTTTGAATTGGTGTTTTGAAAACCCAAACTAAAACCAAGCTGAATTTTTTGGGTTCAAGATTTTCTCAAATCGAAACCAAACCATTTTTTTTTAAAAAAAACCCGATATAAGTTGTGTTCGCGGTTTGGCTATTTTTGTACACACCCCTCTCCGTCCCTCTGTTCCTTCCCCTCTCTTCCTCTCTCACCCTCTTCTCTCTCTTTCTTCCTCTCCTCCGTCTTTCCCATTGCCATAACCCCTCTCTCTCTCTTATTCTCTCTTTCACTCGCGCTCTCTCCCCTCCTGCCCTCTCTTCCTCTCCTCCCCTGTCCCCTCTTCGTAAGCCCCCCTCTTCTCTCTCTTTGTTTCTCTCCCTTCCCCCTGGTTCGGTACACCTCGGCTCGGTATAGTAAATAACAGTTCCATATGGAACTAGTCGTTAGTTGGTATGACGGTCGATGCTAGTTCGGCGAACCTTGACTCGTACCATACTTTTCGTTATGGAAATGGGACTGGGAGGCCCTCAGAGCAACCAAAATAAAGGAAAACAAGGTTTGGTGGCATCAGAGGATGTAGTGGGCTAGTGTTAGACAAGGTGGAGGCGGAAAAGGTGTGGCATTCTTCTGACTCTGGGTCGTGTAAGGGGAAGGAGGCAATTATGTTGGGTAGGGGGAAGGAGAAGGCTGGGAGCAGTGGCTTTCGCTTGCAATTATTATTATTATTTTTTTTTTGTGGGGGGCGGGGCGAAGGCTGGCTTTCACTTGCAAGGATTATTCGCGGGGGGGGGGGGGGGGGGGGGGGGTTGAGGAGTTCCCTCTGTGTCAAGAACCAAGGAATTAAAGCTAATTTTATTGGGTGACCTGCCAACCCAGTGCTGAAGCGGGACTAGGTGATGTATTCAAGGAATTAATGTTGCTTCCATGCCCAAGTGAAATGCTTGACCCTTTCTGAGCATACCAATGATCTTGTGCATCAGAATGGGACAATATCTAGGGTATATCGTTCCAAGGGAAAATTAGAAGGCCCTTGTATCCTGAGATTTCAATCTTTGAGGTCTTTTGAGCCTTTTGTTTGTTTACTTTGTGGAATTTATTCAGACAATATCTTAATTTAATGGTTGAAAATACATTACAAGTTATGTCAAATTATAATAATTAAAAATAAAATATATTTCTTGTTTACAAAATAACAACTAAAATATTACATCACCTACAATATATTTCTTATATATTCCTATTTTCAGCTCGATCGATCCAAGCTCGAGTGAGCTAAGCCTAGTTCGAGTTTGGGTCACTTGCTAATAATTGGGCCAAACTGGAGCTGAATTTTGAGCCGAAAATGGGTTGGTTTACAAACCAAGGTCGGAGGAACCGGTACCAGGCACCGTACCGGTTTTCCAGCGGGATGACTCGGTATGGGCCGTGCCCGGCCTGCACCGAGAGAGATTATTGGTACCATGGAAGAGGAAGAGAGAGAGAAGGGGGGAGAGGAAGAGGTGGCGGATGCTGGCGGAGGGCTGCGGGGGGCTGGCGGAGGGCGCGAGGGGCCGGCGGTGGCCGCGGCAGGCGAGGCTACAGCCGGTTTTTCTGTTTTGAATGAAACAGAGGTTCGTCCGTGGCTAAAACATTTTAAAATTTTTAAGTGAACTGCCTCCGCCGGCTCTCCGCAGCCCTCCTCTGGCGTGCGCCACCTCTTCCTCACCCTCCTTTTCCCGCTCACTCTCTTTCTTTCTCCTTCTTTGGCTCTGACAATGGGTTTCATTTCCATTGCCGGAACCGTACTGACGAGCCACTAGTACGGTTCGAGTCGGCCAAAACCGCCCGGTTCGGGACGGTTCCACCGACCTTGTTACAAACAGCTCACTAATTTGGCAGCCCTAGGTAATTTGGGGACATTACAAGTTCCAATTTTGTTATTGTGAAGGGATGTGCTTTTGATGTCCAAAAGTAGCTGCTCATGGCTGAGTATCTATAAACTGCAGATTTAATTAGTGAGATCATTTGTTTCTGCATGCAATCGATTGTCTGGTCATTCCAGTGGTATGATACGTTCAAGATCTTACTTACAATCTAATACCAATGCACTTAGCTGTATTCTAATGAGTCTCACCTATTTCTGTAAATATTACAAATTCATCAAGTCACTTGTTTGGCTGCCAAATGGGACCGTCAACTCCTGGGTCATTGAATGAAGAATATTCACAAAATGATTGAATGAAGAATATTCAAAAATTTTTGGCACCATAAATAGAAATACAGGAAAGCAAAATTTTGATGATCTGGGTTGTAATGACTTGGGTGTTCTCAAGTATCCAGGAGACTTCACAATGATCTATGACTAGCATATGTTTTTATTAGTTCTCTTGAACACAGAACCTGTACGAAGATTGATGCCAATTAAATCATGATAGTTTTAATTAATGCATGAATATATTGTTCAGTGGGCTATTTCTAATTTTATCCTTTTTTATTTGTGCTTCATCCTTTGGTCATTGTGGTTGCAGTCTTATGTTGTGTCTTAAACCTTATGAGTACCTCTAAATTATGCTTTTCTTCCTATGTTCCATCACTATTCTCTTTTTCTTGTATTGATGGTTTGATTGCTGAAGTGCTTGCTGGTTGTTAACAGGCTCTTATTGACACCAGTGACCGTGAAATCTTTGTGAGCTTGACATGCTGTTATAATGATAGATACCAAAAGCAGAGGGGTGCAGTTGGCAGTCAAATAATTGGTGAAAGGGCTCAAATAATTCTTGAAGAAGTCAGGGATTTGTCTCTCTTGACAAGCTATCAGTGCTTAAAGCATATTGGTACTCATGTTCTGTTTATACTAGTCATATGGTCGTTCTATGCTTCTATGATATATATATATATATATCTTCTGATGTCTTTGTTTAGGAGAGTATTTCCGACCTGTCATGGATGGATTTGAAAATGAGTTTCATACAACTGTAAGTTAGCCTCAGGAATGTCATTGGTGTTCTTCATGTTAATTTGCTTTAATGTGCCAATGTTTTCTGATTGGCATGTTCTTGTTACACTATCTGTATAGGTTGCAGAAGCTGTTCTTAGAGACTATGTTTTTGTGCATCTCACTAGAAACCATGACAAGTTCAATTTACTGATGTTAGTTACTTCTTCCTTTCTCCTATATTGCGATCCTTTAGTGTTTCAATGGTTTTTTCTCAACTTGTGGCATCTTTGCACCAGATATTGGAGATATAAATAGCTGGGTTTTCATAAAAGTGAAGTCCATTCTTGTGGTATTAATAGCATCTCTTGCTTTAGTTTTATGCTGCAGAAACTTTACGCACTTGTTGATCAAACTGTTGCACCAGATAATTCTGATGCATTACAAAATCAGGAGATTCTACTGCCTGGACACTTGATTACCATTTATGTCAAGGTATTCTGTTTATAGCTCGAAGTAAATTCATTGAACTTTTGTTATAATTTTGAGAGTTCAAGCAAAAAGTAAGTTTGATTGGGCTTCGTAAGCTACCTTGTGGAGCTAAAACTTCTACAATTAGCAGGAGCCAATTCTTGGCAGATTGTGGTTATGGAGTGCTTCTTGTTTTCTCTATCGTAGTTTCTAGGTATCTCTTCTATTGAGCTAAAATGGCTTTCAATCTTGAGCAGAGTCCTGCATTTATCAGATTCAAGGTGGCTTATCGGTACGGTTCCAGCAACAGAAACGAGACCTGTTGTCAGAGCCGGAGAAGGAGAAGGAAAGAGAGAGCGAGCGGGGGTGGGAGGGAGAGGGAGAGGTCGGGATGCCGATGGAGGGTCGGCGGAGTCCGATGGAGGCCGCGGGGGGCGCGATTGCCGACTTTACTTAAAAATCGTGAAATTTTTTAAGACCGCGGTCGGACCCCTATTTCGCTCGAAACAAGGAAACCGGCCATGGCTTTGCTTCCCGCGGACTCAACCAGCCTCCGCCGGCCCTCCGCCAGCGTCCACCACCCTTCCTCGGCCTTCCTCCCTCTCTCTCCCTTCTCTCGCTCTCTCTTTTCCTCTCTCTCTCATGGTACTGTGCCCTCTATCGGTATAGGCCCGACATGGTCCGTACCGAGTCGTGCCACCGGAGAACTGGTACGGACGTACGATGCTCGGTACCGGTTTCTCCGACCTTGATCAGATTACTAAAGATATATATGTATATATGTATTTATGTATTTTTGTATGTATATAATTTTCTGATTTGGGTGGCTTCTGCATTGGGTTGTTCAATCTTATTTGCCTAAGCCACGTGCTTCTTTTTTTTTAATCTTAATTTAACAGTATCTGACCAAGTTGTTCTATACTTCTAAGAACTAAATGTAATAGATTCATACCAGTCATGTATATTAATTGTTAATACAGAAGTCACTTGGCATTTTTTAGTGGTTAGCCGAGTGAATCTTTTGTTCTCATTCATTGTTTGAAAGAGCTCATATTCAAGCAATGGCTAGCATCTTGAGGAGAATATTGATTCATTCTATAGCACCAAAAGTTCTGTGGTTTTGTACATCAGTTTTCTATGGTGGTGGATATGTCATCTGAATACCTCCACTACTTTTGTTGATGAGTGGTGTTAATCATTTTTTGAGAGAGAACTATTTCTTGGCCTTCTGGCCTTTGTTCTCTTTTATCAACTAAGTTCTGAAGAAGAAAATTCATTTCTTTTTTGCTGTTGTGCAGTTTCATGGTTCATTTGTTTTCTTTACTTTATATGAAGGTTTCCAACATAAAGGATTAGTCATATTACTACTAGGAGTGAAATTGAATTCAACATCTACTGAATGGAGCTCGTACAAGAAAATTGTAGATGATGATATATAATAGTTTCATGTTGAGTTTGCCTTTGATGGTAAAACTTCTAGGAAGGATTAATTAAAACGCTTCCATAGCAGAAGAGATGGAATGTTCATGAATCAGTTTATAGGTCGATCTGATGGTTAAGATATATGGATCAAAAATATTTCCTTGTTAATATCATTTCTTATAGGGCTGTAAATTATTATTATTTACTTTAGTTTTTATATATCCTAACTGGATTTTTGTTATTTGGTTAATTAGGAAGATATGTTCTTAGCTGACATATTTTATATTTTGTGATATTTTGGATACTTTGTCAACTTTGCAGGAGAAGGTTCAAGATTGGTTAAACAAGTCAAGACGTCAGCTTCTTGATGAGCTAGCAAAGAAAGAGAAAAATCTGCAAATCAGTATGGGTATGTTAACTATACGAGTTTGCTTTTGTCTTGGCTTAAAATAATTTTTTCTCTTGGCTTACATGGAAATTGATTTTATGGAGCAAGAAGAAACCGTTTTTGTGTTTCTTATGCTTTTATTCTTTGGCATGCCTTTTAACAAGTATCTTTAGAGATGCTTTGAATTTTTCATTGATTAGTCATTTAGTATTATCTTAATTGAAAACTAAAAATCTATACCATCTTATCTAGTGCCACAATCATTTCAGGTCTTGCAATTACCAAATGTGTAAAATGAGAGTTGTAGTAAACCTATTATTTATCATAGAAAAGTCAAGACTTGAAATGGTGTCCTATTGTTAAGATTAGTTGCAAATCACGCCAACACAGTATCCGTGATTCTGTGATTGGTAATCCAAAGTGAGGATTCACAACAATGGTCATGATTCATAATATTTGTGGGAAAAGAAATGAACATTATCTATAGAGCTTGGATGCTAAAAAATATTGATACTGGGTACATGAAATGAGAGTTCAAATTATTGATCTTGATCTAGATGTATTAAGCATGTAAACCAAAATTCAACCTATTTGCATGCTTTTAAGCTACAAATCTCATAATAGCATTGTATCTTGCCATTAAAGTTGTTTTTTGGCCCCAGACCACTTGATGCATTGGAAATTACGTAACTTTTGTCATTTAATTTGTAGAACTTTTAGATGTTGTAGATCATATGTACTGTTGTGGATTTTCAATCAAGATGTTTCATCATCAATTTTGCATTGGCAGTATTGACTCTCCCATCCTAGTAGGACTCACTCTACTCTCTCTTTCATACACAATCACCCACACACACATATATAGGTATATATGCATACACAGCATACACACACACATGCACTTATGTACATAGATACATATAAGAATATGTACATATGTTTACATATGCACATAGGTATACATATACAGATATGTACATGCGCACGAACACAGATACACATGTATTACTAGAGCCTGCTGGTACAGCTTAATTGCAGGAGTCTCCCACTTAAGGAAGTATATCTGCTTTTCAATCTCCTTGGAAACTTGTAACCGCACCTACTTCCTAAACAATTTTTAGTAGTTAATTTTAGTTTTACAAGACCTGCTTCCCCATACTTGTGTTCCTGCATCAGCACCTGATTAACTAAGCCGAAGGGTTTAAGCCTCAATTTTATCAGTGCAAAGCTAATAATGAATCTTTACAATTGCAGTGCTCCATCTTACTAGTCCAAACCCAATAATGAGTCTTCGTAATTCATGATGTACATCGCTGGTTGGTTTCTGAACTATTAGAGTACCTTAAAATGGGAAAAGGTAGGATTTCAGGCTATCTTGCCTCAAGTGGATAGAAAAGGTGCAACATTATAGAGCCGGTATGCTCAAGTATGCTGTAGGCCTTGCAGATTGACAGTCCAGATTGTTAATCATGGTTTGCACATAACCAATAGACAAGTCAAAATAATGTATGGCGATTAAAACTATTAAATTGTTAATTCAAATGCATTAAAAGGAAATCTCTAAACATGGGACTTTTGGTTTTCATGCACTAAAAGGATATTCTAGGTTCTATTAATTGTATGACATCGTTGTTTAGTTACTTTGCTGGTTTAAAATAATAGTAAGAGAACCCTAGAGATCAACACAATTATATTGCTGCACACCAACTGTTTTTGGTTTTTTATAAAAATTCTTATTGGCAAACCATTTGAATATTGGTTTGAAATTGGCCATAATCTCCTATTTTGGTTGGTTCTAGACGGTTTGAACCAGTTTGAGTTAGTTACATCTGGTTCAACTAGTTTCAGTCAAAAATGACAGAAACTTCTTTTTGTTGCTCAACAGTGTATCATTTTTGAATTTCTCCTGTGTTTGAATTTCTTTACTAAAAAGACATCACATGTTGGTCATTCCTTTTTCCTTAGATGTTTCTCTTTTTTCATACAGAAAATGAAATATTGAATGAAGTGATGAAATGAAATATTTTCGTATTTAGATGTCTTTTCTTGCTTAGATGGGTTATTAAAATGAAATAGAATGAACTATGTTTTTTTTAAATTCTGCTTAGGTAATGGAGTGGAATATGCTTTAGATTGGTTATTAAAATGATATGTGATTAGCTGATTTACTAGTATGATTTTATTGAAATCAAAAGAAAGATGTTTGCATGAGTTTCTTATTGCTTAGATGGGTTATTTATCAATTTTTTTTTGAAATGCAGTGTATACTTCCACATATGTGCCTGCAAATGTGGATGTGGTCCCTTGACTGCACTGTGTTGCCTTTATGCAATACTATATGCGGTCATACCACATATGGACCAAAATATAGTCCATTTAGCATGGCGTGGCCCCATGTGGCCTGCTTAGTATCATATGGCTGTGCATAAGCCTGCTTAGCATTCTAGAGCTATGTATACAACCTGCTCTTATGCGGGCCCACGTAGGTAGGTGAAGCAGGCTCAAGTTGATATTTAGGTTTGATATGTTTTTTGGTGGGCGCGAACAGATATTAATAGTGTTATGTTATAGTTATTGCTATTGGGTATTAGATATTAAGTACTAAACACTAATTGTTAGGTCTTTGCTATTATATTTCTATTATCCATCCATAAAAAAATACCCTCCTTATTGTTGTTTTTTTATTGTAGTTAACATATTATATTTATTGTTGAATAGCTGAAAAATAGTAACTACAAAAGCACCTGCATATGCGACCTGCACACTGCATAGGTGCTATTCCCTCGACCACCTGCACACTGCAGCCGCCATTGAAAACACTGATTAATATTATACTCTTTGGATACTGAATAGGTACATGTAATAATTCTATACTCTTGTGTACTTATCCTTGTGATTAATTGAGTGGGTTTGATATTTACACTCGATAGTCTAGTTACTTAGTACATTATTTTGATCTACTTAATGCATTAAGCTTCAATGAATCTATACAATTGGATTTTAGTCTAAAACTACCCAATTTATACAAATTACAATCCTAGATAACCTAGAATGCAGTATTACAATGTTGAATAACTTGTCTTGTTTATTTTATTTTTGCTAATTTTGTTTTTATATTTTATTTTGACTTTTCTGTTCAAAACTTTGAAATTTTTGAGACAATTTAAACATCCAGAACTGAATCTCTACTTGGGGTCCGAAATTGAAACCAAGTTTTGGAAGCATATCGTGGATGGATATGAATATCAGTTGGTGTATAGTCCGTCTGGTTTTGGTATGATAGTTCAATAAACTTTTTGAACTGTATAAATTCATGGATGGCTATGGGTGATGTTTCATCAGGTTTTCTTGTTTCAGTCCATGAAATTGCGGGTGTAACACAGCTGAACTTGATGGAGCTTGGTTCTGATCTAGCTCGGTTTGAAATTAATTTCAAGCTTGAACTATTAGATCAAGCTTGATTTGTTACCATTGTTTTATGCTCAACTTGAGCTTAGTTTCGAATGATGCTGAACATGAGTCTAGTTGATGAACTTGATAATCTTACATTGAGCTGAAATCAATTCTAGATTGAACCAAGCCTGGTTCAATGTTGAAAGCTTGATTTCAAGCTTTCTTCAAGCTTGAGTTAACATTTAGTTGATTCCATGAATAAATAGAATGCAATAATTCACGCCCTAATCCAGCAATACATTATTTATGTAATATTACAATATACAATATAATTATATTCAAGCCTTACATAGTCGAGCTTGATCAAGCTGGGGCAATTTTTCGCTCGGCTTGAAATTTATTTCGATCTTGTTTTGCTGGTTCAGGCTTGATTTGCTTAGAGCATCAAATCAAGCTTGATTTGAGCTTTTCTTGAGCTAAGCTCGAGCTGAGCTTAAACTGAGCTTGAGCTGTTTGGAGTTTGTTTGGCAGCCCTACATGAAGCATAAACGGACTAGTAGGCAAGAGTGCGTGATGATTGAAGTGCCATTGGTGGAATCATTGGAATCACCAGGTTTTTGCTCAACAACTATTCTTGCTTTAGCATGCTTTCTGGCCTCTGCAATAAGGTGTCTTCTTTTAGTGAGGTTTGGTTGCAAGTATGATGGTGGAATGACCTGTAGCAACAGGGATATGTGGGTGATGATCAAAGCCACTTCTGCTTTTTACCCTTTCCCTCTCCTGTGTAAATCCAAAGGGAAATAACATGCATATCAGTTCATGAATTTACTAACAAGGATTTAACATTCAGCATGCATCAACTAGCACTACAAGTTTCTTAAACTCGCGACTGTCTATGGGCAGCACAAAGCTTGGATTTGATTTGCAAATCAAGTCTTGCAAAAGTTTTATGTCAAATACCTTTTCTAAAGCATGTATTTATACATTAATACAAGCATACACATACAAATATGAGTTGGAACATGAATTAAATGCTAAATCTCTGGTGAATGATTCTTATAGGACCATGAATGATTCTTATAAATGGCAGGCCATCCAAATTAGAGATTTGGGGCGATAATTCTTTCTATGGACTGGCTGAACTCGCCTGAAATAAAATAATTTAGTTAAGGTATTTTTATATTCTGCATCAATTTGGGAAACACAAGATCACAAGATTATAATTGGAAGGTTTGGACCTGGGTCTTGCACGAGATGGGTCATGATGAGTTGGAAAATTTGTTAAAACCCAGACTTAGGCCCCTAGGAACAGGCAGTAGTGTGGTGGGCCATAGGTTATTCATGTCTTGGTTTGGGTGATTCAGACTATCAAGCAATTCATGGCTAAGATAAAAGACAGTAAATGCTGTCTTGGTTTCGGTGACTTGGATGGTCATGCAGTTCCTGGTTAAGAGAAAGAACAGTAAAACTGAAAGATAAATGGACTAAGAGAGCGTGTTTAAGATTTATTGCTTTTTTTGTAATTTGATTTACTCTTCTCACTTTATTTGGACACCTAACCTTAGATTCTCTATTCTTTGCCCTACTCTGTTATCTTTTTTCTAGGGTCCATGAATAAAAAGTGAAAAACTGATTAGATTGGTGGGTTAGGCAAAGGTCTATAAAAAATAAAAGGATTGATAGGTTATCCATTCCAATACGATTCTAAATGGGTTAAATATGAATTGAGAGTTTTATATTCGATTGGCATTTGTCCCATCCATAACCCAACTGACCGGTTGTCACTATTATTGGAGATCTACACTGTTGATTGTGGCTTGTACTGCTTAAAATGCCTAGAAAGTAAAAATCATATGTTTTGGTGTTCTCCTACCTATAGCCTCAAATGGTGCAAAAATGGACGGCGCCAAACTACTAATTATCTGTATGTGATAAAATTTATAATGTAGCATGTGAACTAAAATTCTACACCGTTCATGATAGCACTGAAGTCATCTATTTCTGAAGCCACTTGGTGCATATTTAGTGCCTTCCAAAACTTATGATTTTGGGCTTCTAGGCTTTTTACATACATCATGATCAATGTGGATCTTCAATTTGGATGTTTTATCACTGTTTTGACTAACAAAAGATTTAACAGTAGTGTGAGGTCCATCACTGCTGTCTCTGTCGTTTACATGTGTGTGCAAATGAAGCACTGAAGGGAGTGAGGGATTAAAGTTTAGCAACTTATTGGGAATCTTGTTCCTTTTAAATGTTGCCATCCAAGAAAATTGATTTAAGTCCAAACATTCATTTTAAATTTTCAGCTTATTAAGTCAATAAAAGTTGTTTGTTTCTAATGTTTTTGACATGGCAAACAACAATGAAACTAAGAATTTTGATTTATTTCAAATCATATTTCGTAACAATCCTCATGGTGTATGTTTTGGAATATGTGGATAGTGTCATTGTTATGTCAAAATGTCTCTTATGGCTTGCCCGAACTTTGTCAAATTTTTGTGCCTTTTCATAAATATGGGTATGAAGGCCCGAACCCAGCTCATTGACACGATATATTCTAGCTTCTAAACATCTGAGTTTAATATTTCCTTCATTTGTAAGTTATTAGCAAGCTTTCTTGGAGATTTATGTAACCTGTATATGAACCACAAAGTAAACATTGTAAATCCGTCAATGTAGTATTTATTATTATTCTGGTATACAATTCATTATTATGCACCTTATTAGTTCTTGCCGATCATTGGCAGATTATGGCAACTTGATATAATATTTCAGCTGGTAGAATTTTCTTAGTGCTTCATCTTATCTTGAATTTTTCTTCATTTCTCTTCCTCCTTAGCTTCAGTGCGCTTATCTCAATTGGACATTCTTTATTGCTTTTGTTAGTTTAATAAACATTGTGTTGCTTTTTGGTTTTTGGCTTTTTGAGTAGAAGATCTTTTGCTTCTTGTTATTCGACCATTACATCTATAGTCTATCTTTTATTAAAAAAATCCGTTCTGCATAATTTGATACTTCTATGGCTATTCGAGACAAGTTTTATGAATACAGGCTTACAGAAAACTGAAAATGGAATTTTACAAAAGTAGTTTGGTTGCTTTCCATAAAACATATTTTGCCGAAACTGACAAATCAAAAATATCTCAAAAATGAGTTTCACGAAAAACAAATCTCTCCTGGTTTTTCATAAGGCTTGTTGGGGAATCATGCTTTATTATTATCTGTTTTAGGAAAACTCATATCCAACCAATCATCCCTGTAGTACATTGACTTATTAGGAAGCCCTATTTACCAGATTTTTTTGTAATTTTATTTTTAGAGCACTGCTTCCATCCTCCTGCTTATGAACCTGTTCACCGTGATGTGCACTGTTGCTTTTCTAGTGCGGTTGCTGTCATGTTTCTTAGAACTTGTTATCAAGCCTTCTGTTTCAAGGTCCTTTTGTTATGTAGTCATTTGCCCACCCTCATTAGTTTCTTCATGTCGTCATCTTAACTAGTTTGAATTCCAACCTGAATGTGAAATATAATATGGTTTGTCAACTTCAAATTGTTGAATGTGTAGATAGAGCATTGTAGTTATACTGACCAAATGAATCATTATGTTTAAAACTGCAGAACTGAACATTGATTCGATCTTCTTAAAAGCCTAACCTATTAATGTTAGGTAGCTTAAACTACATACTCTTCTCATAATTGACTTATCATTTATATGTATTATCTATAACAGTAGGAAGATATGTTTACTTCTTATCTTGTGGTCACTTGGGCATATGATTTCTCCTGTAGTAATAGCTTATGAATGGTTGAATTTGTAATGCAATATTTACATTCTAACATTGTTTATCAAACTGATATCTTCATGTGCATTGCATCCAGTACACCAGGTAGCAAAGTTTTTGAATCGAAATGCTGCTAGTGTAGGAAGGTCCGTTGAAAGTATGATAAAACTTGGAAGATTGACTACGTCATCAAGTCTTGATTTGCCTCAGGTTTGTTCCTAAAGCATTCCTTTATAGAATTTCCCTTCTTAGAATGTGAACTTGTACATGCATTAATGCTGTTTTTATCTTATGCTGAAGACATTCGTGTAGTGGACTTCACTCCAGCTGTTAATCTAGTTACTGTCCATGTGGTCTAATTGCCTGTGTTGTACAAGAATGATATTGATTGAAATCTAGATTCTGTTGATATCAGCAAAATCTGTTGCTCCCTAATGAATTTTATGCTGTTGCTTTTCCATATAATTGTTGTCACCATTTTACCTGACATTGGATTTTTTTTCCTTTTTCATTTATTAGATGATAAATAGTGTTATTTTAAGTTGTCCACATATGTATTTAAAAATGTAGTCAATGGATTCCACTAATGTTTAATTTAGTCTTTTTTTGAGACAATGCATGTAGTGTGTGTCAGTTTTCCCCTTTTGGGATCATATCTATTGTTTATCATTTCCACATAAACAATTTAACAGAATTTATCATCTTCTAGGGACTCTTTTCTTGTCTGTGAGGAATCTTAAAACAGAAGATCACAAAACCTTATTTACCATAAACACGTTTGATGAAAATGGGGGGAGATTTGTTGTTCACCAAACTCAATTTTCAAGTTTTTATTATGAAAAGTAACCAAACAATTTTTAACAAAATTTACTTATTTTAGGTTATGTATAAATCCATCTTAGTAAGCCTGCCATCCAAACAGGCCTTTTGACATATATGATTGCAACGGTATCTTAAGGGCATGCGGGATGGGGAATGGAAACATGGATGGGTTGGAAGTATATGGAGACCGTGATCTGTGGAGACCATTTTTGCATCTGTTTAAGCTTTTGATGGATATTGTACTTTTGGGTATTTAGGTGACCAAATTCAAGTTTGTGACTGAAGATGCTAATTATGTGACTTTCTTTATTTTTCCATTATTTTATACAAATCAGTCAGTGAAGCTTAGGAATCTCTAATTAGGACAACTTAGTAGGTCTTACATATGCGATTCATCAGTTGAATTTAAGAGGAAGTGCAGTTTGGATGCTGTCTCTCTTAATTAGTGAAATTAGGGATATTACGTTGCAGTATGAGGGTATCATGTTTGGTCATGCCCTGTCTTGCACCAAGGCTGTTGGACAACCTTGCTAAAGGAGTTGTCAATGCCCTCCTTTAGATAAGAAGAAGTCACTGATGGGTAAAATATTTTGTCAACGATCCTTTCCAGATTTTCCTTTAATCTTTTTCCACTTATTATTTCTAGCATTTCTCATTGTTCATTTCATAATCATCGAACTTAATCTTGCCAATAAAAGGTAGTTTGTCTGACCTATTTGTTGAATATCAATTGTACGTAAATATGCATAGTAACAATATTTTTATTTCTGTACTGAATGTTTATTAGATGAATGAATTATATTTTCAATTCAAAAAACTAGCTGTCAAATAGGGATGAAGCCATGACATATGTCTACTAATATCCACCAAAGCCTTTAGACTTGCTAAGTTGTTTTGAAGATACTTTTTATTTTCTTATTTTATCTTTTTTCTGGTACAACAAATATTATGTTTGCAATTATATGAAAAAAATTATAGCAAGCATATGTAGAGAATGATAATTACAATTTTTTAAATATATTTTTGATTATGCAATGAATTATATTTAACCTTGAGGATGCTTATTTAATTTTATTCTAGTAGAATTTTAATATGTTGACATTATTAACGATTTTTTTCATTATTTTAATAGAGAGAAGGGATGACTATTCAGGCTGAGAGGCTTAACTTTTACCGTTTCCTCTCACATTTTCGTTCTGTTCATAGAGGTGCTTCTTTTGCAAAAATGCGCATAACAAGCGTTCGAAAATTGCTGCCCGAGTATGTTGTCTTGCATATCTTATTTATATAATTTTTGTTCATTCTGTATGATTTGTGATGTCTAGACAGCTGCTTAACAGGTCTTGGGGCTTCCTTTGCCCTGTTCACACGCCTGATGGGGAGCCTTGTGGCTTGCTGAACCATATGACTTCTACATGCTGTAAGATTGTCTTACATATTGTAATTTGTCTCCATTTTTTAAATTAACTTCAGTTTGAATTTCTATGTTAATCTGTCATCCTCTAGTGTGCTGTCTTCATTTTAACTCTAATATGCATATGGATACTTGAGTCATCTTTCTATTTATCTCTGTTGTCTTACATGCACCTTCTAAACTACTATGATAATGATCTTGGTCTAGTACTAGATACATTATTAACTGGTGATCATCATTTTCATTGTAACTCATGCTACTGGCTTGGTGAAGAATGTGTTATAATCCTAGAAGAAAATATCATTTATTTTCAAACTTACCATTTGGTTTGGATCATTTTATATGGTTTTGCTTATATTTCCTGACAGCTGTCACTTATAAGTTTGATGTTTTAATGTATATTCTTCAAAATTTTGCTAGAGGTTGATGTAGAAACTTCTAAGTTAAGATGTATCATGTAACTAAACAGCTAATGTTCATAGAACTTTATGTTTCAGGCATTTCATCTTTCTATGATTCTGAAGGAAAAGTTAAAGATTTTCTTAAAATAAGAATGTCTATTATGACTGTTTTGGTTGGGGTTGGAATGACACCCTTGCTGCCGAAGCTTGAGCGGGCTGGCCCTCCAGTAGTTCTTCATGTTCTTTTAGATGGATGTGTCGTAGGCTCAATTGCTTCTAGTAAAGTTGAGAAAGCTGTTGCACACATTCGGAGCTTAAAACTTTCATCTCTGTCAGGGGTCTGTATTGTTGAATTTGGTGCTTATTTGTTTTTCTAGTTTTATTTTTCTTTTTCTTAAACAATAACATTAATGATGGCAATTTTACAGGTTCCTAATGATTTGGAGGTCGGCTATGTACCCCTGAGTTTGGGTGGGACCTATCCTGGCTTGTACCTGTTTACTTCTCCATCAAGATTTATTCGGCCAGTTAGAAATATATCCCATTCTTCAGACAGCAATCTTAACATTGAGCTTATTGGGCCATTTGAACAGGTGAAATAGCAATGGTTCATCTTATTTTTATATTTTCTTGTTTACTATTATAATTTTTTTAAGTTGCCGTATGAGTTTTAAGTTATCTAATGAAAGACTATTTCATTTTACATGATTAATTAGGCTTTTATGGAAATAAGATGTGCTGATGGTGGAGATGGTGGAAGAAGAGAGTCCTTCCCTGCAACACATGAAGAAATCCACCCAACTGGAATACTTAGTGTAGTTGCCAATCTCACTCCTTGGTCTGATCACAATCAGAGTCCTCGCAACATGTACCAGTGTCAGGTTTTTAACTTCTGCTAAAATTTAAATATGCGTGAAAAAAGGAGAGTTTAAATGTTGTTATTTTGGATCTTACCCTTCTCCATTTCTTTGGGGTTCTTTAGATGGCAAAGCAGACAATGGGTTTTTCTGCCCAAGCTTTACAATTTCGTGCAGATGTGAAGTCATATCATCTTCAGGTATGGTTGATCTAAATATATTCCGTTGTTGCATTTATTTGACGATGAAAGATGCCCCATTGCATAAAAGGCCTACTATTTCAATTATCCTAAGGTTTGGGCTGCTTTGAACCATCAGACTGCTTCTTGACAAACTACATCTTACTGGTCCTTTTAGTCTTTAATTTTTCTTTTGAATTATTAAGCTCTTTATTCATTAGTAGTCTCGTGCCTTTGAGATAATTTTTGGAAAGAGGCAACTTGAAGACTTTGATTACATGAGTTTTAGCCTTCCGAAGGCAACCATGTGCAAATTTTTGTGATGCAGAGTTTTTTGCTAATGACATGCTTCTAAAATTTTTGTTTCATGATAACTGAATGGATCAATAGGTTTATTATGTTTACCAATATGTTTTTAACTTGGTAAGTTGGAAGGTAGCATTTTAAGCAAGGTTTGCGGAACTGGTACTGGGGCTTGTATTAGCTAACACTCGTTCAATATGGTAATGTACATACAATACCAAGCCGAGGTGTATCGGAGGTGAAAGATTGCGAGAAATGGAAGGGAGAGAGGGAGAGACCCTGATGCTAACCCTAACTCTAGAAGGAGGGGAACCAACAGGGACAGAGAAGACAAAGGGGAGAAAGAGTGAGAAGGAGAGGGTGAAGAGGGAGGAGAGGGGTGTACTGAGGGAGAGGCGTTAGTGTTGACGTCGATGTCCATCAACATAGATTGTTGGGGGAGAGAGAACACTAGGAGAGAGATCGTGAAGAGAGAGGGAGAGACTCGCATAGATGGAGAGGGAGAGATTGTTGAGAGAAGCTTTGAGAGGCCGCTCGCTTGGTCGCCCACCTTATATCTTAAAAAGAGGATCGAATTGAAGGGCCTAACCATGCCAGTCACTGATTGGTTGAGTTCAGTACATCATGAATTGCCTGGTTCGGCATGATTTGGTGAACCTTGATTTTAATGTTTCCTTCCCAACTTTGCTTTTCTGCATAGCTAACCTTTTCTTTCCATCAACTTCCTTTCCAACCAAATCAACAAAATTTTAGGTTTTATGCATGTCAAACATGATTTAAGTTCATATGAGTCGATGACAGTCTGTTTTACAGCAAATGTTGGAAACGTTTTTGAGGAATATGGTGTTAAATGATATATTTTGTAAGGACGTTGGATATTAAGGTCTGAGAGTAGATAGAGAGATCTTAAGTTGAATTGTATCAAAAAGCAAGATTATAGAAGTTAATATAGTTTTTGTTTCTTGAGAGAATCAAGTGTAACTAACAGACTAGGGCTGGCATCTTATGGAGGACCATGGTCGAAAATAATGATAAGATTGAATAGTGTTGAGAGATGAGCTTCTAACCAGAAATATTTTGAAATAAGTCCATCATTAACATTGATGGAGTGATGAGCAAAGGAATAACTCATAGTGTTAGATGGAGCAGATTGGTACGTCTGGGATGTTGTATGTTTGCCAAAATTCATTTCATCTGCAAGAGAATAACTTAATTAGTAAAACCCCCCCATATTCTAAGCATGGATCAAGGAAAATGATGATGAATCCCTAAGATCATAACAACGATAAATGAAATTATAAGGAGGTCCATTTAAAGGAAGGTCTTGACTCTTGAGTTTGTGTTGAATTATCAAAAAAGTGGGTGATACAACTTGAGGAGAGCATTGTTGCAAGCATGTTCCGGTCTATTCAGCCTATACCGGACCGGTGCCTGTCCGGTCGGTTCAGCCCATCTCGTACCGACATGCACTGGTCCGGTACAGCCCTTAAAATCGGTTATGACCCCATCTGGGTCGGAACTGATCGGTTCCAACTCCGTCTCGATGCAAACCGGCTCGATTCACACTGATACGAGACCAGTTCGCACCGGTACAGGTTAAATATTAATTTTTCCGCGCCCTATGGCCTTTCTGACCACAGCGCACGGCCTTCTCCGTTTCGGTCCGGTTCGGTACGGTACTGATACCGGTGCCCATTGGTACGGCTGACCTTGGTTGCAAGTTTCTAAAATAGGTTGGTAAAATCTGCATTAACATAGAGTTGCCCTTTTGAAGGTTTGTAAGTGTTTTAGAAAGTAGCTTGATATGCAGGTGATCAAGCTATTGTGTAGTACATATACGGTATGCAGGGGGGTGTATATGCAGTTTCTATATTTTAATTGCTTTAAAAACAAGTATAATATATTAAATCCAATGAAAAACAACAATAATGAATTTTTTTTTTTGGATGGGTAATAGAAATACTGATAACAATAATAACTAACAATTAGTGTTTATTACTGTTATTTAATAACCGATAACAATGATTATAGCATAATCAAGATTTTAGCACTATTAATATCCATATCAGGCCCAACTGAAACCATATCTAACCTAACCATTAGGTTGAGTTTGCTTCACATAGATGGGCCTACATAATAGCGGGCTGTATTTGTGGCTCGAAAATGCTAAGTAAGATCACATATGCAGCCATACGATACTAAGCAGGCCACATATGTGGATGCGCATGCTAAGCGGATTATTTTTTTAGGTGTATATGCGGTATGACTGGATATAGGACTCCATGTAGGCAATGCAGTGCCATCAAGGGACCGCATATGCATTGTGGGCACATATGCAGCTGTAGGCACTGCATTTTAGAATACTAAGGGTTATAACTAAAGGACTTAAAGCTGGCAGATGTGGCTATGGCATAGCGAATGACGTATTATCTTTGATCACTTGTGTGAGTCTCTAGTAGAGAATTGATTTTCTAAGCTTCGGGTGCCATTTGGAATGCATGCTACTTTAGATGAAATGCAATATTTACATGATAAGCTGAAACCTGTGATTGTAATGAAGGACATAAGTGATAACTGTACCTAATCATTGTTGAAATGTTGATTGAATTATGCCAAAAAATGCTAATATTTTTGTGATATGAATAAGCATTAAGTAAATTTTGTTCTTGTACATGATAGTGTTACCCAGTATTACCATTAAAGAAAGATAGTGGAAAGATAAAAGTGCTACTTCACTTGTTTTATGGGGCCTTCTCATAATTATTTCAAGGGATCTATGTGGTAAAATTGCTTACATTAAACAATAATGTCAACTGAGAGTCTCAGTCTGAGACAATATAGTGGAACAGTGCCTTCAGCTGGAATGATCATATATGAATACAAATTTTGTGGGAAAAGGTTATGATGTAAGGGCAATATAGGACCTGTGACATCTAAATGGACCAAAAAAATGTTTTTTAACATTTGTGCTCCATTAAAGTTCCTTCCTAAATATGGTTAAAATGTGTGTTCCATGCCCTTAGGTTTTGATATCACTGGAGAATTGGGAACACAGTCCTTTGTACATAAAGAAACACAAATACTCCTTTGCGTTTATACTTGATAATGTTTTTTTTTGTTAAGCTTTTAATCAAGGTTCGCCGGACCGACCGTACCGGCATACCGGTGAGCACCGGCACCGGTACGGTTTCAGTTCGGTACTTGCTTGGAATCGGTACCGAATCGGAGCCGCGCGTGCGGCCACTCTGTGGCATTTAATGCCCCCATGTGGGCTGGTAGCCCGCGTGGGCGCGGTGCCCCGCGCGGGGAACCGCGCTCGGGTGCGATTCCCTGCTGGGGACTCGCGCGCGGGCGCGGTTCCTGCGAGGGGAATCGCGTGCGGGCGCGTGTTCTCCTGTCGCACGTCCGCGCGCGATTCTCAAAAAAAAAAAAAAAAAAAACGCTTCCGCGCGCGTCCGCAGACGCGCGCGGACCCGTCAAAAGCCACAGAGTGGCATTTAATGCCAGCATGCGGGCTGGCAGCCCGCATGGGCACGGTTCTTGCCCGGGGAATTGCGCGCAGCCATGCGTTCTCTGCTCGCGCGTCTGCACGCATTTCCCAAAAAAAAACGCGTTCGCGCGGACGCGTTAAATGCCGCCCACGCGGGCTCTAGCAAGCCGGTACCGGCGCGAACCGGCCCGGTTCAAGCTGGTCCAATTACGGAACCAATCGATTCCGACCCAGTTTGGGTCGGAACCGTTTTTATACGCTGTACCGTACCGATGCCTGTCGGCACCAGTTCGGTACAGGCTGAATCGACCGGTACAGGTCGGTTTAGCAGACCATGCTTTTAATCTTCTATTTGTAGTTTTGCTTCTGTTTCTGTTCAGTTCCTATCCTTGGAGCCACAACTCCTATCCCCGCTTGAACCAATGGAGCATTGCTCGGATCTCTGAACTCTTTTTCTTTCTCCATGTGCAAGTCTATGTTTGCACAGATTTGTCAAGCAAAGAGGTCTGGAGCGTTAGATGATTTAGGCCCTGTTTTGGGGAGCTTTTGGAGGGCCAAAAAGTACTTTCTGGCTCTCCAAAAGTACTTTTAGATGAAATAAGGGTATTTGGTAAAAATTTCGGAAAGCTATTTTAGCTTTTCTATAAAGCGAAAAATAGCTTTTTGGGAGAAGCTATATTTTGGAGCTTTCCAGAAAAGCACTTTTAGGTCCGGTCGGAAAGCTATTTTTTGGAACAAAATATCCGTGATAAAATATAACAATTACACAAATGTTTCTTTAATAATTGTTTAACCAATTTTATCACCAGGTAGAAAATTTGTAATATTATGAAAAATTAATTTACGCTAATAATTATAATATTTTATACCTTTATTATTGTATTATACTATAAATATAATATTATATTACATTATATCATAATGCATTGATATGTTATGTTAAATAATTTAATATTATATTAAATTATTATGCTATAGTATACAATATTATATTACTATATTATAACAATATTATATTACATTATAGTAATATTATACTATATCATATATTTATGTATTAATATATATTATATTTTATTATGCTCTGTTGTATAATACTATGCAATGTCCTTTATTGTCATTTTGTCATACCAAAAGTACTTTCTCAATTTATTTACGAAACATATGTTAAAGTAGCACAACATTTTAGAAATGTAGTTACCAAACAGCAAACAACTTTTTATAAAAATTCTACTTCAGAAAGTTCTACTTTCAAAAGCTCTACTTCCAAAAGGTCTACTGCCAATAGTTCCCCCAAACGGGGCCTTAGTAGTCATACAACTTTTGTGCGTAGTGATGGCTGCTAGATTGTTTGAGAGGGGGGGGGGGGGGGGGCTGCTAGCCAGTAAAGTAAGGAAAATAGCCTTCACCTATGGGAGGTGCAGAGTTTGGTCCTGCACATTTATGGAAAGCATGTATCTTAAGGCCATGAGTTGCAAAAAAAAAAGTTATACAAGTAATAGCTGTTAAGCCCCATATGAGATTGAAGACGTTCAATACTCCGTTATTGGATTATACTCTTACACTGTTACTACTTGAGCTCAACCTCCTTTATCCTCATCTTACAGTTTTTATTGAATTTAACTTGCATTACTAGGTCCAAGTGATTAAGGGCCTTAGATCCTCGTGATCCAAGAATTGTTTTCCAAAAATAAAGTACTAATGTCTTCCAGCAATTTTCATACTTGTGGTTTTTGTCTTGCTTTTCAAAGTCATTGGATAGGTTGGGAAGGTGTCACTTGAAAGGAAATGTATAGTTGTCAATGTGTCACTTGGCTGAAGTGCTCCAAGTCCATCTCAAGCTGGCCCTTAAGTCCATCTCAAACTGTGCCTTGTCACTAAAATTGGTCTTCATAATGACAACATCGGCTCAAAAAATACTTTGCAAATCAAGATCCAAAAACCTAAGATATATTATCCCTTCTAATTGTGTGTTGGATTCACATAGCATGCTTGTTTCTTTTTCATCCATCTTTTCTCCTCTTCTCTAAATAAAAATTATCCAACTATCCCTCTCCTTAATTTTTATCAACCTTGGGCTTTATGAGGACATGGAACTTGGCCTAAAAACACGTGGATTTGGACTTGGGATCAACCATTAGAATGCAATTCAAACCCGGTCTTTTATCCAATATCTACAAGTTGGATCCAGAGATGCACTTAAATAGGTTTGACTGGTGTACATCTGGAGATGTTATTTGGAGATGGCTTTCTATAAATAAGGTGAGGCTGTTCTTATTGTTAAAATTGGGTTTGGGATGGCATTGGGTTCTTGTGTGGTTGGGAGAAATGAGGGAATTAGGTTTTATCTTTGTGCAAGCTGGAAGAAACTCCTGTTCTTGCACATCTCACATTCTCAACTGCATTTTGTTGAATTGCAGAGAGATGCAGTAGGGTGGAGGACGAGGATGGCTATGAGTAAGTGGCATTGACCATGGCTGGGGATACCAGGTTTGAAATTGTGTAGGGTTCTGGTTACGTTCAAGAAGGGTATGGATGTGGGGATTTGTGGCTAAAAAGATTTGGTGCTCATGCCTAAGTGATCTGCAAGAGAAGGTTCAGATGGTTGTTGCATAACTAGGAATGCTCAATTGCTGCTATAAAAGGACTTTGTCATCTATTTGATTGTTTGATTCGTTTCATATCACCGTGGTTTTAAAAGACGAGAGGTGCAAGGCGAGCAGCCTGGGGGCCACTTAGTGCCTAGGTGCTAGGTTGGTGCTTAGATGACAGTCCAACCACAACCCCATCGTAGAAGTCTAATAGTGGCAACATATGCTGGTGTTATTGGTACTTCCAGAAGTTGCAGCTGTTGGTTATGGCTCCGCTAATAACAAGGAGAGCACTGCAGGGAACAGAAGAAGAAGAGGAGGAAGAGGAAGAGAATAAAGGAACTTACTTGAGCCACTTTCCCCACTGCTGTTCATCACCTACTACCCTATTGATGATCAGCACCAACCAGGTCATAGCCATATAGATTTGATCAGGAGAAAAGGTAAAATCCAGCATTATTTGTCAGCTATCACTCAAGTAGTAGACATCGCTTGCCACTTGGTGGCCGATTGACGACCACCACCAACCAAGCCATGACCACCACTAGATCTGGTCAGGAAAGTAGGTGGGGAGAAATAAATTGGGAAAGCACGTTTTAGGGTACCCTATCTGATTTGGACCAATGGTCTCGCCCCATTGTCTACCCTGAGCACTTGATTTAGGCACTGACATGCGCTTAGTTGCTCCCTTATTTCGGGCTGATTTTCTTTTTTGCACCAATGCGGCCTAGTTGAGTCGCTGTAGGGTCGAATGCATTTAAACCAGGCCCCTAACGCATTTTTTAAGATAACGTGTCATATATTCATTTGGAATTTGACTTTCCCTTGTTGATTGTCCTTGTATTTTTGGTACCAAGGAGGAAAGCTGTTTGATCAAGCTGTATTTTTCACCCACACCAGTCTGGACTAATACCCTGAAGAATTTTGTAGTACAAAATAAGAACTTTATGGTCATCATTGTTGCTTGTTGAGTTGGCATATGATTAGGAGGCTGACCATTCATATGCTGAAGTTGGATGTGTCAACAAAAAAGGTAACTCATGATTCTTATAGGTGCATAACTTGTTTGACCATTCATATGTTGAAGGCATGTAACTATATATGAAATCCTATATCTTTGTTGCATTGACAATTTAGATTGAGAAAAATCACATCTTTTGTCCTCTATGCTCCAAGGGTTTAACTAGATTGATATTGAGTACCAAAATCTAATTTTATAAGATCCCCTCAAATTTAGTAAAGTGATAGATGCTTCATTGGCAAAATATTCCAATTTTGAGGGCATTCGTGATTACAACAACCAAGAAGTGAAAGCATTCCTTTTAAATTTCTTATGGTTTAAAATACTGGCCGAACGAGACAATACCATTGCTATCATACTGTTTCAGCAAGAAAAGGAGGGGTGAAGGATGGGCGATAGCCTCCCCACAGCAGTTAGTAGTGGTTTGTGAGCGTTGGGACATGGTTCATGGCTTTCTCCTCCTGCATTCAAGCCGAGCAGTAGAAGGCAACAGTCTGCAGGGGGAGAGAGAGAGAGAGAAGGCTAGGAGTGGCAGCCTTTGTTGTGAGAGTGGGGAGTTACCTAGCTAGGATTCCTTGCTTTGCTTACTCATTTCACTATTTCACTGCTTGGATGTCTATTTTATTTGACGGCCCACTGAGATACACTGCCCAGTGCTAAACTTGGCAGATTAGGTGTACTTTTTTGGTAGCTTAAATGTTGATTTTAGCCCAAGTATCCTGTCCCTTGCATCCCAACCATTGGGAGGGGATAATTCGTGGGCATGTCGTTCCATGTTAAAACTGGTATGCCTCCATACCACTGGATTTGAAGCCTTGAAATTATTTTGTTTCTTCCAGTTAGTTGTTTTTTCTTTTCCTTTTTTACATGATCGTTTACTAATTATTTGGACTCTTGTCAGTCTCTCATTCTACGTACCAAATTTAATAAATTTCTAGTTCATTTTGTCTTGTAAAAGTAAATCAAAAGGTATGGGAAACCTTATGCTTTAAGGTCATGGTGAATAAAACAGATACTTTTCAGTTTTTTTTTTTTGATTCTGCTGTCTCTTTGAAATTTTTGGATGTAAAGGTATAATTTCAGTTTTCGTGGTTTCTTGAACCTTCATAAACAAGTTGTCTTCTGCGTCACATGAAGTACATGGAGTCTTTCTTCAAACCTGTCTCTCCTAAATGTGTTGCCATGTGTATTGGGTTTTCTTTCATACTCTTATCCATTCCAAGTAGTCAATGTTATTGTTATGCTGTTGCACCATAATTCTTGTAAACATATATTTTTGTTCCTTTCTTCAATTAAAAATCTCAAAGGTCTTTTAGGTGTACTTGCTCTAACTTAATTTAAACTTGCTATTGCCTGATTTGGTAGGTTTGAGCAATTATATTTTAGGCCAGATGGTCTGTAAATTTAAACTGCTGTCAACTATGTTCTCTCCATAGATCCTGCCAGGTTATTTAGAAGTTATATAAGGCATGTTATCGCAAGGTAGAATTCCATGCAAATGGTATCTAGAATCCTGAGCGTTGTAGTTTTAGGCACTCGATGTCGTAATTTCATGTTAAATGGCAGGCTTGAGTAATGATCCTGTTTTGATTTCTAATTTGCTATTTTCAAAATTCAGAACCTGCTAATATGTACTTCTTTTTTTCATTCATGCTGTATTTGTAGTTTATCTAGACTCTATAGCACATCATGTTTGATTTCTAGGTTCATGAATGATTTTCTATTATTTAGATGATTGGCACTTTTGTGATTATTTTCTGTAGTAAGTTGAGCACCATAATATAGAATTGTCGTTCCATCTTAGATTTAGACAGTTTATTTGCTATAATGTTTTTAGTAACACAGTGTTTTGTTATATGCTTCTTTAATTGTAATTAGTTATTTGTCCTTTTCTCCATTGATTGAGCAGTATTACAATTATATCTTTACCTTTTGCATTTATAAAAATGTCAATTGTCTTCTTGTAGACTCCACAATCACCAATTGTGCGGACAGCTTCATACAGTAAATATTGCATGGATGAATTCCCGACAGGGACAAATGCAATTGTAGCAGTTTTGGCATACACGGGGTAAAGCCATTAATGGAACCAAATTTTTTTACCACCAATTTTGAATCAGCTATCATGTTAGTTATTTAATTATATATATTTTACATATTTCAGTTATGATATGGAGGATGCCATGATCTTAAATAAGTCATCTGTTGATCGTGGGCTATGTCGTGGGCATATATATCAGGTTCCTTGCTTTTCTAAACGATGCATCAATTTCTCAACTCTATATGAATGTCGCAATCAATTTAAATAATCTTTTACATTCTTTCACAAAAGAATATTGAATTTCATAAATCATTCAACATTTGCAATGAAAACATTTGTTCTAATATTTGCACTGTAAATAATTCTAATGCATGGTTCCTGTCAGTCTAATCATGTCATTATATGCATTTGTTCCTGTTAAGAAGTATGGGGATCAAGGTACGCCGTCTCGATACGGGGCCCCATATTGGTGCCACCTAGTTACTGTGTCCATATGCTGGGTATGGGGCCAGTTCGGCTTACCAAGTGTCAATACGCCCCTCATACTGCATTCCAATACCAAACTAGTACGGTATGACATTCCTTAATGGGGATTATACACTACATCGCAAAATCATTCTTTATACATTACGACTATCAAGGCCAAGGGTGACTTTTTGATTGCTTTATTGCGATTTTGCAAATATGCACAATTTTGTTTTTCCCAACCAGAAAATGTAGTAGCATAATGTTGGGCTATAAGTGTGCTAAATGAGGTTTGAGAGTCTTCGAGACATTCAATTGTTAAATGAAATGGGATAGATCTAATAGACTTGGGCATTAAAACTAATTTTTGTTGGCTCGAGGCAGGTCCATTCTGATTAATCTGAAACCTGTGAGGCCATATATTGACCCAATCAAATTTGAAGTCTTTGCCTAAGACCTATATCTAATATAGTTTTCTACTTCAGGTTTAGGTTCGTTGTAGGATGAGTTGATGATGGAATAATATCTTTGTCATGTCAAACTTATGATTCAGTTGTTTCACTTCTTTTAAAATGTTCAAAGTTACTCTTTTTTAGTTGGGATTTCTTCCAACAAGGATTCAAATATTGAGCGATTTGATACATATTGCGTGGTAGGCACTATAGAGGGGTTTGCTTGGTACAAGGAGGCTCGATTTGGATGAGAACCATCTGAATTGCCCCTGAACATCATTGAACCTAGGTTCATCAAGTAGTTCGAGAGCTGGTTGAGGTTGCTTTGCCCTAAACTGGTTTTGAATCACTTATGAAGTATGCTTGTGTTCTGCTTGGGAAGTCTAGTAAAGGGTGATTCTCTCTTGTTTTCAGCCATTTGAAGGTGGAAATGAAATGAACAGGAGACAAGTTTAGGGCTTTTCATACTAAATCAACCAATTTATTTCATTCTCTTATATAGATATTCATTTTTGCTAGGTTATATTCTTCATAACTTTTTTAATAAAATAATTAATAATGTGACCCCTAATTAGTGACCAATCAGTGAAATTGGGGGGAAACTCCGTCAGGTTGCTATTAAACCATATTTGATCATCGAATTCATGTCCTGTAAATATATTCTTTTTTTGTGTTATTTCTATTTTAATTGCTAATTTTAAAACATGTATCTTAAATGTGTTTCTAGGTTGCAAGTTATTTTTGTGCATATTAATGACTTAAGCACTTGCTCAAAATGTTGACTAGGGCACTTGACTTGATGCTTCTACTTTGTTTCTTGAAAAAACACATTTGGACAAAAAAATATGATAAAATTACCCAAGATCAAAGTTTGAAGGCCACAAAAAAAGACAGGTATTTGTGGCATATCTATGTGTATCCATCTATAACCTTTATTAACACAATCCTCAATACAATGCATGCCATTCCTGCAATTGGTTGGTATGGTATCGATATGTGGTATTTTGAACCTTGGTCTCCATTTTGGCTCTGGCCCAGAGAGGTCCAATCATAAAATCACGTCTATTTGTGTATTGCACGACGGTCATGATTGCATCGGACCCATGCTATATATGGGGCATCAGCCTCCTGTACCATACAGAGCTTGTGTACTCATAACTGTTGTGCAATACATAGATGGATGTTATTTCAGGACTGGAATTGCCTAGTTCGGGCTTGAACAAGAGAGGGTCCAAAGTCCAAACGTTCTTTTGTTTCCTCGACACATTGATCAACCTTTTTAAGTTTTGGAGCCTCTTACAAGGTTGCTGGATTTAAAATTGTCAATAACAGGGTGAAGACATCAGCAAAGGAATACATTGACAGAGAGGAAGCACAACATAATGTCTTTATATTTATTTTCAATTCCTTTTCAACAGGGCACATCTAATCCCCAATTCCCTATTGGCCTTGTAGAGCAGTACAGCTTTTGATTTTGTGGCTCTCAAGAGTTTATAAATTGGTAGTATATAACATGAGAGTTGCTTAAAAATGCTTCAATCTTTGATTTCATTGTTCGGGCTTAGTAATGTAAACTGGTTCAACAGGAGCGGAAGCAGCACCCGGTCCCAGAGCTTGTCTAGTTATTAAAACAGGACCTGGTCCCAGAGTAGACGAAGCACAAATTCATAGTTTTTCTTGGTCGCATTGTTTTTCTTTTCATGCTCACTCCTATAATTAGTATATCCTCTAATCAATAGAGATATAATTAAAATATTTTCTAATCATTGGAGGTCTAACTGTGTGGCAAGCAATTTCTCTAGTAACAGATATTTATAAATACAAGTCCAGCAATGTTTCATTGATGGCTCTGCTTTAATGACAGTCAGTTATATGCTCATCTTAATAATCACGGTAGTCATATTAGTCAGGAATGGAGGGCCATTTAATGCTTGCACAACTATATTGTTATAACCCTGAACTTTCTGCATGTTTATTTAGTCTTCATGGATTTCCTCTGGCTTTTGAAGATTGATGCCATGCACTTAACAATCTAGGACGAGCTCAAGCATTATTGGTGCTGCTATATTTGCAGTTCCTTGGAGTCCTTGGATACTATTTCAATGGAACTCGTTTTGCTGTCAAGCAAAATTCTCATGCAAATATGCATATTTTTTCTTCTGTTGACTTCTTATTGTTCAGTCTTTCTGTTTAACTAAACCAGCATTAGATTATTTTGAACCTTATTACTCATAAAGTCATAATATAATCCATTTTCCACATTGTTTTGCTATGCAGACGGAATCTATTGACTTAACTAAGAATCATGACAGAGAAGATCGAGTTTTAGAAATCTTTGCGAGGAGCAGTGAGAAAACCATGAAGTCTTCAATTGATTCAGATGGCCTTCCTTACATTGGACAGGTTTCATGCGAAAAAAAATCGATTATGTAGTTCACCTTTTGATATGTGTAACCCAATCCTAAGGAGAGTTCTATTTGCTTTTGCAGGTGATACACCCAAATGAGCCTTTGTATAGCTCTTATAATACACTTACCAGTGTAACGAAACCTACACGGCTGAAGGGCTCAGAACCAGTCATTATCGACTATGTTACTGTGGATGGTACTACCTCAAAGAATTACATGCAAAAGGTAAGCCTGAACTTACTGTGCGCCTGAATGCATATACACACACATGAAGAGATAGAGCATCTACACGTTGTCCTACAGTCAAATGACCAAAATGCCTCTTATTTCCATCAACCTATGCTAGCGGCAATCATGGAGCATTTATTCATTTTATCTGTCGGACAATTTGCTAAACTATGTGATTGGAGCATTATAACTATACATATACATATGCATATGTCTGCTTCTGTACGATCAATGTTTATGCAATTGAATTTAATATACGATAATTGTCACATACAACTGTGAGATCTATTCAGTAGGTTTTTGATTTCAAACTATGGCCACAAGCGATTAACAAACTAGATGTTGAAAATTTGTAGAATTACCTAGTTTTGAAATAATGGCTTATAATTGTATAGCAGCATTTATGATGGTTTCAGATGCCTCCCATTAAGTATATATATTAGTGAATGGCATTTAAATAACAGTCCGTATTTAGCTGTTATTCTGTTATAATCAGCATTGTTTGACTTTTCGTTGTTCATTTGAGTAAAAATTTCAGGTGGATAAAAGCAATAATTTAGGTAAACAATGATCGAAGCAAATAAGTGCTCAATTTTTTGGTTACTGTCCATTATTTTGTTGTTACAACCATTATTTTATCCAGCTCAATTATGCAAATATTGGTTGTTCTTTCTATTATTACAATAAACAATGGTTTCAGAGGGAGGCTTATTGTGTGGGGATATTCATGTTATTGAACCCTTGTGAATTAGCAATGGAGATCAGAAAAGGAAAAGTTCAATGAAATCACCCCATTATGAGATCTTGAATTAGTTCTTGCTGTGGATATTAAAATTTTCTGAAGACAGTTAACAGTGTTGGGAATGCTATACCACTAGTACAAGATATTTCTTAAAGCATGGACTGACTACATGTCTGACACATGAAGCCTCATTGGTGCGGAAACCTTCCTCTTACTAGGATCCTCACATGCACATAATGTAAAAGGCAGCATACCTATTTAAAACCAGTGATTACGAGAAAGTTTTGACTGGAAGAATGTTGGAATAAATGTCCTTGATAAATCTGTACGTAATTAATTTTCTATGGGTCAAAGCATTTTAAGTTTGAATATCTTTTGAAATTTGCATTGTCTTTCTAGTAAATAAATTAATAAAAGCTTTTGTAGGTATAACATTGAACTCTTGCATGCAAGTTGTTATACTTTTCTCGAAATTTCATCCTAGTGTATTGAAACCAATGAATGCCGAACCGGCCCGTACCGAACTGGTCCGGTTCGGCGTTAAAAAACGGTACTGGCCTGTGCCAGCTAGTACCGTCCCCGTACCGTCTTCCGTACCGGTCTGTACCCGATGGTATTGGCTAGGCCAAATTTTTTTGGGCTTTTGGAGGCTGAACCAGTGGTACCGGTTCGTACCAGTCCGAACCGGTTCGGTGGCCAACCGGTATGCCTACCGGTACCGGTTTGACGATCGTTGATTGAAACTGAAACATACTTTGTGATCACAGATATCAAAGCAATCAAGTGGTTCCTAGGTAGGGTGAAGCTTGAACATTTGGGCACAGGCAGTCCCTTTTTAGAAGCAGATGTCTGAAGTATGAATATATTGCATACAAAGGATTTATGCGTTCATAAATTCTTAATCATTTTGACCTGGTAATCTTTCTTTTGATAACCTTGGACTGAATTAACAAGCATCCAGGGAATAAAGTTAAAGGGTCTTTTATCAAAAGTTATTGATAAAACGAGAGCACTTTTGACTATATTGCATGACCTACTAAGAACACTTTTAACTTTGAAGGAATTTAAAATTTATGAGCTTAGAGAAAAGAGATTAATTCTTGTAAATACTCTTTCTATTGGACAATAACATATAATCAACTTGGACTGGAAATAGATAATACTGATTATATCACCTCATACTAAAGGATGCTCGGTTAAGAATCACTTGCTTCAAGTATTTTGTATACTTTCTACTTCATAATAGACAAAAAAACACTGCAACTTGTTAATGACACTAATTTATAACTTTTTGGATATTCCAATTAAGCTTGATGGAAATGAAAACTAGACATACTTCTGACTTTATACTAGATGACCATAATCATTTTTTTTGGACAAGATGAAAAGATAATAGTGAAAAAAGAGGTATCGACAAACTAAGGAGAGGGGGTAAAAGAGGAAGAAAAGGGATGGGTCAAAGAAGAAAGCAAGGAGCGAATAAAAGTTAAAAAGAGAAAGATTATGCATGCAGTAGAAGAGGGAGAATTAGAACAATAGCATGATAAGGGATGAAGAGAAGCTTTATCTTCACTAGAGTAAAGAAAGAAGTGGGAAGAAAAAGAAAGAAAAAGAAACAAGAATGACAGAAGAAAGTGGAAGAAGGTAAAGAATAAATTAACAAAGATAGAAAAAGAATCCTAGAGCTGAAATTTTAAAGAGAAGTACCTGAGAGTTAAAAGTAGTAAGGTTATAGCCAAGGTCCGCCGTACCGACCGTACCAATGTACCGGTAGGCGTCGGTACCGGTCCGTCGATACCACTGGTTCGGTTTGGTTCATGCATCCAAAAGCTCCGAAAAATTTTTAGAAACAGTATGGGCCGGTGCGGATTTTTAACACCGAATCGGACAGGTCAGAGCCGTTATTGGTTCGGTACGGGCTGAACCGGCCGGTTCAGCATTCCTTGGGTTATACCCTATTGTATGACGTTGTATGCTAACTTTCTCCATTGTATCTTATTGTATATGCATATTTACATGTATATGCGTGTACATTCATGCTTGTGTTCGTATTTTACTGTCTTTATATTCACGGACTATATGCCAGTGTAGTTGTACCAATGTAAGCTAGATTCATCCGGAGTAGTAAACAAAAATAATGCAACATAATAAGCAACTATTTCAGAATCATTTTGCAGACATTTGGAGGTTGATGTGTGCATATGTGATGCACAATTGTTAGGACATTTAATCGGTTCCCACTGTGCATGATCTTGGATGAATTTGCCTCCCTAGGATACACCAAGCCAAGAAAGTCCTTTGTGCCCACTTACACACCCATCAAGGTTGACTCTAGAATACCCTTGAAGTCTCTCTCTCTCTCTCTACAGGTTGGAGTCAAAAAGGTTTATGGGGAAGACAACTCAATTGGGTTCCTCATTTTCAATTCCCATATAATCAAGCAAGCTTGCTAGGCTCATCAATACGACTACTAAAGTCCATTGGGCTAGAGAGAGGCTACATAAGTTCTCTATTCTCATCATAAACTACAGTAGTTTCATGGGTTTCATTAGGGCATGTGTACAATTAGGTTAGTGTATGGTATAGTCATTCAAATTAATTATTAGGTTATTAAATCTAGTACATTATCTATGACTAATAAAGTCAGTCGGCTAAATAGAAGACAGCCCAGTATTTGGTTTGGTTTACCACCAACTATGAATAGGACACCCAATTTAAGGTTTATTGGTATCTAATTTCCAGTTGTAGTTCACTGAACTGAACTATTGATGTCTGCTCAGTAGAATATTGAACTACATAAGTTCACAAGTCATGAGCTATATAATAAGGATACACCTCTATGTCATATACCTTAGAACAAATGCAGTAAACAAATTCTAACAAGATCAGAACACCAAAGGTCAATTTGTTATTATCTAATAAAGATGAAGTTGGCGAGTCCGACAATATTGGAATAATTAGGCCACATCAAATTAATATATCTTTATTAGCTTATTGAGGATAATTCTCAAAAAAATGAGACACTAGACACATGAATGGGTAAAAATAATGGATAGTTTTGAAATAATTTTAATAGGATTTCCTCTATATCTATCATTTTTTTCTTGATTGGGCTAAAAGTTAAAGCCTAAATCACATGAGCGATCATAAGTCAAATCTCAAATATATCGAGGTCTAGAAAATGGATCTTAAACCATTTGAAGTAAAGGTGATGTTTTAGCCTGTCGTCATTTCCAGCATAGAGAAGAGTGGAGACATCTTGATATAGCATGGTCAAGCTGAGGGTAGAGAGCAAAGAAGAGATTGGTGCATCGATCACGATGACGGGTAGAGGGTTTCTTGAATTCTTGGCTGGGAGTGGACTTTAATCCATCTCTTCCTTCTCAACATCTCTCTATAGTTTTCCCTCCACACTTTCCATCTCTTCTTTTAGATAGTTAGGGGATCCATTACCTCTCCTCTTAGTTTAAGAGAGAGGAGAGGCTATTGGCATGAGAAGGATGCCACATGGTGACACATGGTGACACATGGGTACCCATGTGTAACCCATTGGTAGTGTCTGTTTTTGCCTTATCTCTTAAGAGAAGAGATGGACTAGGCGAGCAAGGCCAAGTTGAGTATCATCGATAGGCTAGGTTTGTGGTTTAAATCGGGTCAAGCATGCCTGTAGTAATCGCGAGCTTAGTATCACTCAAACAAGGATTTCTTATAGTATGAGGGTATATCTATTGGTGGTTGGTACTCTATACTTTTCATTGCATGTTGTATCAACAGAATGGATGCCAATATGCTGTACAACTTTGGTTCAAATGTTGTAAATGTAATGCAGTTAAAATATATTGGTATATATGTATATATGTTCTTTGACAACTGAAATGCAATTAGGTTACTGGAAATCTAAAAATCACCCAACTCTAACAAGCATCATTTGCTAGTATTATTTTAATATTTACATGAATTTTTGGGGTTTCATCCAAAACTGTTATCTTGATTTGATCTAGAGCAACAATCTGGTGATCATGCACTAAAAACTCCGCCTAAAACATATTCCTTATAAGTTCAATTAAATCTAATCATTATTTGTTCTTTGATCTCTGAAAGAGGGGGGCATCACCTTGCTAAGTTTTAGCCCCAAACCTTGTATCTAAGCACCAACGAAATTCAGTTGTTCTTAATCCAAAGCCTTCTGACTTCTGATCTGCCCAAGCGGTATTAGACAGATTGCTTGGTTCGATGCGGTGTAGGGCTATTTCTTGCTTGATCTGCCCGATGCTCAAAGATGGGAGCATTACAATCAGTGATCTTGTTTCGCCAAATACCAGTACATACAGTGCCTACCACACCAATCCATGGCCGATAAAATACTTACTAGTCAGTTTGGGGTCAATTTTATCCCACGACAAAGCAGGCAACCAACTGACTTTTTTTTTTTTTTTGCGGTGGTGGTGGTGGTGGTGGTGGGGGGGGGGGTTTAAGACAAGGTTAGTAAAACTTTTACTTTAAAACACCTTGTTTTGAGATCAGATTACCAGTAGTATTACTATATCCCTTAGTTACTAGATGCAGGTCAAATGCGGGTACCAGGAATTGGGGCTCTTAAAAATTTAATAAACACTCAGGACTAGGTGCATGATGAGTTTCTAGAAGATTCAGAAGCGATTGCACCACCCTAAATGGAAAATTCCTGCTACTGAGTTACATCCAAGTGTAGTATGACACTGAAATGTATATTGGTTATTTTTTGGTGCTTTGTGGCTTTATTAATATTTAATATTCAGCTGTACTGTTATTAAAGAATTTTGACTTATAAAGAGTTGATGCTCGGGTGGCATACCCTGTGCTCTATACTGAAATTTTTTACTTTATTAGCGGAACCTTTGATCATTTTTTCCCCTGCTTGCTCCTAATCTAGTTGATTTAGGTCATGCATTTTTTCAAAATTAAGGATGTAGATTTATTTGAGGCAGGAAGCTTTGTCTTGGAACAACTTGGAGAACAGAATTGAGTCAATGTATTGCAGTTTTAATAAATAGATGGAGACTTCACTATTGATTGAAACTAATACATATGTGCTGATAATATGACCCTGAGATCCTGATATCATTCTATGGGACTGCAGTATGGTTTATATTCTATAAAACTTACGCAATGTTGCATAGGATTGAGACTGCAAGGGTCCTTAGCTTTCTTAATTTGATTTTGCCTAAATATTAAATAGTTTTGTATTGCACCATATAATGACAAAGTATAATGCTATAAATATTATGCTGAATTCCACTAAGTGTGGTATAATGTATTATGTTACAATATACTGTTATGAATTATGATATGATATGTTATTGTATGCTCAATCATTCACAAAAAGATTCAAAAAATATTCGGCAAATAATTTCAGTCATCCTCCAAATATGTTGAACAACAAAATCACCAATTCTTTGTGTGCACTCCCTTTCTTCTGCCAAGAATTGCCTTCTGTTTTCTCCTTTTCTCGTTTTGGTAATAGAACACAAAATTCTTTGGAAACAATCAAATCTCCCACTACTAAAATTTGTCTACCAGCCGATTATAATTTCAACAGAGATCAGTATGCAACATATATCGTTTCCTTTTTGCAGGTGAATATTCGTACCCGCCGCACTAGGTATCCTATAATCGGCGACAAGTTTAGCAGCAGACATGGGCAAAAGGGTGTCTGCTCTCAGTTATGGCCTGACATTGACATGCCATTTTCTGCTGTCACTGGGATGCGACCAGATCTCATTATCAATCCTCATGCATTTCCTTCAAGAATGACCATTGGAATGCTTTTAGAATCTATTGCAGCTAAGGTACCAGGTTTCAAGTTTTTTGTTGTTTTCCTTGTCTTTAAAGAAACCCTGGATTTGAAGGTTTTTACCCATTGGACATGTAATCAACTTTCAAATTATATTTTGTTTATTTTCCTCATCCATTGTGAATAAGTTTTACCCTTTGAATACTTTAAAAAGCTAACATCATATTATGAAAAATATTCCTCTCTAGACCTGAACGCCAAGAGTTTTATTCATAATATAGCAACTTACAAATAATAAATTTGGTTAATCCATCAAAAAGAAAAACGATAAATTTGGTTAATCAATGGGCAATGTATAAAGCAGACCATGTAGGCTCTTATTTTTTACTTCTGAGTCTTTTAACTGGATAAACTTCATTGGATGAAATTTTACATCTAATATGGATCCAGAACATTTATTCTCTGCACATTTATATTGCTTGTCTTTTTTCTGCCCATGAACTTCCATGAGCCAGGTTGATAGTTGACATTTCTTTGTTCCTTTTTCACTTGTGAAGTTCTGTTGTTTAATTTTTTGTTGATAGTTGTGGAGCATTCTTCACTCTAATATTTGTATGGAACTGATGATTTCCTGACAGGGAGGAAGTCTGCATGGAAAATTTGTAGATGCAACCCCTTTCCAAAACTCAGTCAGTGAAAAAGATGAAGATAGACCATCTAAATCAAGCACTCTGGTTGATGAGCTGGGTCCAATGCTGGCCTCTTATGGTTTCAACTATCATGGAGTAGAGGTCTTATATAGTGGAGTTTTTGGTACAGAGTTAACTTGTGAAATTTTTATTGGACCTGTTTATTACCAACGCCTTCGACACATGGTCTCTGACAAATTCCAGGTATGCTGTCTTTCTTCCATCCTCTTCTAGTGCTAATGCTGGTATTTATCTGCTTAGACTGACAGGACAAGACTGGTCATGTAAGTTTGAACTTGTTCGCCTATGCAAGGATAAAGAACTAAATGACATCTCGTTACTTCTTATTGTACTTAATATTTTGTTGCTGATAGTTTCCATCGTATCAATAGAGTGTATGATGGAAATGAAGGATAAGGAACCGGTGTATAATGACAAGATATCATGTTATATAGAGAACTAATTTGTTTATGTGATACATGGAAAAGATATGTTAATCAATTTGAAACCAATTTTGAGGAAGAACTTTCTGGATCATTATAGTTTAACTTCAAAAGAACTTCACACCTTGTGATCATCCTATTCCTTATTGCAGCAGTAGTTATTCATACAGATGTAGCCATGTCATGCAAGCAAAGTTATTTGGACAGTAATTAGCGTGAATAAGATTTTTATCATAATTCAAAATAGATAATTGTATTAAAAAAAGGGTTCAGAAGTCAAAACTACTCATTATGCCTTATTCATGCAGCCAGTGTCATGGGAACCAAATATTTTGGTTGGTAACTGTTGTGTAATCTGAAAAGAAGATTTTTGTGGACTCCATATTTGGAAATGGAGACAGTTACCACTTACCATCCTAGCCCTAGTTAAGATGGCATTGCATAAAAGTAGTTAAAAAAGTTGTATAATATTTGTGAGGAGTGTGGAGAGATAAGATTGGACAAGAAAGAGGGCCTAAGCAAACAAGATGAGTGTATTAGATATGGGAGCATTGTTGTGCTGTAAAACTAGAAAGAATAGATGATGCTAGGGTAAGCTAAGGAGTTTCTTTCATTATGGATAGGGGCAATACAGAACTAATTAAGATGGCATGCCCGTTAAAGGATGCCTCAGTCTATTGTCTGAGAAAAAATTGAAGTCACGTTAAGGCACGGCGCTTCTGAAGATTTAGCATAGAGAGGGCATAACCTAAATTGACATGGATGAAAGTCTTGAGAAAGGATTTAGAAATGACTGCAACAACACTATTGAGATAGCCCTTGACTGGAATGACTGGCAAATAAGGGTGCACAGAGCCAATTCCAAATATTTATAATAAGGGTTAGTGTTATAATGGTAATGATGAAATGATTAGGGGGATTATCTTTTAAAAAAGACCAAAAAAGTGCAAGTCTTAAAAAGTTACTAAAAATAATTACAGTTTTTATATAGGGTTTCAAGATGGTCACTATCGCATGTCATGGGAATAATTCATGACTTGATCTTCCAAAAATTGAAAGCAAAAAATCCAGCACAAGCTAGTTAACATTATGATTAAAGCATTGGATACTAAGGCCATGCTGGCTAGGAGCAGGTAGAGTACATGTACAATGCAGACAGGTAACTTGCATTAATGCAAATACCCATGCATATTGCTGTTTATGTACACCCATTTGTTTTTCCCCCCTTTAACATTGCTTGATTTTAATTATGCTATACTGGTGTGGGGACATATTTTGAACGAATAAACCTAGTTTGTAGTAAATACTGTCTTTATGTTTTCTGTTTCTGTATCACATACATATTGCATAATTTCAAGGAATTTATCATTCAAATAAACATTTGATGTCGCTGTTAAGACATCAGCAAATCAAAGACGTTAAGAGTACATCAAAGAAACTATACACATAACATGTCTACACACTAATAATGCATATGTACTGTACACCTGTCAGTATTTTGGGTTTTATTACTATGGAATGCCAATCTACTATGGGCATCCTAATTTCTAGCCTTCGTTCATATGTAGGATGAAAATTTTGCATGATTATTGTCTATAAACATCAGAAATTTCCAGTTGCACGGTAACATTTATATAAACCCTCATTACATGAAACTTAGTCATACAATAGTGACATTATGGATTTCCTCGTGTTTCTAACCATATCCTCATAGTGACTGATTCTGCATGTGCATTAGACTCAACTAACCTGAATTCTGAATGCAGGTTCGCTCTACCGGAACCGTGGACCAGATCACTAGACAGCCTATTGGAGGAAGGAAACGTGGGGGAGGGATCCGTTTCGGGGAGATGGAGCGTGATTCAGTTCTTGCTCATGGAGCTGCCTACTTGTTACATGACAGGCTCCACTCATGTTCTGATTATCACATAGCTGAGGTATGCTCATTTTGTGGAAGTGTTCTCACAGCATCTGTCATCCAACCTCAAAAGAGAGCAGTTCGAGAAATTCATGGGCTCCCTCCTGCAAGAACTCCCAAGAGTTACACATGTCATGCCTGCAAAACAAGCAAGGGAATGGAGACAGTAGCAATGCCTTACGTTTTCAAGTATCTAGCGGCAGAAATGGCAGCAATGAATATAAAAATGGAGCTCCAGTTGAGTAACAGAGCAGGATCCGGAGGTTGAGGACGTCTGGAAAATCCCAAAAATATCTTTAGAAGTGCTGAAGCCACTTGGAAAGTCAATTTTTTGATACTGCCACCAGCAACTGAAAACTGAAGTTATTCTGTTAAAGCCTCATGTTTTTATCTCGGATTGCTAAGTTAGGAGGATGGTGATGTGACCAAAAGCATCACTTTTGAAATGAGAGCACTTTTATATCTTCATTGTACAACAGAACTGGAGTTGGGGATGTTTTGTTCTATTTAAGATAACAATTTTTTCTATTTTATTTCCAAACTTGGGGTTTAGTATCTCATTGTATGCCCGTGCCATGTATCAATATATTATAATATTATTTAATTTTTCAGTTGCTTGCTTCCTGCGCATCAAATGCGATGCCAGAATTCAGATTTTGCATTTTATGCTTCAATTCAGGGTTAGAGTAGTATTTCTGGGCATCAGCTGCAACTTCTGTTTTTATGGTTAACTGAAGTTCTTGTATAAAAATACCCTTCTCACAGAATTTATGAGTCAATGAAGAAGTATGAAAATTTTGTATTGCACTTTATGACAAGTAACATTTGAAAAAACAATATTTAGCTTCAGTGACCATTACAATCGGCAGCTAAACAGAGCTGCTGTATATTTCCAGTTGCTATTGTTATTTTCTGATTATTGATGATTCCATAATGGGAGCATACGATTTATTATTCTTCATACAGTCATGAGTATTCCAACCACGAGAACCTACCTCATGCCTGTCAGGTGGTATCAACCGTTTATATGTGCTCCTTGAGTTATAAATCTTTATGGGAATGATTTGTATTTCAGGTACTTATGACGTATATATTCTTATACACATTTGCATGTTTCAGTGATATGCCTACTGTAACAAGGGTTGCATTTATGTTCTTAAAAAGCAGTTTATATGACATACTTATTGCAAAGCCTGCAATGAAGAATTACCAACATGATGGTGCCAAATTTCTCCAATTCCCTCTAATGTTTCTGGATTATTTCCTTTTCTTTATTTTACTATTCCCTACATAAGTTCAGTCTAAAATTACTGTATTGCAGTTTTTCACCAAAATGTTCCCTGGAACTGAGATTGTGATGTTCTTATGCCTCAATTAGGATGTCAGTTTGGCTTGTGAGCTTACAAAGGGAACCCAATAACTAGTAGCATCATTGGCTATGTCAGTGTATACTGTGACTCTGGGTTCGAACAGAAAATTGATGAGTAGATCATCAGCCGAAAGTTGGGCCATATAAGATTTTATGAGCATCCATAAGCAGGAAAAGGTGAGTAGTCAACCTAATGACAATGCACACAATGACTGGGGGAAAACTTTTTTCCTCCATTTTCATCAAAAAAAAAAAAAAGACAATGCAAACAATGAGATAAACTCGAGGTTCCGTTTATAAGTAGATGTAAGAATTCTTAAATAGAAATTAAATCAAGATAGTTGTCACTTTTGTGAAATTAAACAATTCTAACAAAAAGAAATAGCCTAAGAGTGATCAGCACGATAATCTTAAATTGAGCTGGAATTAGCTCGAGATTAAATGAAACTTGGTTCAAGCTTGGATGGAAGCTTAATTCTTGAATTCAAGCTTAATTGAAGGTCTTGTTGAGCCCTGAATTCACATTTAATTGATCCAAAGAAAATAATGCACCTATTAAAACCTTAATCTAATCGGTCATTTTTTTATTGCTGAAAATGCCTTCCTCTTTTCTCTGCAATCCATGGTCATTTTTTTTAAAAATTATCTTGATTATTTGAAAAAAAAATTATGGTTTTAAAAAGAAAGCAAGATTAATTGAATCGTAATCTCTACTTGTTAAGGAGGCATTCTGTTTTGCTCTTTGATATGATTCTAAATTGATTTATAATCCCTTTTACAAGGATGACACTACAAAATGAAAAGAACAGGAATCATCACGTATCTGACATGTTCGGTTGCTACTTTTTGTAAGATCTAATAGGATGATTGTAGTGAATATGGTTACATTTCATGAGTAGACAAGCATGAAGATCTTGAGCAGTGTTGTATCATAGCCAGAGAAAGGCGAATGAGAGGGAGGAAGGCACAGGAGAGAAGGGAGAAGATAAGAGGAAAGGGAGAGGCAAAGAGCTGCAGGAGAGGGGATGAAAAAATGTGAGACAGCATGGAAGGGGTTCCTTGGCTACACCAAGCCGGGGAGCCCCTAACTAGAATTCCTTGAATTCTCTCTTTAGAAAAGTTTGATAAAGAGAAAGTCCTTAGTTTACCATGCCACTATAATAGTAAAAAAAAAAAAAACCAGTTTAGCTCATGAACTTGCTATTTTTTCGAGCAAATTTGCCATTAATTTTGTGATAAAATGTTAGCACATATTTATGAAGTTAAAAAATCATCTTCCACTAGTCAATTACTTTACCCATACTTATCTTTAACCAATTTTAGCTCTTTCACAATTTTTTTCCAAACTACCTATTTTTTTTTCTTTCAAAAAACTTTAATTCGACATATGCATTTTTATTTGGCATTGTACCAATAATACTATTTCAAAAAAAATCTGTAACAAATAAGAATCTACTGATATTAGTATGCATGGATATGATCCAAAGAGTTAACAATTCCCAATTAATAATAGACTATTTAAATTGAAGATCCAGGTAGTTGAACATTAACTATATTATAATATATATATATATATGTATTACTTAAATATAAAAATAATTATTTTGATTATTGGCAGATGGAAGTTACATCTTCATTAACAAAATCTTTAGGAAAAGCAAATAAATCAACTAGAAGAAGAAGAAAAGAAGAGAAGAAAAATTTTACGGACCAACTCACTCTCTTGAAAGATGTGCAATGGGAAAGGAGTTATAATCTGCCTCTTTGCCATTCGAAGTGAATCCCTTGCATCAATAGACCTATTTCTTTTATTTCCCTCTTCGGGATTAGCATATGATGAACAATCCAAAAAGAAGAGAAATGTGTTCTCTTAGAACAAGAAGAAACAAAGGGTTGGAGTTTCTGTAATGCCAAAATTTGCAATGCTTCTTCGAACTTTGGAATCTCTCGGAAGTTCAAGTTCATGGTTGGAGGACTGTGGAAGGTCAGAAAATACAGTAACCGCTCTTAGATTAAGGTAATTGGGAGTCAAGCCTTGGAAGAATTCAAGAAGTGGCATGTAGTTGGAGATTCAAAGGACCGCAAATGAATGGCAAAGGAGAGGTAACACATAGAAGTGCTAGGTAGATTTGGAAGGTGAATTCTGTTACAAATTTATAAAAATGATTTTACAAGAATGATAATAACAAGGAGAACCAACAAATGTAGCATGAGAGATGTTTCAAAGAGACAAAAACAGATAAGGAGGTTTATTGATGTACTAAATACTAGAGAGACATGGTGGATTGGATCAAGTTGAATTGCTTTGCATGGGATGGTAGAGGTTTATTTTCGCTATTTTAGAAAGAAAATTTGAAGGGTTGAGTTGAATCTCTCTCTCTCTCTCTCATGGTTCGGAATAAGTTAATATTTAAACTGTCTAATTTTCATAAGAGTAATATATGTATAGTCCTTGTCTTAGTTATCTGAGGAGAGGTAGAAAGTGGCTTGTCTAGCGAGAAGTCAAAAGAATTCATCTCAAGAATAAGTAGAAATAGACTAGTCTTCCACTTTCCTTTTTGCTTGACTAATTTAAGCTAAAACTTTTAGTCTACCATTACTAAAAGCAAGGGAAACATTTGCACGGAAAGTCAAATGAATGAAAGAAAATCCTTTTAGACCCTAGAATGTCAAGAACATAGCTAAGCTATCATTTACTATTATAGAAAAAATGTCAATAAATGAAAATATGGAGTGGTTTCCTATAGACTTTCATAATCCTTCCGAATGAAGAAATGATTTTATTAGCGCGAGACATGTGAGCTAATTTTTCTTTGTTACACCTCATTTGTATGTATGAAATGAAAACAACCATGATGCAATTTTTTTTGAAACATCATAGCATGTGTTACCGACCCTACTAGACTTATGAAGGCAAGAAATAGAATAGTTACGAGAAACTACCCAGGCAATCGAATCATCTATACGTGTAACTAAAGGAGGAGAGCATTTAGATCTTATTACATTATGTAGACTCTAGCTTTGTGTGAAAATTCTTGGTGTAGCAAGTGATTTAAGTGATGATAAACGTTCAACAATTTCCAGTCCAAATTAAAGAAAAATATAGAGAATTAAAAACATAAATGTAACGATAAGTGACCTTCAAATGGGCTTCAGATCTCTTCTCCCTTTCCCTTTGTTTGTCATGCATAACATACAAAAATTTGGTAACATATTCAGCTTTCCATGCATGCAGCTCCCCCATGTGGGAAAAGAAAAGATATCAATTTCAAAATTGGTTTTCTCGACAACTAGACTCTTTTCAAATTCAATTTCAAAGCGCATGGAAACCTATCAGATAGCTTGAATTATTAAGTTATTCATATTATCTTATATTTTTAGGTAGAGTGCATTTGCATTCAAACTTTTTATAATAGCCCAAAAAGGGAAAGAAAAGAAAAAGAGAATGGAACATGTGCAAAAGAAAAAAATCTAATTAGGATTGGGAACAAAATCAACTACTTTGACAACCTCTCTATGGTAATTTGGTATACAATAATGTGTAAAAGGAAGGAAAAAGAAACTGAAAAATTTTGGGACAATTTGGTACCAACAAATCTGTTAAGGATATCAAAAGGAGCTTGTTTTTTAAGAAATTTAATGATATTTTTTATGTTTATCTTATTTTTGCAGTGTAAATGTTCAGGAAGCTAGAAGATTCAACAAGTTTCTTAAGGTTTTAGCATAATACTTATCTAGGAATATAGTCCAAATTTAAGGATGATGTTGCATAATTGTAGTTTACAGTTATTCACCTATAATGACATCGCATGGTTGATTTTTTTATGTTTTTTTAGAATTTTTTTGAATTCTGGATGGGAGAGTTTTCTCTCTCCTATATGTTTAATATGTATAGAAAAGTGAAGAGATTTTCATATTACTTTTTCTTTATCTAGAATACTCTCCATGTAAAAAACAATCTCTACTTGTAATCATGATGTGTCTTTTCTCCTCCAATGAGGTGTTTGCGCACGATTATAATTTAATACATTAATAAAGTATATTATGAAAAAATAAAATTTGGAGCTGAACTAATTGACCTTTGCTTATGAACTTATTCATATTCCGTGACTCAAGTCAAAAGTAGATTTTTTTGCAATTGAACTTGGATATGGTCAAAGCTTATGATAGGGAACAGTGGCCCTAGCTTGACTCAATAGTTTTGTAGTTGAGCCTCTCTACTCACTTCAAGAAATTCATTTTAGTGCATTTCTTCTTCTTCTTCATTTTTTAATCTAATCCAAGGTTGCAAAACTCGGTAAGTCAATTTGTGACTTAGTAAGTCGAGTTAAAAATTAAGATAACCAAGTCAAAAGTCAAGATGACTAGGCTACTACGAAAAGACAAGCAAAATCCGAACGAGTCTTTGATGACTTGATTAAATCAATGAGTCAAAAAAAATTGATCGATTCAGATTCTTAATTTTTGTTTCTGTAAGATCGGCTAAGTTAGATTGAGTCCTTGATGAGCTAGGTCAAGCGATGAGTGTTTTTTTTAATTTGAAGTTTGCATATTTTCTAGATTAAATAACTTGGACATGATTTTTAATTACTTGGAATGTTAGAAGACTATTTGATAATAGTATAATACTATTCTTCCACTTGATTTTGCATTTAGTTACTATTATTGAAACTACAATATCTATATAATTTTCATATTTGTAGAATTTTAGAATAAATTAAATTCATATTAGTTATAGATCTTTAGCTTAATCAAATGTGTTTTAGTGATTTATAGAAACATGTCTTATATATAATACATGATTCATCCGAGATGCCAATGTGTCATGTTCGAGTCGAAAAATTAATAGAGAGTGAGTCGAGTTCGAGTCATGAGGTTCGCAACCTTAATTCAATCAATAGTATATCTAAATGAATCTCTCATCTTTTGAAAGGTCTGAGATAAGAGTGCCCTCTATCTCCTTATTCGTTCATTATATGCTCCAAAGCCTTTTTCATATCCCTCCATCCATGGTATACGAATAGCCTATCTATAACAAATTTATTGTTTGTAGACGATCTTTTTCTAATTGGTAGCGACCAATGACGAGTTTTCATAATTAAAAATGTGGTGTTAATTTTTTATAATATTTATCTACCAAATAACTGATCAGGTCGAATATTAAATATCCGAGGCAACAGCGACCACCCATTGCTCCAAAATATTTGGGTAATGTTGAGAGATGGAGGGGTCTTTCAAGCCAAGCATGTTTTCCGAAAACCTAATTGAGCTGTGGACTGAGTGGCGGCTTATGTGGCCAGTTCTTTCGGTAATACTTTATAGATTGGAGATGAAAAGTTGCCTTGCGCATTTTAAGGTATTTTATTTTCGAATATTATTGGATGCATTCATGTATGATTTACCGCTTAAGCCAAAAAAAAATAAATAAATAAATAAATAAGGGTCACGCATTTTTATATTATTCTTTTTGTGTTTTTAAAAAATTCCTGGAACTGCTCCCTCCTTCCGCTTCCTTCTTCTTCTCTGTTCCTCCTACCCTTTTCTTCCGATACAAACCCAAAAATGCAATTTTTTTCTTGAGCTTTTCTTCTCTTCGTAGATGCCATGGAACTCGAGGCCGAGGACGGTACGAGAATCCGCATCGAGAGGGGTTCGAAGACCGAGGTCGGAAGAGGAGCGAAGTTAGGGTTTGGGCCCTCCGCTGCTGACCGGACCGTCTCCCGCCGCCACCTCTCCCTGTGCCTCCTAGGCCCCACCGGAGACGATGCTGGGTGCGACGACTCCGGTGGGGATTTCAGGGTTTCTTTCGAAGTAACCGGGAAGAACCCCATCTTGGTCTGTCGCAACGGCGGCGGGGACAAAAGGGTTTACCGTAATTCAGAGAAGGGCGAGCTCCGAGCTGGGGACCGGTTCTCCTTATCCCTAAAGAACCCTTCTTTCTTCGTTCTTAGGAGGAACGAAGGAAGTGGGGAGGCGCCGGAGGTGGAGAAGAGAGTCTTGGATGCGGTGGAGAGGAGGGAGAGGAGGACTCTAGAGAGGAGAAAGGAGAAGGAGAGGACGGCGAGGGCGGAGGCGCCTGGAGGCGAAGGAGATGAAGAAGAAACTAATGGAGGACTGGAACTAGAACTGGCCTCCTTGGACGTTTTCCAGATCGACCCCGTGAGAGGTTAGATTGCTTATTTGTTCAAGTGTTTGTTTTTTTTTTTTTTTAATTTGTTTTGTATCAATTTAATCTCAAATTTTGAATCGAATTGGGTTTATCCCGCTAGCTCCCATCTGGTATCCAGCCTTATGAGTTCCAGGAGAATGCTTGTGATTAGAATCGCCAATTTTAATTCCACGATTCGATGTTGCAGAGTTTGGATTCTTGGCGAGAGGTCATGAATTCGATAATTACCCGAAGCAAAAGATTCGTCCCATTGGAGATTGGAATTGGTTCCTCGAGGATCCAGGAGGGGATAGTGATGACGATGAACTTACTGATGAAGCAACTTGCCCAAGGGGGAAGGTTAGGAGGAGAAAGAAGAAGAGAGACGGAGGCAGCGAGGACGAAAATTGGAGCGGGGAGAGTGAGGAAGAGAAGGTATTGGTTGCAAAATTTGGAAGTTCTAAGCGACCTAGCTACCATACCAGATCTAAAGATGCCAAAAAAAGGCATCCTGCATTGCTGAAGGATGTCAAAGCTCAAAAAGATGAAGATATTGAAGAGGATGAGGAAGATGAGACTTCAGGAGGTTTTATTGTTGATGACAAGGAGGAGGAGGAGGAAGGAGAAAAAGAAGAAGCACTGGAAGAAGATTTGGAGAAAGTTGAAGAAGATGATGAAGAAGAAGAGTAGGATAATGAAGTTTGAGTTGGTGAGTACTGAGTAAAGCAAGTTCTTAGATTCTTTTGTATCACATATTATTGTGTAACCAACTAACCATGATATCAAATTAGGGAATTTTGGGTTATTCATTTCTAGTATGTATTACTAGAATTTAAGTGCTCCATACTAATAAGTGAACTGCAAGTACTTCAGATAATGTCATACATGGATCTTAAAATCAAATAATTGTTGTATTTTCTTTTCAGCTTCTATTTCCTGGGATGCCTAAACTATAAAATTCACCCTTTTGGTATAAAACTTATGAAAATGTCATTTACAATGTCACTTGTATACCAACCTAATTTTATTCTAGGAGATTTGTATGATATCTGACAACATCCCTCTTGATCTGGTACTGTGGTTATGGGGGTTGGACGAGGCACTTACAAAGAGATTGTGGTTGCATCAATTGCGAAATGGTACAACTTGTGTGTCATTAGTTTAACATTTCTTTCCAAACAAACCACCTAGCAGGGGGCAAAGGCATGAAAATCCTAATATGTTCTCTTCAACATGGAACTATTTTCCTGTGCCATAATGATCCAACTAAAGGTGGCCGACCTTTGACTTTGAATTTAAATTTTAAAGCAATTCAAATAAAGCAAACCAATCTATAATGCAAAAATAAATAATTGGCAGTTTCAAGATGCTGATTGCAAAGAGCACTCTGTCCACCTTCCCAACTTATGGGTCTCAAATTATCAATTGTAAGTAATTCATTCTTTTGTCAAAATTCATATAAAAATCTTCAATTAAGAGGTGCACAACCTTTCCATGATTGTTCAAAGACCAATAAAATTTGTGGATGGAGAATGCCCCATGAGCATCCATCTTATTTCCATTGCAGTGCTTTCCAAAAGGCTAACATCATTGAAGATGATTAAAATTTTGAACTCCTATGGTTGTGGCCAATGATAATAAGCACTGCCACTTATGGAAACGCAAGATGAACATTCCCTATTCCTCAATCTTCACAGCAATTTGCCATGTGTTGCGCAAAATCATAGAATCCAAACGATGAACAGAACGAAGAAATTTGAGAGAGAAAGAGGAAGAGAAAATCAACATAGGGATTTTATGTCATTCGGCAACGTGCCTACGTCCACGAGAGCGAAACGGCTGTAATTTCACAATCTCTCAAAATAACAAGGGTTACAAAATATTTATAGTTAAACTTTAGCCTTAGAGTTCCAACCCCTATTAGCATCCCTGATAAAATAAAACACTACATAATTGCCCCAGAGATAAGTATATGTCGTCGCTTTGCTCTATTCCGTTTGAATATCAGTGTACTACTCAAATAAGAATATCAGTGTACCACTCAATATGAGCTACTTACTCTAACAATCTTCACCTTGGCGAATATTCACCTCTTCGGAGAAAAAATAACCTGGGACACCATCTGATGCCGATGAGTTGGAACACCTCCTCTCTAACATCTAAAGATGTTAATCAAGTCCAAGCAATGCTTTAACTTTTCTGCAGTAACGGATTTTGTCAACATGTCTGCTGCATTTTCAGAAGTGTGAACTTTCTCAAGCAATATGTCACCAGAAGTAACGAACTTCCTAATCTTGTGATACCTTATATTTATGTGCTTGGTTCTCGCATGATACATCTGGTTCTTCGCTAAATAGATCGCACTCCGATTGTCATAATGCAACTGAACTCCACCTTGCTAAAAACCAAGTTTCTTGACTAATCCTGTCATCTACAATGCTTCCTTAGCAGGCTCAGCTATTGTCGTATACTCTAACTCAGTCGTAAATAGTGCAACTAGAGACTGAATCATGGACCTCCAACTGATAGGCCTTCTTGTAAGAGTGAATACATAGCCTGTAGTCGACCTCCAACCATCCAAGTCTCCTACATAATCTGCATCAACATACCCTATGATTGAAGGATCATTATGATGTCTGACAAACATGATACCATAGTCTGTAGTACCTCTCAAGTATCTGAAAATTTACTTGACTGCATCCCAATGTTGTCTCTCTATATTCACCATAAACTTGCTTATTGCACTAACTGCATGCGCTAAATTTGGCATAGTACAAACCATAGCATACATGAGACATCCTACTGCACTAGCATATAAAACCTTTGACATGACTTCAATTTTTTTCTCTGTCTCCGAGCACTATGAGATAGACAATCTGAAGTGATTCGCTAAAGAAATGCTCACTGGCTTCGCATTATCCATGCTGAACCTTTCCAACACCTTCAGTACGTAATTACTTTAAGATACCAAAATTTTTTGGAATCTCTGACCCTGCGAATCTCCATCCCAAGAATCTTCTTGGCCACACCCAAATCCTTCATGTCAAACTCTCTACTCAACAAAGTCTTCAACTTGTTGACTTCATTCATACTCTTCACAGCAATCAGCATATCATCTACATAAAGTAATAGAAAAATAAAAGAATCATTATCAAGGCTTTTCACATAAACACAGCAGTCATACTCATATCTTGTATAGCCAATCCGAATCATATAGGAGTTAAAACGCTTGTACCATTACCTCGGAGACTACTTCAACCCATAAAGTGACTTCCTTGATTTACAGACTAAGTGCTCCTGTCCAGGTTTAGAAAATTCTTCTAGCTGCTACATGTAAATCTGCTCCTCCAACTCACTATGAAGAAAAATTGTCTTCACATTCATTTGCTCCAAATCCATGTCGTAATGTGCGACTAATGCCAACACTGCCCTGAGGAAAGTGTGTCTAGCCACTGAGAAAAAAATCTCATCATAATCAATCCTAGCTCTTTATGAGTATCTCTATGCTACCAGACATGCCTTGAACTTTTCTTCTTCTTTTTCTAATACTGCTTCCTTTTTTTTGAACACCCATTTGCATCCTATCGCTCTTTTCCCCTCCAGAAGCTCCACCAATTCCCATGTCTAATTTTTATTTAAAGATTCTATCTCCTCCATCATAGCACCATCCATCTGCTCTTCTTCTAGCTGTGTACTGTCTCCTAAAAAATAGTAGGATCTCCACTGCTAGTGATTAATGTATAGAAAACAAAATCTTTGAAACCATATCTGGTTGGTGGCTTGATAGCGTGCTTGGATCTGTCTGTGACTATATTGTGATGTTCTTGATCTGTTGAGGTAGAAGTCTCTATATTCTGAGCATTGTTTTTCTTGATAGAACTCTCTGACTCCACCTGCATCACCTGCTTATTACTGCTGCAATTTTCTGGCACATGCTTCTCTTTTTTCTGAGTACTCTTCAAAATGGCTTTCTCATCAAAAATCACATCTCTGCTGATCACCACCTTGTTTGTCTTTGGATGTCAAAGCTTATACTCTTTCACTCCTTTCTGATACTCTAAAAAGATACACTATCTCGACTTTGGGTCTAGCTTTGACCTCTTCTCACTAGAAATGTGTATGTATGCTGGACATCCATATACTCTGAAATCTGAGTAGTCTACCTCATTACCTGTGTGTACCTCCTCTGCAACCTTACTATCTAGTGTTGCTCTAAGCGACCTATTAATCAAGAAGCATGTCATACTCACTGCCTTCACCTAGAAGTTCTTTGCAAGCCCTGCATTTAATCTGAGATACCGTACTCTTTCTGCAATAGTCCTATTCGTCATTTCCGCTACACCGTTCTGCTGTGGTGTCTTGCATATTGTGAAGTGTCTCTTAGTCCCATGCTGCTCACAAAACTCAATGAACTTTGAATCTGTGTACTAAGTCCCGTTGTCTAACCTGAGATATTTGATTTTTCTCCCTGTCTGGTCTTCTATTTCAGCTTTCCACAACTTGAACTTGGAAAATGTTTTTGACTTGTATTGCATGAAGTACACCCAAACCTTTCTCATTAAATCATCAATAAAAGTTACGAAATATGTATGTCCACCCCGTGATACTACCCTAACTGGTCCCCAAAATCTCTATGAACAGAGTCAAGAATACCCTTTATCTTGTGCGTGGCAGTCCCAAATTGAACCTTGATCTATTTTCTAAGAGCACGTTGCTACTCTAATTGTTCTGTTTCCAATTCTTTCAACTCTGCATCACCCATATCATCTGGTTTCTTTCCGTACAGGGCCCCCACCATCCCCTATGATACTAATAGATCCTTTACCCTCCTCCGCCATAGCCCGAAATTCTCAGTTCTCTCGAACTTTATCACATTAAACTTTATAGAAGAAACCCCTGCCATCTTTATTTTTTGCAAACAGAAAAGAGGGAGCAAAATAAAAAATAAGACCTGTTTCGACTCAATAGAAACTCCTCCTCTCCTTGCACGCGGACGGCGATGCATGGGTAGGCGGACGCAGACGGCGGCGCGATGAGGCAGCGGACAGCAACACATGGGCGGCGATGGAGCTGCATGGGACGATCTTTATCCTTCAGTTCCGGCCACAAACGGCAGTTCGAGCGGTGGTGGCGACACACGGGAGGGCGTGCGACGATGCTTCTCTTTTGCATGGGACTTTCCATACAAGCTTAAATTTTTGGGATTGATTGGTTACTTAACATGGCCTCGGAGCTCAAGTTTACTCGAGGTTGCAAGTTCAAATTCCCTCTCTGCTAATTATTTATTTCAATTATCCAAGTTATTGTTTCTTAACTCGTTTCAATCATTGAGATCCCTCACATGAATAGTCCGGGTTACACGTTAGGAGGAGCTTTAAGCCTCGTATACATTATTGACCCTTTTCCTATAAGCTTAAGCTTTTGGAGTTAGTTGTTTGCTCAAGAGGAGTAATTACCATCCGGAGTGGCAAATCTATCCAAGAATACCTCTAAAAAGGTCATTATGGGTTAACAGTTGAATCATTATAGGATAACAAACGAACACTTAGATTTGGAGAATGCTTCTGCCAAATAGGAAGTGTCATTGATAAATTATTATTTAAAACATCAAGAGGAGATTCTCTAATGACATATCATTTATTTTATTTATGTTCATATCCAAAGGTTAAATTAGGAAATATGTAACCAATATCAGGAGGAACAAGTGCAAAAAAAATGAAGGATTTGAGAGATTCGACTCTTTTATATTTATGAAATTTACGGCATCATACAAATGATCAAATCGTGGGAGAAATCTAGAAACAAAAGAGGTGCTAGGTTCCATAACTATTTAGTAACTCCGTGCATTGGATAAATATAGATAAAATAAGCATCCTTGATTATGGAACCATATAGAGATTTTTGGTCCTAATAGGCAAGATCTCTTCCCAATATTCATGAGTGGAAATGGAGGAACACAGTTATAGCTCCTATTAAAAACCAAGGAATGAATCTTACGTCCAAGTTGTCTAAACTTGTGAGGTTGGCAAAATGTTCTTCCTTCAGCTGACCCAACGAAGTGTTGTGAGAGAGATCCAAACCAACCTGCTGAGATATTTGTCCCAAATTTTCAAGAAGAAGATCAAGTTGAGGTTATTTAAAAGATCGAGCGCTGTGAGATTCGTAAGTTCTCCTATCCAAGCTAGCAACTTTGCACTAAGAGAAGAAGCATAATGCAAGTTCAGTTCCTCTAAACTACTTGCCACGTACACAACTTGAATATGATCCTCTAAAATTTCATCTAACATGAAATTAATGTTGATGTAGATAAATCCAGTTTCATAAGCTGTGGAGAGTGCTCTAAATTTGTGGTATCCTTGCTTCAAGGCTAGAAGTATAAGCTAGTTCGAGGATCTCAAGAGAGGCCAAGTTCCATACAATAGTAGGAATGAGATCTTGAAACTCAGTTGAACTTTAAATAACCAACTGGGTAATGCAGATTTGGTTGAGGTAGAGGGAAGATGAAGAAGTAAAAGAGATGTGAAGTTAACATGTGGGACAGAGAAGGCGAAGCTACAAAATTCACAACTATATATCTTCTTTATTGAATGGGGCATGTTTAGCATGTCCAATTGTCAAATGTCAAGTTGTTGCAAAGAAGTGAGATGAGAAAGCCAACATGCATTGTCAAGAGCAAGTGCACTACCATGAAGATTAAGACATTGTAAACTAGAGAGCTTGCTAAGTTGATAAATTTAAAGTTCCAATGGGATTTACATTCAAGAGGCTGAGATATCTCAACCCCTTGAATGAACCATGGAATAGTGGATTGTCGAAAGCGTCGAGATCTTTATTGCTCATATCCAGCTGATTCAATTGTTGCATGGATGGGCAGAAAGAGGAAATGAAGGCTAGGGTTTATGTGGGCATGAGGCTGCAGAGGGAGGGAGAGTTCAGATCTCAACTTGAGAGGGGTTCGCAAGGAAAAGCAAGACATAAGGAGAATAAGAGTGAGAGAGAGAAGTTAATCCCATTCAAAAAAATTTAGATCTAAAAGAATCATAAAAATAATAGAGCATTTTCATTCTCATTGATAATTTATTATAAATATATATATATATATATCGTATAAGAGTTACAATTTTTTTAATTATAAAAATCAAATGGCAACACATTTTTGTTTCAATATTTTTTTTCCGTGACTTATGATTTGACTACTTGAAGCCAAACTTAACTTTATATTTTTAAAACTTATGACTTAAACAATATTTTTTACCATTTTCAAGCATCATTATAATTTTCCGCAGCTCATAGTTCATTGAATAACGTTTTTGGTACATCAATAAGTTAAAAAAAAAGTAGTTTAAGATTTTGTAAATAGTTTATAAAATATCAAATTATTTCTAAAAAATTGATCGATTTGCAAATATTTTTTGGATCTAATATTGGGCATTGGGCTTGAGTTTGGGTTTGGACGGATCAAACCCAATCGGAGCCACCTGCTGACGCCGCTTATATAGAGGGTTCCATTTCTCGCCTGCCACAGTTTCAGTCTGCGAGCAGTCTGCTGCTCAAACCCACCCTAGCGTTGTTCCGTCGCCGCTCTCTCTCTCTCTCTCTCTATCTCTCTCAAACCATAAACTAATCTTGGGAGAAATAGTTTTGCTTTGTGAAAACTCTCGGTGAGGAAATAAAACTCCGATCGTTTTCTCTTGTCTCTTCTTTTGGTGTTCCTATTAGCTCACGGTTTGATTTTTATTCGTTCTTGTGCTAATCTTTACTGCTGTTCTTGTGATGTTTTGTATGTTGATCAAATTTTAGTTTGCCGACGATTTTTTTATTCGATCTCGAGAGCCTTCAATCTAGCTTTTTCTGATTTTTGCCGATCTGCGCCAGTCTTCATGATATCTTATGCAATAGATGTAGCTTTCTGATCGGCGAACTTCATAGCTATAGCGCATATCAGATTTTAATCTGGTTGAATTCAGAACCATGACCAGCAAATCTTTTCACGTTGAATGGAGTCAACACAACGAGTCCTTTATAAATGACTCTTTTTAAAGGCTGCATATGCTGTCACCACAAGATTTCCTGAATTTGTTCATACAATTGTTATCCATGTTGTTTAGTCTTCTCGTCTTTCTTGGCCCTTTGACAAATCTGAGCTTTTATTCTCATTTGGGGCAGCACATTTTTGTTGTGCATGATCATGTTTTCTCGATCAATTCTCCATTTTGTCGCCGTCGATTTGGCTTAACTTTTCGTTTGCTCAGGTGTATTCGTTAATTGTATGTCATTTCTAAACTTGACTAACATCTGCTGTTGTTTGTCAGATCTGCCAAGGTTATGTTTTTGTGCTTGTTATTTTCCCCTTTTTTTGGTGGCGGTGTTGGGGGGATTAGAGTACTTGGCTTTCTTTAATACCCAACATTTTGTAATATAATACATAGTCGTCCTGATATACTTTTCCATCGAGTCTCAAGGGCATGCATCAAAAAGAAAGGATAGATTAATGGAGGTTTTCAAAGTCTTTGTCAAACTTTGGTCAGTGCAACCAAGATAAGTAATTCCAACAACTCCAGGGGAAAAACAGAAAAAGTCGTATTTAATAAAGTAATCGGTTTGCAACTTTGTTCCTCAATTGCTTCTGTTCAGCAACTAAACTAATGGGTCTCTTGTTTTATCTTTTTATATTTTTTTAACTGCTGGGGTATTTCCATTGGATTTTTCTTTTTTATACATTCAAAAAAATTATTCGGGTTACAATTCCTGCATTAGTAATTAAATATCCTTTAATGGATGACACTTTATCTGTCTTATTCTTTTAATCACAAGATATATGCTGTTTTCTTAAGTATAAATGGTATGTAATTTGTTCAATTTGAGCTTTTTCTCCACATTTCTACTTATAAAGCATCAGTTAATGAACTTGCAATATGTCTATTAACTTTCCAAGTCTACAAGTATAACTTTTCTATTATTATTTCCTTATTAACCTGAAAGCCTGAATCTTTAGCATGTAGTTACTTAAGTATATAAGCCGACCTTCTTTCAGGCATGATTTTACATATTGGATTGTACCAATTTGTACCAGAAATATACTGTGCCATATTGGTGGAGAATCTATATATAGTATGAAGGCTTGATACAGGACTGTACGGACACGTGGTATGGGTGTTGTGCTGATTTAGCATTTTTACCGGCAACAAATCGTTCCTTAACTACAATGTATTGGTTTTACACCCGGCACCAAGATGTAAAACCTTGCTTTTAAATAATATTTATTATAAGCACATACTAGTTTGCCTTGGTCATGTTTTCTACCATGTCTTCTGTTTTGTTTAATTCATTTCAATATATGAATTATGCCATTCAAGAACTTATCAGGGTCATGATTGTTTTAGGTGCTTTCCTATAATGTTGCCTCTAGTCTATGAGAACTAAGCGCATTTAGTTTTTTAATGTTATTGATTGAACGAGTCCTACCATTTTTGATCTAGAAGTTCAGTTAGCACGTATGATTTTTGCATTCTTCCTTCATAAGAATTTCAATATTTTTGGAACCAAGGTGCCGTAGCTGATAATATATATATTTTCAACTGTCATCTTTTATCAATCTATATGGCATTTTTCTAGTGTTTGCTTATAAATTTTTGTGGTCTTGATTCATTTTGACTTTCAGATGCTTCCTAGTTTAAAAATTAGTACGAAGAGCAAAAATGCATGCTTGCTATGCCTTCATTGTATATAACAGCGATTGCCTGTTTCCTTAATATTCTTTGCCATTAGTTATAATTTGCTTCTTCCTAATGGAAATTCTAGCATAGCAAAATCTAGGTTACTTTTGGCTATTCTTCCAATTTGTTTGTTTTGCTTGTCCTGTATTAGTAGGAAACTTTTGTCTATTGTGACATACCCCACTCTGGAGACCATTTAGAATCTCGAACCTAGTTCTGCTTTCTGAGAGCTTTCTTACTGTTTTTGTAATATCCACTCTCCCACACCTGCACATGTACTCGCTCCCACACTATCTTTTGTTTTTGGCAATTAAGATTTCTCCTTTACTAGAAGTGGTCCTAGTCATTCTTATACATTTAAACCACCAACATTAGTTCTTGCATATGTTCAAATGCTTCTTTCTGTCGACAGTTTCATAATTATATGCATTTCATACTCTGTTGTTATATCGAATTAATATCATGAATTCATGATCCTTATTTATGAAAAATATTATTTGCTTACGACCTTTTTCATCCATATCTGAGTTTCTGTTAGTCTTTCATAATAAAATTTGTTATACGGGAGAAACTTTTCTTGCCCTATATGCTTTTTAACTTACGTTTGAGAATAAGTCCAATCTTGTACCCAAAAGTAGGTGCAAAGGGTGAGGTTTAGATACTATGAAGGTCATCATGATCCCCACCACATATTGTTCGATAATTTTTGCAACGAGTGGTGCTTTACTTTGGCTGCAAAACTGACAGAATTCTTTGTTACTTGCATCAAGAAAGAATGTCTAAATTGGCAGCTTAACCATGCTTTACCACTAATTTTCTGGACTGGCCGGTACATGTGATGTCAATGTTCTTGGGTATTTATTCCTTGCGATAAACGTGTACAAGTCATCAAGTGCGAACATCATCTAATTTTTGTTCCTCAATATTTCAGATATTGATTTCAAGATTGAAACATCATGCGTGAGGAATACTTAAAAGCATGTATTCGTTTGAGAAAATTCTTGACAATCAAAAGAACTGTTTTCTGGAAAGGCAAACCCCCAGATGCTTCTGTCTGCTCTATTTTGGGTCGCAACAAAGATGAGGTCCATAGTTCGATCCCAGCTTGTCTCAATTTGTATAGGTAAATTCTGGCCTTTTCCTATTGGTGGTGCTTAATTTGCATCATTTATTTGAGTATCATGATATTATGCCGTTTATGTAACTATTATTGCAATTAGTTGATAAATTCTGATCTACCTTAGCCTTGACCCACTCTAGTTCCAATTTGCATTTCTTCGTTGCCTGGTTGCGGACATGGTAGGATTCCTTAGAGTTGGTGTCCCATGACTTGCTGAAGATCAGCCCATTGTAACTATTCAAAACATCTAAGTATCGAAGATGTGGCAAGAAACTAAGGATAGTATCAATAGTGCCATCCACTTATAAGCTAAGTTATTTGACAGCAGATCTCCAGTTTGTAGCAGTCCCCATGGTGCTGATGGTAGACGAGGCCAGAGATGGTGGCTGCAAGTTTCTTCCGATCGTGAAGGCATGCCATAATTTCTATTTTTAGCTCCTTCATCCATGCACTTGGGTGACTTCTTGAATTCATGCTTCCTCATCATCCCCTCCGTCAGCTAGCATTGATTTGGTTAATCTCCTTAAGTCTTTTGCCATATTTTGTCCCTGTTTTGGCTCTAACACACCTACTTCATCAAGCATTTAGATATCTGCCTTTTCTTGCGTCCCTTGAAATCATCATGGTCGTTCTATATTTGTATACCGAGATGATATAATAATGGAATTACTTCTTGTTTCAATCATGTTTATGTTTTCCATCATATCCTTTAAGGCTAATTTTCCGTATCTGATTTTTATCTCATGATTAAGCAACTTGCATGTAACTACTCAAACCTAGTATGATTCCACCAAGGGCATACCTGTTACAAGTAAGTCATAATTCTGTTCTACATTATCTTGCTTTCCAGCTTCATTAATAAATATTGAGGAAACACTTCTTATACATAAAAATTGCTGGTTTAGATGAAATCAGGGTCAAGCAATTGAAATTGAACTTCTTTAGAGGTATTACAAGCATTACTAGCATATACACAGCCATTTAGAATGCAATTCTAGATGAAAAAAATCTCCTCATACGAAAAGTATTTCCTTCACCAACAATTTGACTAAGTTCTGGCAATAGACAGAAACTCAGAAAGTCATGACAAAATTTTGAACAATTAAGTCTTGTCCTTGAAATTGACAAAAAATGTGCTGAATTATCTTTAGCTAAAAAAGATCTCCAAGAAATACCAATCAAAATTGTGTATTCCCAACACTTCTCTATAAGGTGTTGCACTAAAAAATAAGAATTAGACGCTGGCTGCAAGCAACATATTGGGCTTCTAGAACTAAGGGCAAATATACTGCTGAATTAGTAAAAGATCCCTTGTTTCGGGCTGCTACTACTGATATTATTAAAGGTCACAAATCCTCTTCTTGATGTCTTGTGTCAGATCAATCAAGGTGATGATGCTGCTAAGGAAGAAATAACAACGAATCCAGGAGGTGAGGAAGCAAAATATTCATATGGGACAATTGTCTTCGTAGCCCTATTCATTATGCTACTTACTTTCTTAATCCAAAACATTTTTTATGCAGGCGATTTCTTCGTGGACGCTGAGGTCACTAATGGAGTGTTATGCTGCATCGTCCTTTTAGTTGAGGACCAACATGACCAAGAGCTGATAATTCCACAGCTTTATGGACTTAGAGCAGCTTTCAGTGGATTTGCCGTGTTGATCAAAGAGCACAAATTTCGCCAGGTCAGGAAAATCTTTCTCTTTAAATATTTAGAGTTACCATTAGCAACATACAATAATGCTGAAAAATTGTTAGCTGTAGACTTTGGACACAACTCAGGCGAGAAAAATAGAGATCCCCTGACTTCTATTTACAGCTCTATGAAAACAGAGAAAAGGAATATAACAGATCTTTGGTGTTTTTCTCTCGGCATTACTAGTTTTAGCTTCCCATTGTCGGACTTTGTGGCCGCTTGATGAGGTTTATATGCAAATGAATGTTAGCCACGGTTTAGCAATTTTAGGAACCTATGTTAATGGACACCCCTCCTAGACCATCGTTTACTATGTTAAAAGGAGTAACAATATTTAAGAAAAAAGAATGAAAAAAATGCCTTGGTTTAAGTTTATTTTGAGAATTGACATTAACTTTTATAATGATTGTTATTATTCATTATAACTGAATATAGTGGATAATAGCAGATATTTTCTATGTAAATAGAGAAAGGGAATTGAGAAAAAAAAGAAAATGATCTGGTAACAAAGATAGCTCAGCGGTAATTAAGCTTCTGTTAAATTATCACAAATATGGGTATGCTAAATTTTTAACAGCCCACAAAAACTTGCTTACTGAAACATAAGGCTTTACAAAGATAAAACCACCCCCAACCTATACTTATATTTAAATTTGGGGACTAGGGATTTCAGCAGAATCAGAAGCGACGGACGATCTCTCTGGTTCTTCTCGGTCCTCTTGATTGAAGTGGAATGCAGAAGCGTAGAGATAGGAGACCCACCTACCTTCCTTTCTAACAGCTACAGGATACGATCAAAGAACTGCCAGTTAGAAGGGAGCGCATTTGGGACCTGCTGATTTTAACAGAGGAAGAGTGAGCAAAAGAGAGCGTGAGAGAGAGAGAGAGGTGGTAGGTTGATCATGTCAATTTCGTACAAGAGGGGTGTGACCCATTACCTGCTATAGGGATAGGTCATAATTTCATAATTCTAACTAATTTTTAATTTAAATAAATTTGATTTTAACTAACAGTGCCAGCAAAACCCTGATATTGGGGGGTATTCAAGCAAAAATAGTGTTTTATGATAGTGTATATATATACATATATACATCTATTTATATAAATATACATATACACATATGCATGCACACACACACACACACACACACACACACACACACACACACACATATACATATATACATATGTCAAGACACACACACACAAATATCAATTTGTGAGGGTATTCACGCATATTTGCATATTTAGGAGAGAAAAAAGTAACCTAGTTTTTTCTTAGTATGACTAAGTTACCTTCATTTTTTTTTCAGTACTCAAGAAATATTTCTCTTGTTTTCTTAGTACCTGTCAATGATAGTATAAATATTCATCTCATGTTTGTGCCTGGGATCTATGTAATGGAGTAATATGGATCAAACGAAATTTAGTTCTTTCTTGTCTTCCGACTAATAATTTATTAATTTAATTTTTCAGGTTTCATATTCCAATGATATGCACCTGAATTTCCGAGAAGCTTGCTCCTTCATCTCAAATTGCTAAAGGTCCAGAGTCCGATCCCCACTGAGCTCCAGAGGAGAAAGTGAGATCTGGCGGTTAACAAGTAATGAATTCATCATTTAATAAATCTGTAAAACCAGGAAAGTGATTTATTTTTTCTTGCTAGGCTTGCATTTTTGAATACTATACATGTTGGCCAATGAATATCAACCTGACTCAATTTTGACCCAATACAGCCCGACATGGGTTCCATTAATTTGAACTATCAATCAATGCCATTCACTTCTAAATAGGTAGTCAGTGGATTTAATTTCATCTAGTTGGATCTTATGTCGGTTCTCAAATCTGATCGTATGTGACTCAATCAATTCTACTTTTGAGTAGGTTTCTTTGGCTTGAAATTTATTTGATGTCAAAGAATGAATAGCTATCATGATCTGTTTGTTTTGGATGTGGCGTACGTGCGCATGTTTTATAATTTGTAATACATGGAAATGAAGATATTTGCTGTAACCAAGATTTAAAATCAAGGTGCCGATCCATATTAGCCACCGGATGGCACTGATTGTACCCTGGTAGCGGGGCAGTACCGGGCTGGCATATCCTCAAGCATAGGAATCAAAAACAAGTCTGGTTGGATGGGGAAGAAGTTGCTTTTAGGAACGGGGCATGTCTATGTGGGAAAGCTAATCTGCCGCATGTTCTCCATGAAATATGTTTTTCATAACAAAAGAAGTTGGTTTTATTTTTCCAATCAGTTAATAAGACCTTGCAATTTATTTTTGGACTTCTATTTGTTCTGCTCTATTTATCTAAAATTTCTATTTATACCTTAGCCTGTTTAACATGCCGGCGGGCCCTTTTCGACTATGAAGAGGCTATAAAATGGTTCATAGCCGTTCCTTTCTTTGTTGATGAATGCTGACTTGGTATAGCCCGTACCTTGTGGCACCTTTTCATCTTTTGTTCACTTGTGCTCATCAGGATGGGTCCCAAATCATGACACTACTGCCTGTCAAGAGGACAATGGATAAGCATAGTTAATGATGGATACTGGATACTGTCGCTGCAATACTCATTTTTTGAATACATTTTCCTTTTTTTAAATTTTTAGGTTCCTTCAGTTTTATGTTTATAAGTCATTAAACCTTGGTGGTTTTGCCCCATACAGATATCCTGTGTGTGTTCGGAAGTTTTTGCTGCTGACATTGCAAATGAATCCACTTTGAGTTTCTATATACTATGCTAACATTGCGTCAGATGCTTAAACATGATCTCTATAGCATTGGCAGATCCAGTGCATGTTATCATTGTATAAATATTCATGGCGGTCTCTTCTCTGAAGTCTTGCAGGTGGTCTTGTAGTTAACATCAGTGATGATGACCTGAAGCAGTGGGTACAGTGAACGAGAACTCTTCTGATGAAATGTTTTTTTAATATAATTTCTGCAGAAATAATAACAATAATTATTACAGAATATCAAAAACACCAATCATTTTTAACATGGTACATTAAAATGGCTGCATGGGTTGGATCTGATAGAGGTGCCATTTAGATTCAACATGAACAAACTTGGAATAATTTTATGAGGCTTAAACTCATGGGTCAAGATGAAAATACTTGCATTTGAGCACTGGATAATAATTGGTTCAGTGGCAAGTCAGGCATTAGTTGATCTTCCTCTAGTTTAGGCCCTTGCAGCTGTATGAATAGGGAACAATCAAAATGTAACACACAATGCCTGAATTCTGTTTTGCTTGTCTTTACAATTTTTTGTTGCATTCATGCCAAATAATCTTTGAAGTCTCCCTCGCTCACTAGTTTCATGTTGGATTTTGAAAAATAAAAATAAGGGAGACTAGAAAAAAGAAAGGTTTTTGAACTTTTCAAAAAATTTACCAACCATTTAAATGGCAACAGAGAAAAAAGGCAAGCCTGATCCTCGCCAGTAATTATTGGACTGAGGAGAAGGATGCTATGTAAAGCTTGTTTTCCACACCATAAGGATTTGAAAAGCATAACTTCTTCCTCGTACAGGAAGGGATGGTGTATAACCCTCTGAGCTAAGGCCGGTTTGCAGATCCCCATTTTATTTTGTATATTGTTGTCATTATTAATATATATCAACATCATTAATGCTTTATGTATCAAAATAACTTTAATGAATATTTTCCTTTTCTTCATTAAATTAAGGAAAAAGCTTCCCTATTGAAACATAGCAGAAGAGATCTTATCACAAGCAACAATAAAGAGACTATCACTATTACCACCATGGATTATTACTACCACTACCACCGTCATAATCCAAATAACTATCACACAATTTTTAGATTTTAGTTTCAAAAAAAATGGTTTTGGTTTCGAGGAAAACGGAAATAGAAAATGATGCCAAAAAAAAATCCTAGTGTTTGGTTTTCACCATTACCATCTATTTAAGGATTAATTATGTTCACAGTGATATGGAGAATTTTCTGGTACACGTATGATAATTCAAAATTTATTTGAACAATGTTTATAGCCTTTGTTTAAGGAGGGTTGTCATGAAAAAAATACAAATTGAAATCTACATTGTTGAACATGATATACACATCATAAAACATATATAAACAAAATTTGATAGATTCAGATGTTTCTAGATTATAAATCATGAAAAAAATCATATCAAACTATTAAAATAATTTTATGTTTTGGCTGCTTGATGTATAGATAAATGACCTCCAAGAAACTATCTCCTAATGATTTTTACAATGTAAATCATAATCAATGGTATATATCTTCCCTATAACATGTCCTTATTATGGACACCAACTCTAAAGTATTCAGCATAAACACAATGGAGGGGTAGAGCCTGGTAGAGCTTTTGAGCTAGACTACAATGAAACCTTCAATTAGGTATAGTAACGAATATCACTGGCATTGAAGGGTTGGTCTTGACCAACTTTGATAGTTTAGAAAAACTAACAACTCAAACCTCGGTCATTTATTAAAGGGTTTTTTGCATGAATACCCACTAAAGATTCAAATTTTCGTGAATACCATCTTAGAATTTATATTTATTTCTGTACCCTCATAGAACACAGTTTTTGCACAAATGCCCTTAATATAACAGTTCTTCTAACATCGTTAATACAAACTATATTTATTTTAATTAAAAATAAAATAAAATTGTGAAATTACTTTTTTGTCCACCATCGCGATTGTCTTGTTTCTTTTTGCACATCTACTCATTAAGGATATTTTAGTCATTTTAATTTGAAACTGTTAATTTTTTAATGACGTTAGATGGCGTGGATACATAAACAAAAACAAGGATAAAAAGGGTAAAATAGTAAAATAAATATTTTACGAGGGTATACATGCAAATTTTAATTTTAGAAAGGTATTCATGCAAAATTCGATATTTATGAGGATATTCATACAAAAAAACCTTTTATTAAATGTCATATTTTAAAATCCAAATGACTCATTAAAAAAATAAGCAGACCCGATCACCTATCTATGATAACACTTAGCTTGCCAATCTAACATGTTTAACTTATTTAGTCGACATGGTTAATCTATTTTGACACAAGTAAACTATTAAATTGACATAATTGGATTTTTTATGAGATATATAATCCAAGTCATAGTTCTTGACTATAAATATATCCAACTAGATCATAAGGTTCAACAATCCAAACCCAAATACAACCTTTTTAATGAATGTGCTGGTTGGGTCAACCTATTTAGGACATGAACTACTTTATCAAACTTCATAAAATTAGCCCGCTAATTTTGTTCCAGCTTTGTGTAGGCAGGTCAAGAATTGCCATACATTACAAGAGTCAAGACTAGTACAGATTGGGAGGCCTGAAAGTAGCAAGGAACTTGGATTAGTAGAAATTCGGGTCGGATTTGAGTTTTGGGTAGAGTTAGCAGGCTCTGGATCCGACCCAATACCATCTATTAATCCGTCCTATTTATGCCGTCCAAATCCGTGGAGCCAGATAGCTCTCGCCCGACTAGAGGTGATCACGGGCCTTCTGGCCCGCCCGGCCTGGCCCGAAATTTTTCGGGCTTGGGCATTGAAAAAGGGCTCATTGGTCGGGCCTGTGCAGGAAAAATGGCCCGATCAAAAAAATTGGACTGAGCCTGGAAACTTTTAAAAATGGCCCGGTTCGGCCCGACCCGGCTATAAAACACTGATATAATATATTAAAAAAAAATAAAGAAACCCTAAAACTAAAGTCCTAAACCCCCCAGCCCCCCTCCCCCTTCCCTCGCTGAGAGCCGCCGCGACCCCGCCACCGCCACACCCCCCCCCCCCCCTCTTTCCGATAGCCGCTCCCTGTAGCCGGTTTCCCTGTAGCCGCCGCCTCCTCTCGGTGTCGTCGCCTCTTCAACGACCGACCGGCGGCTCTTCGCGTCCTTCTCCCCCGGACGGCAACCTCCGCGGCTCCGGTCACCGACTTACAGTCACCGGTAAGATTTTTCTCCTCCTCCTCCTCCTCTTCGAGCTCGATCCCGGATGATTTTTGCCCAAGCTCGGAAGTAAAGCCCCATATAGCTTCAAGCCCGGATGGAAGAGAGAGAGAAAGAGAGAGAGAGAGAGAGAGAGAGAGGGGGGGGGGAGCGAGAGAGCTCGGAACTTCCATTAGGTTTTGAAATATTTGGGACTCCAGAGCTTCCCCATCGGGCCGGATTTTGAGGTGGGGGGGCGGGGCGGGGCGGGGGCGGGGGGGGGGGGGGGGGGGGGGGGGGGCAGCCCGAGGCATTCTTTAACGAGGCGTCCGCCCCTCGGCCTCCGCTTCTGATCGCTTTTCTCTCTTTCTCTCGTTCTCTCGTTCCAAGCCTTCGTTGTTTTTGGTAATCGAAAAGTGAAGGCCGATCACAGGGAAAACAACTGGTTTGTTTTTGATAACCCTCGGCGAGGGTGCATCTCAACGTTTTGTTTTCGTATGTTTTCTTCTTTGATTGCTTCTATACTAGCCTTTAGTAGGATTGATTTATTGCTTATCAAGTATTTTTCCCCCTTATTTGGTCGAATTTGAATGATTTGATCGATCAGAGCCAAGAGCGGTCCTGGAAGGTGACTAGAGTTTGAGGATCTTGAGTTGATATCTCTTGCTTTTGTTAAAATATTCTGTATCTTGATCAATTATTATTTGCACAACACGGTTGGATGATTTGTATACTAGCAAACTGGCGTGTCCTACGCACGTTTAAAGAAGTCCATATCAACAAGTAATACTGTGCTTATGAATAGATTGTCACTTAAATTTGTACATCTCACAGATGCTTGTCTTTTCTTTGGAGCTGTTTGTTAAGAATTATGTAAATCAGATCTTTGTTGTCAAAATTTAAAATCTCGCAGATGTATGAGTCTCTTTAATAGATGAGGAGGTTGTCGGAAAGATGTTTGGCTGGAATTTTAAATTGGTGGAAAGTTTTCAAAAATAAATTTAACTGAACTAAGAACGTTAATGCTCCCTATAAACTATTTTAAGATATCATCTTCAATTAAGCTTTATTAATTAAGTTTAATAACATTTTAGTCTACCTAATGACATAAAAAATATTTTTGGCATATTCCTCTCTCATTTTATGATGTAGTATAGATATTAAACGCCTTTAATTTAGCTGGGGCTTCGGTCTTTGTGATATCAGTCATAAATGTGGCTCTATGATTCTTATTTGTGTTAAGTCATATTCCCTGTTCCATATGACTTGGATAACAAAAATGGAAAAGGAAAACGATAGTTAAACCCAAATTTGGGATAGATTACATGGGACAGTTGACATGGCATGCCAAGTTAGATCCCATCTAGATATTTCTCAGATAAAAAAAGTCCATTTACTTTCTCATTGTGGAATGATAGGACAACAAAACTAGAAAAGGGAATGCTGGTTGGCGAGACATGTGGTGGTTGCTGGTGGTTTGGCATTAAAGCTTGAGAAAAATCAAGGTAGGGAGCATGAATACTAAGGACAGGGAGGGTGCAAAGTAAAGGCAAGGGGACAAGATGAAGGTGTCGACTAAGACGTCAAAGCAAGGCCCCTATACCGGTGCCACACTAGCACAGTCTTAGTACAGTACGATACAGAGTTTTTTTGGCGTACCAAGTGTCGGTACACCACCGGTATTGAATATCGGTACCAAACTGGTACGGTACGCGTTGTACCATTCGGTTCGTGCCAGTACGGCGTACTATGGGTCAAAGAGAAGTGATGGCAAGATTTTGGTCCTGAATGGCGGCGAGGTGAAGGGAGAAGGAGACAGGTATGATGGTGGCAGGGTGTTGGTGGGGCAACATAGTAGGCTTGGACGACATGGATGTTAGCGACAAAGGTTAGGTGGTCGTTAATGCTAACACTATGGATGAAGGGATGTGGCAGGCAAAGAGGGAATGGAGAAAGAGGGCCTCCATTAATGGTGGCCTTCAATGGGAGGCAAGTTAATGTGTAGAGCGAAAGGGCCTCCATTAATGTCTAGTGGAGCTTGGAGCTAACCTTGTTGAGGGATCCTCGCTGAACTCCAGGAGGTGGTGCTGTCAACGATGGCCTTGGGCCATGATGGATAGAAGGAGGGGATGGTGGGGGAAAGGAGAAAGTAGAGGGTGTGGCAAGGCAAGAAGACATAGGTTGGCTAGTGATTGCAAACGACAAGCAGGTTGGCGTGACAGAGGAAGATGAAGGTGTTGTTGGGCCGTTTCTTTAATTCTAAAAATCACTCCCGGGTTTAAGTTATCTAGGTGGACATTTACATAATAGCCATCTCAACTTGCCACGTCTATTGTCCCCTGTTTCTGTCGCATCATGGATTTCGCTAGCATTGCTTGTAGGAAAAGAGATGCTAACATGTCCAACATGCCAGCTGTCAGTGATCAATTCATTGCTTGTGGATGCCCTGCTTGCAGCCAATCATGTCTTGCCATTGTTTGCATGTAAGGCCATGTGTGTAGGAGTGTTTACCAGCATAGGAGCTGTTGATAAAAAAAAGAGAATCATGATTATCATTGACTGGAAGTCTCATTATAAGTTCTTTCATCTTGAAATAGTCATTTGACTTAGTGATAGACTAATTGGGACTTTAAGATGCTCATTTATGCAAAATTAGTTAAAAAGTGCAATATTTTATGCTTGTTCTTACCTTCATTATATAATATTAGGGATTGGTTGCTCTCCAAAATATTCTTCACCACTACTTATCAATCTTATCTTCTCAATGACAATTCTAACATGGCTAATTCTAGGTTACTGTTGGCTGTTCCAATATTTTCATTTTGTCTGCCTTTTACGAGATTTGATCCTTTCAATGATTCTCTAGTGTTTACTAAATATATTTCTGCTACTTTTGAATGTTCAAATGCCTTTCGCTGTTAACAGTTTTTCGGCGAGCCTCCAACCACCTCTTCTCTCGGTCGCCGGCGTCGTCCGGCGAGGAGCCTCCACCTCTTTTGCTTCTTCTCTTGGAGGCGGCGCATTGCGATCAGGGACGAGGAGAGCGCCGATAGGGAGAACAGGGAAGAAGAATTACTGGGAGTTGGGGCCCCGTCGAATCGCAACTGAACCAGCAAATCCGTTTCGACGAGTTACAAACACTATAAAACCCAATCCCAAACCGGTTCATGTGCATCGACCTAGCCGAAGTGCTCTCGAGTCTTTCCCGACTGGTTTCCTCTCCTCTAGGGAGGGATATTAGGGCGGCTGCGTGCAGCAAGAAGCTTTTTGTTTTTTAGTTTTTTCCGCCTCTTATTGCGAGAACGACCAGAGTAGAATTCAAGCAGACTCATGTCGGATATCGAGGATACAGGTCTGTTCCGGCAACTATCGTTTCCTTGCTTGGTGTTTCACATAATAATAACAAGAATGGAAGATCTCGTCGTTTAACTTGGCTCTAATTTTGTCTCTTGGGATTAGATCATAGCAAGCATGCTGAGGAAGAAGAAAGTCCCTCTCTTTCGCGGAGAAAAGCTAAAGAGCATGTCGAACAGTTGGAAAGACTTAAAGAAAAGGTGGGCGGCTCTCCTTCTTCTCTCATGTTGCTGCCTAGTATAATAAGATTTCATTTGCTTATTTGCATCCAAGAAAAATTTCTATCTGAGAACTTTGTTGATGCGGAAAAGCAACATTTGGATAAATGCTCATGCTGACAGGAAAAAATTGTTACCACATAACATGTTGATGTATAAGCATATTTTAGTCTTATATTATGGGTCCACACATTTTTCGCGAAATAAAATCAAGTTATGAATTTTATATCTGACATCTGTGGTGAAATAAAGCATGTTTCATAGATATCTTTTAGAAATTAAAGTGCAAATACCTACGAATATCGAGTCAAAATGCCTTCATCGTGTTGCTGGAATTGTTTTCTTAGGTGTATTTTATGATTTAGGTACATTTTAGTAATCTAGGGGGTCATAGGTTGCAAAATTAAGAAGCTATATATTTTGGGTCATTCAAAGTCTTGCTAAAAATTTGACAATGGTGTCTCCACCCTGTTGAACAATCACTTAGTATATGTGATTTAGATATGCCTATCATATCAATATGACTGTTGGTAATGTTCTTCCAATGAAGATGCAAAGAATGGTTGCATTGCCAAATTATGTAAATCGCATGGAGGTTTCAACTTTCAAGTGTCACAAGACATAAAATATTTGTTGATGTATCTAATATGGGTTATATCTTATGACCAGCTATCATATCGATTGGCCACATTTGTCAGCTTAATAGATTTCAACCTTGCAGCTGACAAGTGGCTAAACTTTAAGTTTGCTTTCTGGTTTAAACTATTGCTCCATATGATACCATCTTGTATGACATGTATAGCATGGAGGTCTGGTTGATGCACATCCTCTGTACTTTGCTGAGTGCGCATTGTGTATATGTTTGATTTTTAGATGAAATGATACCAATATGATACATAAGATTCTATAGTAAAGGATTAACCTATTTCAGTTGATTGAGGAAATGAAAGAAAAAAGAACACAAAAAATGGTTTCCTTTTGTTTAATTAAGCTGCGAAAACTATGGAGAACGTCTTAGATATAGTGTTTGTGAGTCAGCTATCCACTTGATATTAGGTGTGTCTGATGGGACTTATGGCATTTTGTTTTTTCCCGCTCCCTCTCTCGTTGTTAGATTTCATCACCAAAGATCAGAGAAGAAGATTCTCCTAGCACTAACTTTGTCTTCTTTAGTTCCTTAGAAAGAAATAGGGCCTTAATACTTTTTAAGCCCAAATATTTAAAGAATGTTCATTTGTAAAATTTTCGTTTCTTCATGATTCTTGTTTTTGGTAAGTTTATGGTTTTGAACTGTGAATATCTTGCTTGTTTCTAGTGATGCTCATCAAACACAAATGTTTTCACTGTTTTTTCATGCTCATTTGGTTCAAACATAGGTACAGTATTCAAAAGTCAAAACACTACATGCTAGGCATTTTAAAATTACATTCTAGGATGAAAAGTTTCATCTAGACCTAAGACCTTTCTTCTGGTTTAACACAATCTCTTCTGTCACCTCCCATTTTTGCAAATTAGACAAGATGTTTATTAATTAAAGGGGACTAAATTTGATTGTTTATAAAAAACATTTGCTAGAATGAAAAGAAATTCTGCTTTTTTTGAAGGGTTGTGTTCACTAATTCATTTATATGCTCACACAATTCACTTTTAACCACCGCTTGTTTCTGATAATTTTTCTTCATGAATTGAATACTTTCTTGTGCATAGGATCATGCACATTTTGATTACTGAAATTTTATATGTGACACTAGAAAAGATGGTTTCTCATAAATCTTTAGAAAATGGTAGATTATGATTTTTAACATTCTGTTGCCTTGAAGCTTCATGCATGAGTTGTGTGAACCCATATCATCACATTTATTTATAAGGTAACTTTACTCTTCCAACTGTAAGCCAGAACGTTTACAATGGAAACTGACCGACAAAAAACTAAGCATCTGCAAGTATTAGGACATAGTAGCCAATTTTGGTCTTGTAGCTAATCTGGGATGATGTGGGCTTGTATTACCTAAGGTTGGCTTTTGCCTTCATTGTTTGCTGATTAAGTGAATGAAAAAAAAGAAGGAACTGCAATTGTCAATATCCAACACTAATTCTATGAGTTTGCTTTCCCCCTCTCCATTGTTCAGTAAGATATGTTTCTTATTTTACTAACAAGTGTCTTTCTTTTTAACCATTCATGGAATTTTACATCCTGGGAGGTTCCAGAGAAATGATTATCAATCAACAAAAAAAATCCTTGATGGCATTCATCTGATTATGTTATCTGATTACTTTGCAATGGCATTTTTCACCCTGCAGGATCCAGAATTCTATCAGTATCTGAAGGAGCATGATAAGGAGCTTTTAGAGTTTGATGATGAAGATATTGATGTGAGTATATATTGATTTCTTTATGACATTCTTGGTGTAAGAAACTGTAAATCAAACTTTTTGCTGAATGGGCTATTTAGGAGGGTGAAGGAACTGATTTGGAGGAGGATGTGGAATCTCAGCCTACTCGTGAGAAGGAACAGAAACCAAAAGCCAAAGTTATCACAACTGCAATGGTTGATTCATGGTGCAAAGCAGTCAAAGAAGGTAGTAAACTTGGAGCAGTTCGATCTCTGCTGCGAGCTTTTAGGACAGCATGCCATTATGGAGATGATGGAGAAAATGGTTCAGCACCAAAATTTAGTATCATATCTAGCAATGTATTTAATAAGATAATGGTGTTTGTTCTGAATGAAATGGATGGAATTCTTCGTGGGATGTTGAATGCCCCTAGCTCTGGTGGGAAAAAGGAGACCATTATGGATCTGACAACAACTCAAAATTGGAAGAAGTATGGCAGCTTGATGAGGCTATATCTTGGTAATGCACTTCATATATTAACACAAATGACAGATGAACAGATGATCTCATTCACCTTAAAGCGTGTCAAGGCATCAGCTGTCTTTTTAGTTGCCTATCCTGCTATCTTGAGGAAGTATGTTAAGGTACATAAGTGTTTATGCCCTCCTGCCATCTATAAATTATAAGCAGGATGTCTGGTCTTCCTTTTATGTGCATGCATATAGTTTCAATTTTCAAAATGTTGTATGTGAATAAGAAACTTTTGGTCCTGGATGCCACTGCTAATTGTTTTTCTATTTACAGGTTGCCTTACACTGTTGGGGTACTGGAAAAGGTGCTCTGCCAGTTGTTTCATTTCTATTCCTGAGAGACTTGTGTGTTCGTCTTGGTTCTGATTGTCTTGATACATGCCTTAAGGGTGTATACAAGGCTTATGTTTTGAATTGCAAACTATCCAAATCTGTAAGTAGATCAAAGTTGCAGCACATTCAGTTCCTTGGGAATTGTGTCAGTGAATTATATGGTCTGGACCCACCAGCCGCATATCAACATGCATTTATTTTCATTCGTCAACTGGCAGTGATATTACGGGGTGCCCTCACTGAAAGGGGGAATAAGGTAATGTTAAATCCATCATCCATCTCTTAGGTTTCTTATATCTTGGATTTCCAATTTAATTTTTGTTCACATATTATCGTAATGCTTTTGATTTGGTCTGCATTACTTACTCTAGTTGTTCTGCTGTTGCTCTTTTTGTTGTTCTTCAAAGGCAGTAAAAGATAAAAAGAAAGGAAAAAAGCAGCAAGAAAGCAACAAGAGCACGAAGAAACAAGTTGAGGTGAGCTTTGTCAAGATTTTCTTAAGCCTCTCCTCATAATTATTGTGTAGTTTATGATCTTCAGCATAATTGCTTTGCAAGCGAGAAACCTAGAGTTTATGTCTACATTCAAGTTGGACTGTGAGTTTTAGCCCCATTATCACTATAATGGAAACATATAGAAAGGTAGTATTGGTCCCTGTTTGGATGCAAAAATATACTACCATCAAGATATGCTGCCCTCCTTTTTGCTCCAGTAGCACATTCTCCTCCTTTCTTCCTCCAAAAGTTATTGTAGGAATTCTCCCTCACCCTTTCCTTCTCCAAAACCCGTCCACCTCTGCCATCCCATATGCAAACACAACCCTTTCCTAAATCTGCAAATGATGTCCTATTTTCTCTCCTTTCCTCCATTAATAAATGACAGTCACTGCATGGTCATTAATGAGCGACACAATGATTTTTCCACCATTAATAATTCCCTATTCTTGCTTGAACTATTGTTGCTGGGTTGGTTGAATAAGCAACATAGATATACAGGACTTGAGCCAACACTTGGTTTCACATGCATATATATATAATGTTTATTGATGTAATGAGTTTTCTTACCTCTGAAAGATTGTAACTTTCCAAATGATAACAGTTTTTGCTTGGTTGTAGTTATATTTGCAGCTGAACATACATGCGGTCTCTCTCGCACATTTTGGGGTGGGCTTGTGAGCATGTGCATGGGTGTTGGACAGGCATGAGTTCACCTGCATTTGTTGGACAGGCATGAGTGCACCTGCATTTGTATGCAGCTCTACTAATGTTCCTGAAGTATGAATTCAGTTCCTTTTATATCAAACCATGCCTCCTTCCATCTCTACCTAGACTATTCACAAGTTGAGTACCATGCCTTCCTCCTGTTCTATCTGGGCTCTTTCGAAGTTTAGGGGTAGCTTCTTGATTGCATGAAATTGGACTATAGGACCAACTAGCTAGGTCTCCCACCCTGCTTGCTACTTATAAGCTGTCCAAATCCCTTCCCCCCTTCCCCCAAAACCATTGACTAGAAACTTGATACTAATTATCTTCTGTTTACCTTTTTTCTTTTTTGGTGTGGACTGTGGAGGGTTGGGGGTGATGATTGATAGTCATGGCAATACCCTTGAGCACTGATCTGGAAATCTACTTGTTAGACAGTGTTGAATTATGACATTCCATGTCATATCCTCAGATATGTTCACATGAAATATTTTGTTATTTTGCTTTCTTCTGGAGGGAACTAGCAAGAGGGCTATCTATATACTTAAAAATACTAATGAAGAAACAATACTGAACTAGCAAGAGGAACCAATATGTGCATTTTTTTTTCTGTTTGCAAGCATATTGTTAAATGTTGGATTTATGGAAAAAACAGTACTTTGATGGGTTATGTAATTGTTAGTGATTAAGACAAAACATTTCATACCTCTCAGTAGCTACAGCTCTGTAGTCACAAGTGAAAAATCTTAATGGAAAGGTGGTTGTAGCTCTAGCAGCTGTTCGTCGCTTGGTCTGCAGCATCTATAATCTATAGCCAAAGATGATATGCTCGCTTTGCATGCCCATGTTGCACTGTTCGAAATCTACAATCCTTTGATTTGATATCCTACAGTAATTCTTTGTTTGAGAATAAATGATATCTATGGTACTTCTGTATGTGTACATCGATTTGCTACTTCTTCAACCATGCAAGTCCGTGAGTTAATCGAGCTTTTCAGTATAGAATGTATAAGTTTGTGAGGTTTTTTAAATTCAGCATCTTACTTTGTCAATGCATAGTGCCCAACAACAATTATTTATATTGCTAGCTAAATGCAGCGGACCGGCATTTACTTATTGTTGAACAATTTTAAAAGAATTAATCGAAAAAAGGACAAGAATTAGGTTTACACTTTACATTATATTTTCTGGCATTGGGAAAATACACGTAGACATTCAATTTACTTCAGTGTTTGCATTTTTTTTTTTTTTTGCTAGTCATTATTACTGAATATTGGTTTATTGCTTCCTACTGATTATGGTTTAATGGATGTGTTTTTCCTTCTTTGTCCAGAAAGCATACCAAAAGGTCTATGATTGGCAGTTCATATTCTGCCTTGAGCTCTGGACTGGAGTTATATGTGCCTACAATGCAGAAGACGATTTCCGACCTTTGGCTTACCCACTTACTCAGATAATTTATGGGGTGGCAAGTTTAGTTCCAACTGCTAGGTACTTCCCTCTCAGGTTGCGTTGTGCAAGGATGCTCAACCGTGTTGCTGGAGCCACTGGTACCTTTATTCCTGTGTCTTCGCTCCTGCTTAGTATGTTGGAAATGAAAGAATTGAATAGGCCCCCTACTGGAGGTGTTGGTAAAGCTGTCAATTTGCTTAATGTTAAACAGGTGAAATTTATTCTGATAATTTTACCATCCAAACTGAGCATGTTGGAGGGAAAATAACCTGAATCTTCTATTGCAGGTAGACAAGACTACATTGAAGACACGTGGTTTTCAGGAGGCATGTATATATTCAGTGATCGAGGAACTTGCTGAACATTTGTCTCAGTGGAGCTACTCTGTTGCCTTCTTCGAGTTATCTTTTATCCCAGTTGTTCAGCTCCGTAGCTTTTGCAAATCCACCAAAGCTGATAGGTTTAGACGAGAAATAAAGGAGCTCATCCGCCAGGTGTTGTAGAATATGCACATATATAATCATTTAATTAGCTGTGTAAATACCAATTAAATTAAGGAAAATGATGATGTTTTCATGGTTCTTGATTTCTTCTTGCCAGGTGGAGGCCAATTGCGACTTTACAAACTCCAAACGAATTGGTATTGAATTCTCACCGAGTGACCCTGCTGCAGCATCATTTCTCAAGGTATGAACTGGGGCCCCATTTTCGCTTTTTCTCTTCATTTGTTTGATGTGTCCGTTATCAGAAACTAACGATATTTGGTTTTGCTATAGGCTGAAAAGGAATCTGGGAGCAGTCCTCTTTCAAAATTTGTTGCTAACTTGCACCTGAAGGCTCGACGGAGGATTGATTCAATGGTGGAATCCAGGTTTGTTTTATTGTGTCACAATTGAACAGTGCTTGTTAATTGACATTTTACCTGCACATTTTAGCATGCGATGCCTATTAAAATTCCTAATATCTTCACATTGTAGAATTTAGCACACCCCCTCCCCCCCAACACGCGCGCACAAAAAGTTTTGTCAATGTTGGAAAGTACTACTTTTGGTTATAAATACTTGTGCTTTCCTATTGCCAGTGTCCTTGTGGGTGCAGAATCTTCTGTTTTTGCCAACAAGCTATCTGAAATGAGGGAACAAGATGATGATGGGGATGTTGAAGAAGGTGCTGCTGTGTTCAGCTCATCCTGGTTGCCTGAAAAGAAATCCAAGTAGGGCTACTAATTATTATTATTATTCAATGTCCTTCCTACTTTCTCTGTCAATATGTCTGGTAAATCTGATAACATACATTGGCATGCAGAGTTAAGCATGAGAAAAAGAGTTCGAAAAAGCGAAGCCATGAAAAGGAGCAAGATGTAGGCGCAGATGAGGATGTGGTGGAAGATCTTGTCCTAAGTGATGATGACGACGACGGTGAAGATGAGGGCTTGCCTTCTGATGAGGAAGACCATGACTCAAAGAGAGCATCACTAAAGCAGGAGGGCAAGAGACAGAAGCTGGCCTCCTCATCAAAGCAAGGGAACAAGAAACATAAGTTGGCTACTGCATCTTCGAAAAAGAGAGGCAGGCCACGCCCTAAGAAGAAGGCTAGGAAGGGTGCAAATAATTAGCATATAGATCGGTATCTCAAAAGGAAACTTCTGTTGTTTTGCAGCGCAGCCCAGGGGCTGAAGATTGGTCTTGGATAGATAAACCCAATTTTGATGTCAGAGAGCAGATTTTTACTTTGTATAAGGCTAATCTGACCATAACACATTAGTTGGTGCCCTTAATTTTTGCATAAAATTCTCGTAAAAATTCTGAGAAATCTTGATGTTAGAGAAATGCATTTCTAGATGTAATTACTTGAGAGCATCATTCAGTAAACATATTCCAGCTTTCTTTTGGTGTATCTGGATTCATGAGAGATGCATCTTTTGTCACTTCAAATTATTAACAGAACTAATTCATGCGACGGTCATCAGCAACTTCTTGAATGAGCAAATTCCTAGATTTTATTCCTTCCGTGCTAGTATCAAAAATGCTGAGCAGCCAGATCTTAAGCAACTAGAATCACAGAAGTGTATGTAATTGGAAATTTGAGTCATGCTTGGGTGTTGCTTTAATAAATGCCCTCAACTGCCCGAAGCTGCTCCACCTTGAGCTGTGTTTCTCTGTTGGTTTGACTTGAGCTGGACGGACGCATGCATTTACTAGCTACCTTCACTGATGCCATAACAAAAGATCATAACCAATAAAATACCTGTCATTCTATAAAATTTTTGGTCTCCAGTTTTCATTATAACCGTTTGGCATTTAGAAGTGATTTTTGAGAAAAACATATTCTATATACTTAGCATTAAGTTAACTGTAGTATTGTAAGTTTGTATTATTTGTTATTCAAATAATTTGATTTATGTTGGTAATTAGTTGAATTGCTGAGTATTGTATTACTATTTACTACATTTATCATTGCTATATGATAGCTATTCTTGCTAGACTTTTAAGCTGTTTACATGCAATTATTTCGCCATTATTTAAACTAATATTATCATTAAGGTTCGCCATTTTAGTATCAGACTCCGTACCGGTGCCATACAGTATAGTATCAGTACGGTATGAAACAGAATTTTTTTTGGCATTTCAAATATGGTATACCATTTATATCAGTTACTGATATCAAACCGATATAATATGGTATGTTCTCGTCCACTCGTGTGCGGTACGGCATATTATAAATAGTTACACCACATCAAGAATTTTATATATATATATATATATATATATATATATATATATATATATATATATATATTGCTAAAACAAAAAGGGGAAGGGGGAGGAAGAGACAAGCCCACCCTTGCGTAGCAGTGCTCACTGGACCTTTATCCCGCCAGGAGAATGTTCGATGCGGGCAGAAATGACCGTGTGTTGGGCACGCTGGTCGGTTTTACTCATACTCTCCCCACTCGTGGGCCCGGCTCGTTACCCCTCTGGGCTTCGATACGGTTACCTTCCGTGTAAGTACGTCACACCTAGCACCACCGAGGCTACCAGCGGACCAATAAGCCCTTCCAGACCACGTGTCTGAGCAAGGAGTATCCGGTCTTCACAATTTAATCGACGCCCGCGTGTTTCGAATTCGGAACCACTTGGTTGGAAGTAAGGCCCAGTTTCACTAAGCTACCACCTCGGTGGCAATTTAGGTCCTGTTTGGGGGACCTGTTAGTAGTAGAGCTTTTGGAAGTAGAGCTGTCTAAAGCAGAGCGTTTATAAAAAGCTGTTTGCTGTTTTGTAACTACATTTCTAAAGTGCTGTGGCACTTTAACATGTGTTTGGTAAACAAACTGAGAAAGTATTTTTTGTGTGACAAAATGATCATAAAGAACATTACCAGTATTATACAACAGAGCATAATAAAATATGATATATATTAATACATAAATATATAATATAGTATAATATTAATATAATGTAATATAATATTATTATAATATAATACTATAACATTATGTATTATAGAATAATAATTTAATATAATATTAAATTATTTAACATAACATATCAATGTATTATGATATAATGTAATATAATATTATATTTATAGTATAATACAATAATAAATATATAAAATATTATAATTATTAGTGTAAATTAATTTTTCATCCTTCTAATAACCATTTATCTCTCTAATAAATTTTCTAGCTAGGTGATAAAATTGATTAAATAATTATTAATATTATTTATTTATTTATTTATTTAGATCAGATTATTTGCCACTCACTCATTATTTTTCTTTTTATTTATTTATTTATTTATTTATTTATTATTTTATTTCATTGAAATATAGAGGGGTCGCCGGCCATGGGTGGTGGCCAGTATGGTGGCTGCCACCATGGGCAACCACGAGCTCCCAACACAAAAAAAAAAAATAAAAAAAAAGAAGAGGAAGAAGGAACAGTGACGGCGGCGTTGAGAGGAAGAAGAAGATAGAGAGGGAGAGGAAGTGGATGGGTGAGAGAGGAAGAGGCAGGATGAGGGTTTTGGGAGAAAAAAGTGAGATTTAAATGGGGTATTTTGGTACAAAAACAGTTTCCCGACAAAGCTGAAAATAACGTTTTCAGAAAGCTCCAAATTGGAGCTTCTCCCTAAAAGCTGTTTTCAGCTTCCCGCAAAAGCTGAAACAGCTTTCCGAAAATTTTACCAAACACCATTTTTTATCTAAAAGTACTTTTAGAGGGCCAGAAAGTGCTTTTTGGCCCTCCAAAAGCTCCCCAAACAAGGCCTTATTTATTTTTAATGATAAATGTTTAGAACTCAAAAGTTTGTCATAGTAAAGATGTCAAGAACTCCATATATTCCTCAACAAGTTTTTAGTTGTTTTTGATTTTGATAAGCTCTATCAATCCATCCTGATGCGACATCTAATAACATTAAATAGAGGGCCGGCCCAAATGAGACCCACAAAATATACATAGTTCATACGGACATCAGAGATGGACGGCCAGGATACGACCGTAACACGACTCCTTATCCCTGTCTTCTCGTCAAATGTTCGGAAAAATCCTTCCCTTTTCTTCGTCTTCCTCTTGAAGTAAAATGCCCCCTCGTCCCCTTCTGTCGATTTGACCGAGAAAAAAAAAAGAAAAGAAAAGAGAAACCCTCGCTCCCGGTGATCCGATCCATTCCTTCTACCGGCGATGGCATCTCCGGCGGTGGTGAACGTGATGTTGGCGGTGCACGAGAAGAAGACGGCGGCGGTGGACCTCTACCGCCCCCTGCGACAGTACATCGCCACCACCTTCTCTGAGCGCGAGGCTCAGGCCAACGAGGACGACCTCGAGGCCGTCCGCCAGATGCGCTCCGACCTCGAGAACCCCTCCTCCGCCGCTCCCTCGCCGGAACTCCGCCGCGACCTCCTCCAGCACTACTTCCGCGCCCTCGCCCTTATCGAGCCCCGCTTCCCCATCTCCCCCGACCGCTCCCACGTCCACTCCCTCCTCTTCACCTGGCACGACGCCTTTAAGCCCAACAAGAAGGTATCCCTTCCCTCCATCCACCTCGAGAAGGCCGCCGTCCTCTTCAACCTCGCCGCCGTCTACAGCCAGATCGCCCTCTCCGCCGATCGGTCCTCACCCGCCGGGCTCAAGCAGGCCTGCAATTCATTCCAGGCTGCTGCGGGGACCTTCGCCTTTCTCCGCGATCAGGCTGCCGCCAAGGCGGTCGCCGCTGGGGCGACGCTTGATTTGTCGCCCGAGTGTGCGTCGATGCTCGAGCGCATCATGCTCGCCCAGGCGCAGGAGTGCTTCTATGAGAAGGTTATTGCTGATGCGAAGCCTCCTGGGCTCTGCTCCAAGATCGCTCGGCAGGTATGCGCCGGATCTCTCTCTCTCTCTCTCGATCTTGAATTCTTGATTGATTTATTAATTGGAGATTAAGAATTGAAGATATTGTTCTATGATTTTTTTAAGAAATTGGATTTGTGCCCCAGAATTGTTCTGTTTATACGAAGGTCATATAGATTTTATGCTTTCATCTATATGCTTCATACTTCACTCTGTTTTGGTGGATATTAAGTTATTTGAAGTCTTTTTGGTGATTTAATCAGAATGAATGATTTTTTTCGATTATTCGTCAACTATTATAAGCAGTTCTTGAATTCTTGCGCCTTGTTCAAGTCTATCATGCTTTTCCTTAAAAATCTGGCTTAATATCTTTTTTTTTCCCCTAGTTTCAACAATTTTGTAACTTAGCTGAGATTCAGTGGAATCACAACTTTTATGGTGCTTTCTGAAGTTTTACAATCTCTGAGATTATGTCGTGAAACCTTTTGGTGTGTGGTGACTGCTGTAGGTGGGTCTCTACTATGAGGAAGCGTATGCAGCCATCAATGCTTCTCCACTCAACCAACACTTTGACCGGACATGGGTCTCCCATGTGCAATTGAAGGCATCCCAGTTCTATGCAGAAGCTTGCTATAGATATTCCTTAGAGCTTCATGAAAAGGATGAGATTGCTGAGGAGATTGCTCGGCTAAAGATTGGATTAGGTGCCCTCACGGATGCAAAGAAGTCTGCTAAGGGAGTTGCTCAACCTCTCATAGATGCTGTCTCCAGATTGGAGAGCAACATGAACCGCAACCTGGAGAGGGCCACCAAAGAGAATGATCGTGTGTATCTCATGCGGGTCCCAGCTGCTGGTTCCTTGTCGGCTCTACCAGGAGCCTCTCTTGTCAAGCCTACACCAATGGGTGAAGTTTTAGACGCTAAAAAGGAGAGGTTGTTCTCAGGTCTCGTCCCAGACAGCAGCACCAAGGCCCTTTCCAAGTACACGGAGATGGTTGATGATATTATCCGAACCCAAGCAGAGAAGCTGCAGCAAGGAAGTGAGATAACAAGGGTTAAACTTAAGGATATGGATCTGCCTGATTCTATTCTAGCTCTGGAAGGTAATTTCAGCTTGCCTATGGATCTTAAGGAGGATATTGAGGCTGTACAGATCAGTGGTGGCCCTTCTGGCCTGGAAGCGGAGTTACAGCAAATCAGGGATTTGAGAAGGGTCAATCAAGAGCTTTTGGTGCAGACTGAAGAGCTACTCCAAAAGGAAACGAATGAGGATACTCAATTTAGGACCCAATTTGGGACTCGGTGGACGAGACCTCAGTCCAGCACCTTGACAAAAAACCTGCAGGATAGATTAAATAGGTTTGCTGCAAATCTTAAGCAAGCTGCTGACAGCGATATAAGGATTGAGCGAGCTGTAAAAGACAATGCTGCACTTATGGCGATCCTCGATCGCAGGCCGGTATGTTAGTTGCTTTATATGCATGTATTTTTTTCATTTTTATAGAAATGTTGCTAGCTTGTGAAAAATTTACATGAAAGACATTGACAGCTTTCTGTTCGCAAGACATGTCATATGTTGAACAACAAGCTTATGTTCACAAATATGCTTAGACACAGGTAGGTAAGGGTGTAAGAGTGAAAATGATTTAGAGAATTACTATTCACTCAAAGCATGTTAGCCACTCAAGATGATTTGTCCAGCTGGTCCCTTGAAGTCACTATTATCTAGCAAGCAGGAGATACTATAAATTGCATGTTGTGTCCATATTTGATATGTCTCAGATGCTGATACCTGTTACATATGATAGGATACTTCTTAGATGCTTATTTTAGATACCCTAAAAATGGCTTTGGATACCTCTGCAGACTTCTCTGAGGAGTTTATACTTTATAATTTTACCTGGGACCTCCTTGGATGCTTAGCACCTCCTGCTATATTTCAGGTTGAGCAAAATATTGTATGAGATCAACGTCTGTAGCTTTTGTTCTTATTTTTCTTCAAAATGGGTTCAACTTTCAACATTGATATTGTTGATATCTGGTACATGTTTCACTAACGAAGCACTAAATAAACTGAATACAAACTTATTGTACAGTATAGGAAGACAAGCCCAACCGATATCTTTGTAAGATTTATAAGGATTCTGAAGAAATAAAGACAAGGCCAGAGAAGTCATATACTATAGATTCATATGTATGTATGGATAGATACTCATATTAGTTTCCATTTCTATCTAGTGATATTTAACGAATGCATTGACTATTCTGGCAGCTTAAAATGATTTAGTTTTAGTGTATCACTAACAATCGATGCTATATTAAGACCTAAAAAGGAACCTGGTACTAAGATGTTATCAACAAGCAAAGCCAGATAATGGTTTTTTTTGGGGTAAAAAGCAGCAATTCATATAGCTCTAACGCGAGTACATCCTGCCAAGTCAGAAGAAAGTAAAAAGTACAAAGGGGGCGGAAGCCAGATAATGTTTGCAAAAATTGAAAGCCAAAGGTAAGAACAAGAAAGACTTTCTGCCCTTCACCAAGGTAAAATTATGTAGCAGACCATGCATCTCTTCAAGCTCTTCACCCAAAAAAGAAGAGAAAGTAGGGTTGCTTATTATTATGTTATATGAGCCCTTAAAACATTTTGCCAACACTTTAATATACATATATAGAATACTGCAATGTAATTGTTCTCTTAAATAAAATGAAAATCCAAAATTGATCCTACTTGCTAAATATACCTAATCAAATGGAGAAATGATCCATAAATAGAAACAAAATTTCAGTTAGTCCGAGTGTGAAACTGACTGAAAGCCTGAAACTGACTATCTACACCAAAACTAGTTACTTTGGGCCAAAATTGACTGAAACCATTGAAACCTGAAATCAGCTAGTTTCAACTTGGTCTTAGCTGAAAGCAGTCCATTTTGATCGAAACTTGAATTCTCGATCCTAATTATGCCTTATAATTTATTCTACCCATTTAGTTTAAGCATTTCTCCAACTAATTAAATCTTGATTAACATCCGACCTTTTTGGTCCGTTAACTTATGTTACTTTGCTTGATACCAATTTGAATCATGCTCTTATTTCTCATATTTTAAGTTCATTTGTTTTCCAAATCCTCTGTTTTTTTTTTTTTTTAATCTTTCTTCTAATTCACTTTTTTATTGTTTGAATTTTGAATACTTTCGATTCAAAATTTTGATCTTATATTAAATGTTCAAATCCATCAATTGCTTCCTTGGCATGTAACCTGTAGTCCTGGGCATTTTGTAGCACTAAGAAGCTACTCTTCTTTGAAACATTTTGTTTTATTTTAGAAGCTTTATGTGATTACTTATTGCTAGGGGTATAATTATTTTTTATGCTTCTTTCTGCATTTTGTTTTGTATATGCCAGTTCTGGTTTGTGTTTTGTTTTGTCTTTATTCTTGTTTGTTTCTTTGCATCTGTTTTTTTAATTTATTATATATTGCAGATAGAATCAGCCCTTCCAAGTCTTGCAAGGCCAATTATGTCTTTGGATGGCAATGAAGATGCAATAGTGGGAGCCCTCAAACAAAGCTTGGTAATTTTCTCTTAAATGTTCCACTTTCCTTCCATTTGACGAAATATTGCAGGAATTAATTTCTTTGATAAATTGTGAGGACTTGGTTGATCTTGTCTTGAATTATCTTCCATTATACTCCCTTACCCCCCCCCCCCCCCCCCACCCACCCACACACATAAAAAAAATAAAATAAAATCCCACAGGGCGCTGCCAGTCCCCCCAAATTCCCTTTCCCCTCTAATGCATGCAGACCTTTCCTGGTCTGACACTATCTTGAACTTGAAACATTGAGCATGTTGTCATCTGTTCAACAAAATATTATAGTTTGAAATTTGTAAAAGTAAGGCTGTAAGACTTACACCATATTCACAATTGCTCATCCATATACCAGGTAGATATAGGCTAATCTTTCCTTCATCTCATCATTTTTATTTACATGCATTTATGTTCATTCTCTCTTTTTTTATATATGTAAATTTCTGGCGATGAATTATTTTGGTTTTCATACTGTGTTATTATCATGGTATGCCATACCGGCCCGAATCGGACGGTATGGAGTGTACCATACCATACCGGTTCGGTACCGGTACCGGTACGGGTACGGGTGACATATCGACATTTGGTATGCCAAAAAATTTCGTACCGTACCAACTGGGTCCAGTACCGAGACAGCGAACCTTGGTTATTATTAATGATCAAAAGATACTTACAATTTATGGCTAACCCTAGTCTATTGGAGATGGTTGAATAGATCCCACGAATTTCTATGTTGTGGGAATGAGCTTATTATATGTTTTTGAATTACCTGAATGAGGATGTTTTTTTATTTCCACACATTGGTGGTCTTGAGTATATAATTTGTTAATAGTTTAGATTTGGTGTGCTCTTATTTTGATTTTTAAAAAGTTTGGAAGTCATGGCCAATTAAACATTGGTCAAAAGTGAAAGTTAGAAGACATGGATTTTAGGCAAGATCTGTTTTTGCATTTGCCTTAGACTACCAAAAGAGAAGACTTAACAGAGGGGGAAATCCAAAAGGAAAAGTCAAGCTTAGAGTTTGGGAATGAAGAGAAAAGAGTTAAGTTAAAAAAGAACATAAAAAAGAACTAAAGATTTTTTTCCCCTTTTATGTGTGTATGTGTTTTTGTATTGGGGATTGGTCATGGTGAACCTACAAGATTGCTGCAGTTTGGGCATTGCAGAGTGAATCTGAATATTTTTTAAAAAATTTATTGATAAAATCTAATGTCTGTGCAATTTATATAGCATTTTATGTATATGAAGCTTGACCATTTATATCTGGTGTTTGATTTATGCCATGAGTGTGCTATTTTGGATTCTTGTGACTTCCAGAACTTATTACAATTATGATAAAATTTAAATTTCTAAATATTATTGTATTTGGCTATTGTCAATCTCCTTGATTTAGTGGCTGGATTGAGTCATCTTCTTCATCAAAAACATTCCCATGTTCCTCATATTTTGGGTAAAACTAATGTTGAAAATTCTTGGGATGTGTTCTTTATTGCTCAAGAGAATAAATTTTGTTTACAAATTAGCTGTTTGAATACAAAACTACAGATAAAAGAAGGACTATTGTACTATATATGGTCTTTGTTTCATAGATGAGGAATGCTAAGATCTCTTATATGCTTGTAATTCAATTGCATTCTTTGTTTTGGCCATTAGATTTCAGGGAAGAAAAATTGGTAAAGGATGAGTGACCTCATCCTTTTATTGTTTCTGAGTTTTGTGATGTGGAGTTTGTGACCATCATGTATTGTGATCTTTAATCATCTTCTATAATTAGCCTAATCAAGATACAAGTGTGTGAAGTATTATAATTCTTGGTAATATGCTCTTAAAACATTCAAGTTGTGGCTTCAACTGTTTAAAAGGATTCATTTGGGCCTGCCTCACCTGAAACCTGGATACACGTAATGAGTACATCGTCATCAATTAGTGAGATTATATGTTAGTTTATATGATAAATCACTTGAAACCATGCAATGCACATGTGAAAACAGCAATCAACATTTATATCTAAATGCATCTTCATAGATTAGTTAGCAACCAATCCATTCAAACCGTGTCTACAGATCAGCCAGGCCCTGTCTAGTTGAAGTCTTTATACAAACTAATGTATCTTTTACAACATGGCATGCGATGCATATCATGCCATTCCCTAGCGGAATCGGGTTGTATCTTTCACGAAAGAAGGATTCTTCTTCCTTCACGTGAAACCACAGTTGGATAAACCACGGCAGGATCACCCACTGCACAGATCTCATAGCACTCCGAACTTTGTCATTCATCCATCAGCACAGATCTCAAAGCAAGCAGCTGATGATCTAACAGTGGATTCATGCGAAAGAAGGTGAATCCTTCTTTCGCATGAAAGATACACCCCTGTCCCTTCCCTAGCTCTTGCTGACACAATATGTTACTTTGATCCTTGGATCTATAGTAGAGTTTTCCTGAGTCTTCACTTGAAGTGGTAGATAATTGTCAATGATCGTGACATCTTCTAAAGGTAGGAATCATTCTTTTGGTATATAACCTATCCAAAAGTAAATCTTTAGTGTCATCTGTTATGAGTGTATTTCAAACCACAAATTGCAAAAGAATGTTATTTCTTGTCTTTTGTTTCTTTCATGATTGTTTGGTTCTGCTCATTATTCTCTTTTCTAGTTTCTAGGGTCAACCACCTAGTTTTCCCTCTATGTCCAAAGCAAGGATAATGCTGTATTGGAATCACCAGAGAATGATGTGTATGATATGAACAAGAAAAAATTGTCAACCCAAGATAGAGTTTTCAAATCACGTTTTGACTCTAAAACATTCAAATAAAGCTGTGATGAGCATAATAATTAGACTATAGGCAAAGGTTATTACTTTTTGGTTATGACACCAGTTTGCAAATGGTTCTAGTTGGTGTTACATAGACACATATGAGAATCAGATTCAGACATGTCAAAATGTCTGACTTGGCTAGAGGCAAAGCAGGACACATGGGAGTAATAGAAAAATAATTATAACAAATATGCTTTGTCTGTTGTATAAAAGAAAATATCAAAAATTATTCTTTGGTAATTATGCATGAATCTAATTTAAACTTACTAATTATCTTAAGGATTATACAAAATGATGCTTTGCGAATTTTGTTTCAATTTCTATGTTTTTGACCATTCTCTAAGAAGGAACAAAACTCACTTTTTAAACATTATTATACTGCATCAAACTCATTGTTGGGGCAATCCAACTCTACCAATTTCTAGAAGCTGCAAACAAAAATATCTGACAAATAGTGTTTGACATGTATCCAATATGGATTCTAAGAGTTGGACATGAGTGTCCGGGTAACACAGGCTCTGTTGTCCAAATGAGGGTGTTTTAATTGAAATGAAACATGCACAGTTGATTAGCGCAATGTCTAGCTGTTGTATGGGATTGGGACTTGTGGCAGAATGTGTAAGAAATGCTAGGCCTTCCATACTTAAGTTTTAGGCAACAAGGATGAGTATTCTTCCTTCTGTATTCCATGTTTTGTTTCTCCTAAGACTAACATGTTTGGATTACTTGGAAGTTGGAACCCTTGTGGTTCAACAAAATTTCGTCAATGCTTCACCTTTTCCATGTCATGATGTATTCGCAGTTGAACCTTGCCAACACAATCAAATATGTCTTTTTTTTTATAAAGAAAACAATACAAACAAACTATGGAACTTTGAAAATTCTTTGTTCTAAAATTAATTGTTAACTTGAATAACAAGTCTTTTACTTCTTTTTGCAAGATAAATTTTTCGGTTGTCTCCCTCATTCTCTGTGTAGTAGAGTCTCTAAGAGTACATTAAGAGACATAGTTATTCATCTGTATAATCTCGTAAACTGATTCTTGGTGATTGTATCATCAGATTAGTACTTCATAAAACGATTACTAGCTGTTGTCTTCTTTTTTTTTATTGTATCCCTTAATTTACCATGTTATACTCTTTTTTCCATTATTGCATGTATGAATTAGTGTAATATCTTTGAGCTCTAGTAACATGTGAATGTTATATATGGGTTGTACGAAAGTGTGCAGTGCGTTGAGTTTTTGCTGTTTCTTTTATGCGCAATGGAGGCACCTTTAGATCTGGTGTCTTTCACCTAATTTAATAATGACTTAACAAGTACATAAGAATATAGAATTCTAATGTTATTCTTTGTTTGCATTTGCTTGTATGTTTTAGAGGTGGCAATGGCTTCAATGAATGTATGTATTTTTCACTTTTACTGCAATTATAACTTGTACTATTTTTTATTGATGCTAAACATATTAATTGTGCTGCCAGGTGTATTTCTTTGTTTGTGTTTTATTTTTGTGTGTTGTGACTATCTCAATAAGCTAGTAGCATGTGTTTTTAAAGCTGTCTAAAGGCAGCCAACTACTAGGGGAGTGAATTGGTGCTGAATCTCATCTGGGCAGGGCTGAAGAACTTACAAATGAGGCCTTGAACATAAATAAGGCTACAGTGTTTAATCTGTTCGTTTAACTTCATTAACATTCTCACAATATACTTGTATGCATTCTTGCTGCCTAACCTTTTATTATTGTTCTATGTTCTGTTGAGATATCAGATGTCAGGCTAAAACAAGGAAAATGAGTACTATTTTTTCCTCTTTTTGTCATAAAGTTTTTCTTGATTTTTCTTTAGTTTTATCTGTAGTCATGCATGAGCTAACTGTTACCCTAACAACCTGCTTGTCTACTCAGAGGCAATTAGAGATTTTGGGTGCACAGAGGGCAGGCCTTGAAGACATGTTAAAGGAGATGAAGAGAAAGGTGAGTTTCATTATAGATCATAATGTTATCATCCTGTCTGTCATATTGGTTCCTTAAGATTGCCTAATTTGGAAAACCAGCATACTTCGATGTGTCTTTTACATGCTTGGTGAATATATAAGTAAACATAAGAATAATAGAAGACAAAACATTGATACTTCTATGCATGGCTTTAAGCGGTAATCATCATGGCCCAATATGTACCATGCCATTTCTTTCTGGCGTGTGGCACTAGCATGGTGCTGGCTGCATGCCAGTATTTGGCATGCTTCCATGCCAAGCATTCCAAGTGTGCCAAGCACTGGCCCTAAACATTACAACTTGATGCTTACCATGCTATTGCTAGGGTATCACATCACTGGTATGTGATACTAAATTCCTTGCTTTTGTGTAAGTAAGCAGTGAAGCAAGGTTTTCTATACCAATACGTTCCACCCTATACCAGGCATATTGTACCGTATCGGTATCGAACTGAGACTTGGTATGGGGGTGTACTAAGTCTCAGTATGCCAAACCGACCCTCATATCAGGCATACCAACACTGTATCTGCATGGTACCATTACAAGGTCCGATACCGAGATTGCGGATCTTGTAGTGAAGGCTTGTGGTTGACATAGAGAATTGCCAATTAACACACTACCGCATATGTACATTATAACTATTAGAACAGTGCTATGAAGTGGTTGTAAAGCATGTCAAACTATATGTGAAATATATAGTATTATTTTAAATTAAACTATCCATAAATCAGACCATAATAATATTATTTAAATACAAAATAACATGATTTAAATATAGATTATGAATGATGTTGTTATTTTCAATTATTGCCTGTTATATCCCAATGAATTGGCTATTACCATTGTCATAACCTGAAACTAAACATAGTTGTCCATTTCATGGATACTGTTCCTAACAAATTGAGATGCATGCAAGCAGCCTACACACTAATACTGCACAGGACAAGTATTATAATGACCATTGTAGTTGACATCCTTTTTGTTGTTGTGAAATAAAATGATATGCATACAATAACCAAGAGTGAGAAATTAATTTGAAGAATAATATCATGATATAATAAATTATGACTTGTCACATAATGACACTATTAGGTTGTTATTACCTGCTATGTAATGTTAAAGCCATGATTTTCATTTCAAACAAGATGTCGATATTAATTAGTATGGGCCACTGAAGTGATAATATCTTGACATATCAACTACTATGCTATGACTATCTAAAGCATAGGAGGAAGAAAGCACTTGGAATAGCGGAGAAGATAGTAGGGGAATGGGAGATATCAAGTGGAACCCACCACTATTCAAAGAAACGAACTCAAATACACTATTTCTTCGCTCTTCATTCATCGTCTACCATATCAGTTTATATAGACATCATATAACTCTTTGTATCCCTTAATTAATACATGAGTACTTTCGATGAGGCACAAACAACAATTGCCTTTATAAACTGTAAAGAGGCACATGCACGAATTGTAATTAATAATGACTAGAAACCCTAAAAGACATATTCCATATTTATGATACAGAATAAAAGCTTAACAACTGCCCATTATTAATGGCTAATAATTACTGTATGACAAGACTTTCACTTGTGATACTAAATTTGAACTAATCAAATGGGCTCTCCAGAATGGGCTGATATGAAATGACTGGTCTGCCTCTCCTGCATCAGTTTCATTTCAACATTCTATGTCTCTAGACCATTTTATTGACTATGTTTCTGTGCTTTTTCCTGAATAATTAAATGTTAAAACCAATTAGAAAACCATGGTTAATCTTATTGTCCTTATGTCAGCTTTCAATTTTGATATCTCAGCCATTAATTATATTGTCAACTTAAATATCTGAATATCTAAATGATTTTAAAAGTCATTTAACCCTCACTTGAAAACTACTGCTTAGTTTATCCCCATGTTAGTCACCCACCAACATTGTGCTAAACAAGATTAGAATTTGAAACCTTTGTTTATAATCTATAACCTGTATATAAAGTTACTAGCAAATCTTGCTTTGGCCATTGTTGTTATTCAAAAGAGACCTGGTCAAATACTAGACTTTTGCAAATAAGAGATATGATGTAACAGTAACCCTCAAGAGCCTCCTGATCCATTATTATCATTCTGACAGAAAAAGCAATAATTATTTGCTCAATTCAACCTTTAAAAGAATTTGTTTGAAAAGCAAAAGAGATACCATTATAACATCAGTTAAAATGGGAAATGACAATTTAATAACATCATAATTTGAGTACGCTATTATTTTTTATTATGTACAAAGTATCTAGGGTCTTTGCTTTCTTACATATCCAAAGAAAATTGCAATATCTATCAGATTTGACAAGTCCACTATGTCTTAAACTTCATGCATATTTCACCATTCTGCATTTATTGCAGGATGATATACTACCAAAACTGATGACAAGCACCGGGTCACATGAGGATCTTTTCAAGAAGGAGCTAGCAAAGTATGACCAAATCTGTGAAGAAATTGCTCAAAATATTGAGGCACAGGAGCAATTATTGCTTCAAATTCAGGTAGGCTATTTTCTTGTTTCTTCTTTAGAATCGTGAAATTATTATCTCATGATACGTCGTGTGAGTCAATTTTTTTAGATTTTTGCCAGGAATTGCACCTGTTCTCAGATAGGGAGTCATTTAAGTTTGCAGTCACTACTTGCCTTATGTTTTAACTCTTGGGAGCAGTCACAATATTATTAATGCTGGTCAATGATAAATCCTATCACTGCAAGTAAAATGTTGCTTCTACACTGACCAATTAATCTTTTTAAAAGAAAGGGTGGAAGTATGTTCTCATTGCATTTCTGTTGAGACTATTCCTTGTCATTTTAATCAAGCTCAACCAAGTTTGGGTCTTAGGTATTGGCCTGGAACTCGAAAGGTAATAATAAGCCAGGAAGAGAAAAAAACGGAGGGACTAACAATTTATGTTTTCTACTTGTTTGCTTGAAGAATTAGCTCATTCTTTTCCATCAATCGATCAATGTCATGAATGAACAGCAGATGTTGAATATTTCCTTTTATGCAATTACTAATCTGAATTGATTAATTATTATCACAGGCAGTGCCTAGGCACCTAGGTGACCGCTCAGGCAATAAACAAGCCTCATGATGCATAGGCAACATCACCTAGACCATCATGCCTAAATTTGTGCATGCAAACTAAAGTATGCATGCACACATACGCATACAGAGAAAGAGATATAAACTTCTACTATTATGACAGATACTAGTCTGAGCCTTTGTTTGTGGTTCCTAAGCCTCTAGACTTGCCCAGCATAAGCAGATAACTATCTATCAACAGCACACTTGCTGCTACCTGAGTCCTCTTTCTCAAATCCTTACCCCGCTTCACAAGTCATGACAACATTCTAAGTTTTAATGCAGGCAATTGCAAAGATACTTGTCAGAACCGGCATTGATGGTGAGGGTCACCATGAACTAATGTGAATTTCAAGTATGATTAATGCAATGACTATTATCTATCCTAACAAAACTCACAAAACCTCACCCGCCTGAGATTTGTTTCCATGAGGGGCCTTCACCAATTTATATAGATAAATTGTGGCCCTTTGATTTTTTTCTAATGCCAAACATTAGAAAATTTTCTTTCAACTAACATTCTCAACAACCAAACATAGCTTCAATGCCTGTAAATCTCCTACCAGCTGTTTGCATTAAATACATCCAGATGTTCAACTCATGCACAATAAAAATGAAAAATATCTTAGTCGGCTTTAATTGGATTTGTCACTGAATAGGAGTGGCTTGTAGAAAGTCTCCCCTTTGGTTAGAACTTATAGGTTTGCTGGGCAAGCCCAAGCTTGGTAGCTAGGTCTGCTGGGATTAACTTTAGGCCCAGAACTTAACCTACTTCATTCCTCTATATGTTCCTGACTAGTCAATCTCTATTTCTTTTCGCTGTTGCAAGAATCCACTGAACACTATAATGGTATAATGTTGTTCTAATCCTAACATTCCAATTGCTGCCTTTATGCAGAAAATGATGATTGTGCTTCCTCTTTCATGAATCATTTACATTTATGATGATTTTAGCTGTGCATCCTAAAAAGAAGCTATGTTTATTTTTTCTGCAGGCACAAAATGATGAATTTGCTTCTGTATTCAATCTAGAAGACTACAAAGGTGTTCTATCTTTTATCTGTTTTTCTGGTCACTTTGGGTATAGAATTGCTCATATTCTCTGACAATAAAGGATTTCTTTAAAGAAAAATCGAAGCCTGACTGGCTACATATTATATTATGCATGTTTTTTTCACTAAACTTTCTTCTCATAGACTTTTATATCTTTCATTTATTTAATGGTTGTCCTGAATTAGTGCAAAGTTTGTGCTCTTTCGGTATTGAAACTGTAGATATCTTATCATTATGACGAAGGTGCATATCCATAGATTTCTGGTTTTTCTTATTAGTCCTAAAAATTATTCATTAAGAAAACATAAATTTCTATTTTACTGTGTCTAGCTATTATTGGCATGTTATTTTAAGTTAATTTACTGTGAGTTAAGTCTTGGGTTACATATACATGTAAATTGATGGTATATTGTTATATCAGGAATCTGTGGCTGAAATAGCTGGTTAATGTCCAACCGATCATTTATGATTCCAATGAATTGGCTACATGAAAGAATGTCATGGTTTTTAAATTTACTTTTGGAATTACCAATCACAGGTAGATTTTAACTGAATTCTGTTATTCATGTGAGGTATTGCTTTTGTAGGAGAATTTTTGTGGACATGACTTGTTTCTTTCTGATATCCTTAGTTTATTTTCGAGTATAAAGCTGGTGGAATGTGATTATATTTGTATTAACAATACTACAATTATAACACTTTTGTGGAAGGCTTCCCATATTCCAGTTTTTGTTTCTGATATTTTCGATAGTTGACATAAATTATTTGACTTTGTTCCAGTTCTTTTGTGGAAGTCTTTTGACTTTTGTGGAAGCCTGGTGTGTGGTCCATGCTAAGTGGTTATAGCTGTTCATCATAAGCCTTATGCTATGGATTCTTCTAAGATAAATTATTCCATAAGCTTAAGTTGACTATTCTTTTATATGCCTGATAGCTCATATATCTATATGCTCCCCTCACTGATATTAATTCAGAAAATTTTATTTCCAGTTGCTCGGGAGAAGTCTTACAAACAGATCTCTGCCGCCATAGCAAAATATCGAGAAATCAAAGAAAACATCAACGAGGGATTGAAGTTTTATGTTACTCTTCAGGTTTGTGAATTTTACACTATTTCTCTTATTGAATCTCTGCTCAATCTGCCATAATCACATAATGGTTCATGAGCTCCATGTGCTTGGTAACTTTACATCACAATAACTGGAAGCATGTTGGTGATGATGATTTATTAAGTCTCTGTACTATGTAATGCTCCAGTGTAAATTTACATGTGCTTTGTTACGAAAGTACGAACTAATCTTCAAACATGTTCTGCGCAACAGGATGCAATAACAAGCATAAAGCAGCAGTGCAGTGATTTCGTGATGACCAGAAATATCCAATGCCGGGAAATGATTGAAGATGTGCAGAGGCAGATTGCTGGTCTCAACTTCAGAGCTGATGGGAAAACAGGCTACAACTACCCTATGCCCGGGCAGCCGAGCTCACAAAGAAACGCTCCTCAACAGCCAGAACCACAGAGTGCTCCTCCTCCATCTCATCCTCAGCCATCATACCATCACCCATCTGGCGAGCAGCCGAGGCCTGGATATTCTCAGCCATACCCTGCTTATGCTACTCCCCAGCCGCCACCATACTATGCCCCCAGCAGTCATTACCAGCGTCCTCAACAGCCGCCCAGCCAGGAGTATGGGCAACCAGCATATCCCGGATGGCGCGGACCATACTACAACACGCATCAACAGCAACCAGGTTCGCATCCTCCGCCCCCATACACTGTGCCAGGTCCTTATCCCCCTCAACAAGGCAGTTACTATCGGCCTCAGTAAAGTACATACAGTGTCCCGACTTTATTAGCTGCATCATCCCCTTTGTTCCATCGTGAATGTCTATGAGAGATCATATTCGTTATCGTCTGCTCTCTGTATTCTTATGCATAGTTTGTGTGATTAATTTGTTGTTCTAGAATAATTTCATCCAGTGATTGAGCAGGAAGATACTGTGCTTGATATGCTCTGCATGTTGTTGGAAAGTCATGCTGAAACTGTTAGAACCATATTTTGTATTGGAAGGGTTTTGATGGAGAAAGCGAGTGTGAGTGAGCTTGTGCCACCATATAATGGTAATAATACAATGCATAGCTTATACGTTGCTACCTAGATGTACACAGGATTTTCAGGAGTGCCAACAAGACAATCGGAGAAAATGTGCATCGAATTGCTGGAGCAATATCATGGTTGGATTGGGGACAATTATCAATATGTCATGGCAGCGCTTGACTGGAACTTGCTTCAAAATATAAAACAGTAAACATCAAATATAACATAAGCATTATGTGGCCAGATCGGAGCGGCGGTCCAGAGAGGGCCATAATTATAAGTTATGCAAATCCAGCGACATGATAGTATCAAGTCTTGTCCCTTGAAGGGAACAAAGTTAAAAAAAAAAAAAAAAGGGTACGAATGATGGTAGTTGCTGCAAACAGGATGAAGTAACGTGAGATGAAGGCATCCATAGTCAGCGATACGAACATCAAAATCAACCTCTATGCCACTGCAAGCACATTCCTTGACCTTTATTTTGGGGACCTTTCGAGTGCCGGATATTAATGTAATTACCATACGACCCTAAAGCCTCCTGATGTATCAAACACTTCTCGTAAATGGCACCCGAGAAGCCCTTGACATGCTACCGGCATTTTGCTGATGAGTCATAGATACCTGGTGGTGCAGTCCAACAAACACAACGTACAGTAGCCTGCACCTTGTCCCCATATCCTCAAACAAAATTTATATGGGACGGGCACAATAGAATATAATATAGGATGGAGCTCTTATTTTGACATGTTTCTTTTAATGCTCACATTAAAGAAGAAATCAAGAAGTTAAATAGGGCTAGAAGTACTCTTACTAACAGAGTCCGTCAATTTCATAATTTAAAAAAAATAAAAAAAATAAAATTACACACACCAAGAGAGATCGTCTATGGAGAGAGATCATCCGCATCTTTATTTCCTCGTGCAACCTTTCTATCTATCTTCTTCATTATCAAGCCATCTATCCCATCCATGAAGTCTTCTTTCTCCTTCTGAGTCCCTTTTTTTCCTCCTACAAATTCCTCTTTTTTCTAGAATTTTTGCATCTAAAAGTTAATGAAATCCAAGGAATGATATGCATATAATTTCTTAGGTTAACAAAGCTAGAAAACTATGTATTGATAGTTTGATACTGATGAGCACTATGCTTTGAAAACTATGTATTGATTTATTTAGATATGTGAATTGGCTTGAGAGATGATTAATTTGCTTGGTGTGTATCACCTGACCATATAGTATGTACTAATTAAAAATATATTATAAAAACTGTATATCGATTCATCTGGAGGTGTGTATTAGATTATTGCTAGTTGTATATCAAATAAACTTGTAGTCTATATCAGGAAGTCGATAATTATGTGTCCCGGGTCATTTAGTATGTACTAGTAAATATGATATTCTGCCTGTGTATTAACTTGCTTGGAGATGTATATTTGGTTGTTAGATGGCTAATTTGCTAAGTATGTATCATCTGAATATTTACTGTGTACTGGTGAACATCACGTTGCAGAAACTATATATCGATTTACCTAGATGTATGTATTGGCTTGCTAAATAACTAATTTGCTTGATATGTATTGCTTGGTTATGTAGTTTGTACCGTGATTTTCTTTTTTTTTTTTATCATGGGACTAATAACTCGGTTAGTAGAAAAAATCTATGACTTTTCCGTTTCTTCTTTAAGATAAGCACTAAAGAAATTGTGGCAAACTATGTAAGTTTGCTCCATATTTTTTCTCTGGTGCCCGCCGCATATGATTTTTGTTCCATATCCTTCATGTTGCCCCAGTGGCCGGCAAATAATATTTGTCAAACAAAACAGTAAGACTATATTAAATTACAAATTTAATTAAATATTATTTGACTGTTATGTGCTGAGCCCTAACCTATTCTTGCATGATGATTCCATGCAGAGTCGTCCCTCTTCATCTCTCGTCTCTCTCCTCAATATCCGCAGCATTCTCATCTAAATAATCTATCCTCATATTGAAATTTTTGTCATTGCCCTGGTTGCATCTTAGGAAATTATAGATCATGCAACATGCCATGATAATATTCTGTACCTACAAAGGATGCACGGCACAACAACGGACTGCAGGACCATGAAGAGGCACTTGAGAATGCAAAGGGCCTTCCCCACAGCATTCCTAAGTTGTGGTGCATACTGGAGATTATTGAACCTATCTTTTTTATTCCGATACGTCCTGTTCTATGGTCCCCGTCGTTACTCACCATCTTAGCAGCCCTTGACGGAGAGCTATGAACTTATCCAAGTTGGCATAAGAAGAGTCCATTGAGATAACATTTTCCTAAAATTGAAAGGAAAGATGCTAAGAAAGTAGTAACAAGGCATGCCACAAAAAAAAAAAGAAAGAAATGTTGGAGTAGATCATATAGCATGTGGAATGGTGAAGCCTCCCTCTTATAAGAGGGAAAAAAATTTAAGGGCAAGCCAAATTAGTGCACAGTTCTACCGTAAACAAGGAAGCCACATTTCTTTTTCTTCAGAAGGAAAATAGGGAAAAAGAAGGAAGCAGTAAGTGACCACTCACCATAAATCCAGGAAACCATCTGGTGGTGGTGCAGGTGCTGGCAGGAGAAGCGGCACCTCAGCAGGAGCGGGAGGAGGAGGAGGGGTTATCTAATCCAGTCAGTAAGAATGACGAAGAGAAAAACAAGTGGTTACCCCCTCAGTTGCTTGCAGGAGTTGACTCCAGCCCTGCAGGAGTCGGCTCGAGGTCTGCTCGAGTCGACTCCAAGATTGAAGGAGTCGACTCTCTCAGGAAGACAGAGCGTGCTATTTTTCGGTGTCGATCCCTTGAGCCGACTCGAGGATTTCCGAGTCGACTCGAGGATTTCCGAGTCGACTCGAACTTATCAGGAGTCGACCCCTGAAAGTGACCAGTCGACTCCTGATCACGAGATTGATTGAAATGGTGGCAAGATGGGCTTTTGACTTAGGGTTTCGTAGGAAAGTTTTCTTATGTGTTGGAAACCTACAAATAGGGGTCTTTTGTGAACCCTAAAGTTGTTGTTGAGAGTTTTGTTTTGAGTCCTATCTCTCTTGTAACCCTAGAAGGTTTGGATCTCTCTTGTAAGCCCTAGTTGTACAATCTCCAACAGAGAAGAGAAATTGTTGTAACCCTTGCTGAATATATTTTGAATCTGTGTGTGTGGCCTCTGTGGACGTAACCCGTATTGGGGTGAACTACGTAAAATTGTTGTTTTTGTGATTGTTTGATTTATTCTCTACTACTTCTTCTCGATTCGTCTTTCCGCAATTTGGATCCAAAAAAGGAAATAGCACGATCGAAGGGTGAGTGCTTTCATCCCCAACAGTAGGTTGGTATTTGAGTAAATGTAGATTAAGAAATTAAAACTGAAAAAAAGAAAAAACTCTTTGAACCTTTTGGCAAAATTCCTTTTATCATAACAGAGTAGAGCACACCAAATTCTACTTTAAGAGAGCATTGCATACAGCATGCCTTAAAATAGAAAGCATTATACCATTTTTTTTCGTGTTTTGTTTCTTATTTACATTTAAATAGTCTTTGAACTCTGTTAAATAAGAGAAATCATTCCAAATCATTATAATTAGTGCTCCTCCAGCTTTCACTCTCTTCTAACAACATTTAGATTTTTGGCTCGGCTTGAGATTCATTCTGAACCAGTTCTACTGGTTTGCGCTTACTTTGGTTGGTAAGCTTCAAACTGAGCTTGATTCCAGGTTTTTTTACTGCTGATTTGGTTTGACACCTCTAGTAAGGAACTCTGAGAAAATTTTGATGCAACGTCCGGAGATTAAACACTATTTTTTTTACCTGAAATTTGTGGGGGAGTGGTTTGCCAAGGCATGGGTAGCACTTGATGTCTCTGCGCAGGCCCATGGGAAGGCCCAGGAGCTGGTCTTCTTCGACCACTCCTTGGGTTGCCAGCATCTGCCTTGGGTTGCCAGCCAACTGCAGATGCCGGTGACGCATCCATTGCTCCGTGTCAGTGCTCTTAATCCTCCGTTCGGCCGATCGGACCATTGTTGCTTGGAGATAGAACTGTTGAATAACCAAAAAAATAGAGGAGGAAAAAGACTAGTACTTGCATCATGCTACAACTTTACTAGGAATCGCTGGTCTCAACTTATTTCTTTGATGGCGAAGCTTGTATTAGCATCCAATAATTGTTTGCTTGTCTAGCTCCTCCTCTTGTACTTGTCCTTATAAATCTTGTTCCTAAGGATTCCAGTGAGGAATTGTTTCTTGTAGTTCTATTATGGAATTTCTTTACGAGGAGGAGGAGAGGAGATTAATATCTCCCTTATAAATCTTGTTCTGATGGATTTCTTGCTTCACTTGGAAAGGTGATTAATATTTGCATGTTGAGCTTCTCCCTTGCTTTCCTCTCTTATGTTCGTTGTCTTTGAATCTATTAATTATGAGTTAATTTATCGTTGGGATTTGTTGCTTGTTAGTCTCCGTGTTGAAAAGACCGTGAGTAGTCCATGAAAATGAAATAAGATATCATTTGGATTTTTGAGAAATACTGGAATGTACAAACTTGCATATTTCCAATGAGCAATCCAAAGAGCATCAGTCCAAGAATGGCGATGATAATGGCAAAATATACAAAATATGCGCTTGTTGAGAGGTTTTGCTCCAAAATATACAAAATATCAGGGACACATATAGTTCGGATTACACATTTCAAGGATGATCCAGATATAATGCTTACCTTAGATTCTTCAGTCCCCACCAGAAGTAGCAGCAGTACTACTGAAGGAACGGTGAAGATGTGACGCTAGTAGAGAACATATATCGACACATTAGTTTATCAGAGAACATATATCGACACATTAGTTTATCATCACAAGTTTGCACCATTCTCAGCTTTTGGTAGCTTGGTGGTTGGGGCTGATTCAACAAGCAGAGCCTCCAGATGAAAACCATGAGAAGATCCTTACGCACTCTGAACGGTAGGCACGCTGGCTTAGAGCTGAACAAAACGAAGAACACACTCTGGAACGCCATTCACTTCAAACAGCCACCAACTTCGTTAAAAGATCATTCCACCAATTATCTTGATTTCTTTAAGAAAGTAGGCGTACTCCAATTCTCTGTTATTTAATCCTCGTACAAAGGACTTCGTTGTGTATTTTCCCTATGAACTACAATCAAAGGAGATACGATACCTATAACTACATAAGAACCATTACAGGTTCTACTCACAAGTTTTCCAAGCATGGGTGCTGTATGCGTACAAATATGAATACGGTGCCTTCGAATTTTTCTCAGTAAGAACAAGACTATTAGATGAGGTAGTAAATTAAATCATCTGAAATACGAAGTCTACCCTCAGTGTGATTAGAGCCTGCTATCTTAGTTGCAGAACTACCAGATACTAATAAATTTTGGCACAGTAAGACTTGGAAAAACTCCACATGCTGTAACCCTAAACTGGAGGTCCTTCAGGAAAATGAGATCATAATGGTAGGGGTCGCATTCAAACAGTGGTGGGCAGCAGCTTGCAGATCGTCCGCAGCAGGAGAGAGACCGTAAGCTGCAGTATGTATAAGGGGGAAAAAAGTTTTAAGGGCAAGCCAAATTAGTGTACAGTTCTACTGTAAACAAGGAAGCCACTTTTCTTTTTCTTCAGAAGGAAAATAGGGAAAAAGAAGGAAGCAGTAAGTGACCACTCACCATAAATCCAGGAAACCATCTGGTGGTGGTGCAGGTGCTGGCAGGAGAAGCGGCACCTCAGCAGGAGCGGAAGGAGGAGGAGGGGTTATCTAATCCAGTCAGTAAGAATGACGAAGAGAAAAACAGATGGTTACCCCCTCAGTTGCTTGAATATAGCTCCTGATCAACCACCAACTATCACTGAAATCATCAGTATCCAGCTGATAGTCAGCAACATGACAATCATGATTCGAAATACATAAGGAGTAGTTATGGATTCTTAAAATTGCATCGAAATGTATCATATAACACATGAGAAGCAAAGAGCCAATATAATAACATCCATAGCAACTAAAATCCATTACAAAAACAACCTATAGCAAATGAAGTTTGACACTTGTAGCACTTGGGTGTAGGGCTAAGATTGAATTAGATACATATCGGATACTAGTATATTTATATTCATATTTATTTTGTTTGATAAATATAAATATAGATACAAATATTAGTTAGATATAAAAATTCATATCAATATTTATTTTAAACGGATACCAATATAAATCGGATCCCGAAATGCTTACGAGACAAACAACAAAAACGCGGGCAAAAGGAGTCCACGGGTCAGGATCCAACTACTGAAAGTATGAATAATTAAGCTTTATATTCACAAAATCGAAGATATTACTAAAAAGATGATAAATCAAGTTAATAGCATATCAATATAGTAGTTTACTTCACTTAAAAGTTTATGCGTGCTACATAAAATTAAATAAGACTACAAATAAAATCAGATATTCAAATACGAATCGAATAGCTCTCTATCTATGTCTATATATATATATATTGACAAAAATGGATACAATTTTTTACCCATAACTAGATAGATTTGAATATGAAAATGGATATGAATGTGAAAAATTCCACATCGGCTAAACTCATTTCAGAGCCTGAGCATATGAGGAAGGTATTTCCAAATCCTGCAGACACAATTTGGGTGGAAAACAAAACTCGAAAGGGGTCTGAGCGGAGCGCGCGCGCGAACCCCAGAACCGGACAATATCTGGCAGGGAAGTCCCGTGTTCCCCCTCAAGTGGCCCCCACGTGGGCACTGGGTGCCTCACATGCCCCGCGTAGGCGGGGGCGTGACATTTGGTATCAAAGTCGAGGACGACTCGTCCGAAGATGGGTGAATGAAAGATCCCACATCAGCTAGACTCGTTTCAGAGCCTGGGCATATGAGGCGGGTGTCTCCAAATCATGCAGACGCGTTTTGGGTGGAAAACAAAACCGGAAAGAGATCTGAGCGGTGCGTGTGCGCACGTGCAGGCTCCGGAACTGAACAATATCTGGAAGGGGAGCCCCGTATTCCCTCCTCATGTGGCCTCCATGTAGGCACTGGGTGCCTCATGTGCCCCGCGCAGGCAGGAGCGTGACATTATTTATGTGAGGACCCGTGCGGGCATGTGTTTAGTCCCACATCGGTTATTCGCTGGGTAGATCTTGGGTACTTATACAGGATCAAGGAACCAAATAATACCTTCTGGCTAGCCATTTTGGGTGAGATCCTCGGTTGTTACAAATGGTATCAGAGCGAATTCAGCTCATAACCAATATGGATTAGGGGACACTGCAACACGTAGCCTAACGAGAACATCAGAGCTTGAACGGAGGGAGTATGTGAGAACCTGTGCGGGCATGTGTTTAGTTCAACATCGGTTATTCGCTGGATAGATCTTGGGTACTTATACAGGATCAAGCAACCCAAATAATACCTTATGGCTCGCCATTTTGAGAGAGGTCCTTAGTTGTTACCGAATGGATATTATCCGATCTATTTTCATCTCTACTTGCATGGCAAAAATTGTCCCAAATTTTCTAAAAGGATGGAGTTAATATGGTAATATGACATCATGAATATGAACGCTAGGTGTAGTACGAACATTTTAGGGGCGGACACGGGGTTGAAGAATATGAAACAAAAGGGCTAACGTCGGAGAGGTTGTAGTGATACCAAGTAAAGTTTGAAAAGACGGGAACTTTCTTTCTCACATCCTTTCTGTTGTTGGGATTTAGACAAGCTACATGGTTACAATCGACTCTTGACTCGTGGGATCATTGTTACAGAAGATAAATATATAGGAATATCATTCACAAAAGGATAAAACACATGATCGAGCTAAACAAGACACTATCTACTATAACTTGGAGTTAGCTACTAAAAGTTACTTTTAGTAAAGTGACATGCATCCATTTCACCCCAACGAAATATTAGATAAAAGTGTAAAAGTAAAAGATAAAAGTCATGGCATCCATCCAAAATAACTAGAATGGGGTCGATTGATTATGAGCCTCCCATGCCCCGAAGTCATTTGAAAATGGAGAGATTGAGAGAAAAAGAATATCTTTCACTTTGTGCCCATTTTTCTTGATGTTGACTACATTCATAATTTTACTAGTTAAATAACATTAATGATAATATAATTTATTGTTAATAATAAATAATAATACATATATGTATGATAATAATATATTTACTTATGTATATTTATATGTAGATATATTTATATATTTAAATACTATATATACGTATATGCATAAACATATACATATAAATGTGTATATATGTATATGCATATATACTATATGATTAAATGAAAGAGAGAAATGCTTTTTTAGATTCTTTCTGTTAAAATTTTGTGACTACAATATCCTTAGTTTCTCTCTTCAGAAATATCTGAACAAAAAAATATAATTAAGAAATTAGTAGTGCAACTCTACTTTTCATTTGCTTTTATTTCTTATCAATATAATTTTTTTAGATATCCCAAACCAATTCGATTCTATTTAGGAAAAATAAGCCGCTATCTATCTCTTATCCACATCCCAACCCACTGGCTTCTTTTTTAAATTGGACTTTTTCAAAATTTAAAAATAAAAAACTATTTATCTAATCCAGGTATATCATCACTCTTATCATTTAGTTTTTTAAAAAAAATTATTTTTTACTATATTGTATGTTTATATTTCTGGTGTATATATATCTATATATACATATATATATACATACATGCATACATTTATAGATAGATAACACACACACTCTACACTCTATGCAACTTTCGTCTCTTGAGAGGAGAAAGTATCAACTTGTCTCAAGTTTAAAAATCACGTATTTTAGTTGTCTTTAACCTATACATCAATTGGATACAAAAATATTTGATTAAAATGATATAAGATCATATTTTTCTATGACCTAATTATTAAAATTTATCGGTTTCCAATCTATATATATTTTAATATGTATAAGTGATGAATTTTATCATATATTTTAGCACAGTAGTACAATAGAAACTATTCATTTTTGCATTCATTTGATGTAGTTAGAGATCACTAAAATATATAATTTTTAGTTCATAGATACTTTTAGCAACAAAGACCATGATTAATGATGTTAATCTTTGATTTGGATAATGCATTACTAATTTTGGATAAGTACAAAATCCCCTCTTTCTAAGAGAAGCTTAGTCAAACTGGTATATAAAGTCTAGTTTTATCACACACATGGAGCAAAGGTGGGTTTACACTTAGCTTTTCCATCATTGGATAAACATTTCACATGCAGATTTGTGCAAGGTTAAATCCTTGAGCAATTTAAAAGCTTATGTTCATTAAATAAATTCCAAGCCAAAAGGGAGGAAGAAAATATTAAAATAAAAAGAAACTCTTCCAACCTCTTATGATGGTAATATATTAAATGCACTATGGGAGGAGAAGCAACTTTTGGTTCTCGAGGCCTCATTTTTCTCTCTCTACCAATTTTTCAGGTAGAAAGAAGTCTAACTATCAACTAAAAAAAAAAATTATCTCTTAGGCTCCATTTGAGGATGCCGTAGCTTTTGGCTTAGATAACTATTTTTTTTGGCAAAAACTGTATTTTAAGATTAAAAACCATTTTTAAGCGAAGTAGTTTTTACTATAAAAATATTTAGCTGTCAAGAACCAATAGCTGTCATGAAGCTGTAGAAATGATTTGCTATATATTTGACCAGCAAATCTAAAGCTATTTTTCAGTAACAATGACCTAAAAAGATAGATACCAAAAAAATGATTTAAAATTGTTTGGCTATAAGGCAATTGCTAAACATAAACAATCAAAGATAATTCTCTAGTTAATTGCATATGGAACATACTGCAGATAATGAATATCCTAAGTAAACAAAGTCATTAGGTAGAACCATTGATATCAATCAAATGCCAAGAAACCACTCAAATAGTAATCTAATTCAATTCGGTCATACAAATCCAATTACTTGCGAGAAGAATATTAGAGAGCAAGTGCAGAGGCCCAACTTCGGCACATCTTGCCAACTTCGGCACATCAAACAGAACACACCAACCCAAGAAATTAGAGCATTATATTGATCAGGAACAGAGATCACAAACATCAGGAAACCAACATAGAAAAGCCCATCTATAAGAACTTCAATATCAAATCCAGGGTTTAAAAAAAGATCAAAAAAAAAAAGAAAAAACAGAATTTAAAAATTGATAATTTGCCAAAAGTCCTATTCCATCCTGCTGTCCAATAAACCCAATTTATAAAGAAGGATAAGAGAGAGGAAAGAAAGAGAAGCAAAAAAAGGACACCTTATAGCAATCCTCCAAGTGCCAACGAACTCTTAACAATTACTTGAAAATTAGAAGCAGCAATCCGACCTCCCTGCATCGCACTCATCCTGTGCACAAACCTCTGATCAAAAAGTTAAGCATAAACACTCCCAATACATTGAAAAACAACACAAAAAGAAACAAACAACATATGGATCAATGATGTAAGCAAAGTACCTTCTGAGAATAATAGAGATGGTGGAGAGGAGATAAGTGAAGGAACCCCCTTCTGCAACAGAGTATTGGTATCACCCTCCCCTTCTGCTCCTGCCTCCATTTCATATCAAAAAACAGAGCAAATAGATGAAACAGAGAAAAAGGTGGCACCCTTGAGTCAAACAGGTCAAAACAGAGAAAGAAAGAAATGCCAAGAAATTTTGTACCAAGTATATAGAGCAAATTCAGAGTCACAATCAATTATGGCCATATCATATATTCATGTAAATTGAAAATCTTCATAACCGTTATAAACTTTTGAATCAACACTATACTTATTGATTCTCAACGATATTATAATTGCTGTATCTGTTCATCTCTTCTTTTCTTAAGCAAAGCCTCCTATAGATATTAACAAGATTTGAAATATCATGGCCTATATGCGTGTATGTGTATGTGTCTTCTAGACTTTGAGATAGTGCAAGTCTAATTGGAGTTCTAGGTTAAAAATGTTTGTGCTTATGTTTTGTACATTACAAACTTCCACAAACTTTGGATGATTTTTTCATAATTCTAAATTACTTTCGACATAGAAAGAAAAGACAACATATAGGATGGATAGAAAGAGCCCTTTCTTCGACTTGACCTGTAGCCTAAAACTACAGGATATAAAATGATCCAACAATTTAAGACTCACCAAAACAAGCCTCTTAATAAACTACTAATTAACAAAATAATTGAGATGTGTTCAAATGCTATTTGCTTCAAAATGCACTTTAACTTCCACATAGAGAAATCTCCATTTTGCAAAATAAGAACATTAAATAGCTAAAGACCTATATATCTTAGCATTATCAAACCAAATTTGCTTCAAAGCTCGTTAAGTATTTGTTCTTAATTCCCATGGAAAGCTCTTAGTCTCAGTCCAAACGACTTAACTTTCATCTACAAAATGGAGAATTAATCTTCAGTGACCAGTAAGAATAGAAACAATGAAGCTGACCACCGATAGAAATAGTTAAAATTTACGAACTACAAATTTCATTTGCAAAGAGAAGTAAAGATATCATTTTTGTCTTTATTTTTATGAGTAGTATATTATACATGCTCACTATAATCGATCTAATTTGTTCATACCGTGAGAATGAAATGTCATTAATTGACCAACATCTATAAGATTATGTGCACTTAAGTATTACGTATTACTTCATAGGGTACCTTGAGCTGTGGATGCTGACTGCTAGTATTCACCAGATGCAAGAAATGGTTCATATTGCTAGGCCATTATACAGTAAAACTGGCCTAAAAGAAAACCATAAAAAGAATCAAATTTTTGATACAATTAGAAAAGATAAATGAAAGCCTTGTTGTAGGAAAGAACGATAAATTATAATATAATATCATATACCATGCATGTACATGAAATTGTTCATGTTGATTTATACTATTAATTTAATTAAACAATTCAAGATTGAAATCAGATCGAAACTTGATGGAACCTCAAATTGCCAAGGAGACATAAATCTTAAGTTTTTCTTTCACATGATTATTCATTAAAAGCAATTAAAAAGATATCAAACGGACCACAACATTCTTGGCTCTTTTGGGATTTAATGGACAAGTACAAAACTACCATGGTCTCCAAATCCTTTAGACATTCTGTAATTTAGAAAAATGTTTTGTTATCATTTTCTCCAAAGTAGACTTCATTCTAGCATTAAAAACTCTATATTTAACATTGGCATGTTTGAGATCTTGTATAGTCACCTTATTCGAAGCAATGCTCATTTCATTCAGTTCTGCGAAATTTATCTCATCTTTTAATTGCATTACCATGGGTATTCCTTGCATCCTCTAGTATAACCAGTGATTTAGCTCCAGCCTAAGCTTCCTTAAAGGCTTACAATTGCTACATGATAAACCTCTATGGACAAAGAGGGCACCTCTGTAACCCTTATAGTCTCAAACTAAAAGCTATAATCATCAAATACTTCACCGGTCTTGGCATGTCTTCTCTATATCACTTCAAGCCATAGCAGCTAGAGAGATCCAAAAATTGATTTTAAAGATAGTCAAAATATATCTATACAAAATGTCATCAACTTCATACTGACAACCATAACTTGCCTCAATATTCTCACTGTTAAATTTTACTACAAAATCACCTCATGTCTCATTAGCTTCCTTCATGTTGTCTCTTTAGCTCCATCTTGGATCGCTACGCTAACAAGACTTTTACCTTCCTTTTTTTTTTGGAGACATGAAAAATTCAACTCTAGCAAGCAGATTAGTACTTGTTCTTCCATATGAAAAGAGAAAAAAAAGGAGGGGAAGATGTTCCTAAATATCTATTAGATATCAGTTAACCTCTATAATCTTTTATTAGATGTTCCTGAATTTTTGGAGAACCTGATGTTAGCAGGGATGCACATTGGGTGATGCACAATGGCCTACTCAACCCAGCTCTTATTATCGAAAGATTGGGTCAATAATTTTCATAGGTCTATCTGAGCTTAGGTTATAAAACTTTTGAGTTCGGCCCGGTCTAAAACCGGCCGAGCATGGAGCAATAATTTATGAGCCCAATAGCCCAAACTCGCGGACCCGATATTTATATAACATATACATATATATTTAGCATATCACATAAGTATGATAAAAAAATATACTGCTAAAAATTGCCGGTCATACTAGTGGTTTAATTAAAAAAATGTCTTCGATTAGGTCAATCGACTAGGTTTGATGGTACTACTAACTAGATGTTCTATTGCAACAACCATGCCTACAAGTAAGAAGTAGACATGTTGCTTTTGCTAATAAAAATAATAAATAAGAACCAAGCTCAAACCAAACATTGGACATTGATGAACTAATTGATAAATCACCAGACTGTCACTTTAATTGGGAACAGTTGCCCCATTATTCCATTATTCTGTCCACTGAGATTCATTACTTGTCCTATACTTCTTCCCTACTTATTAATTTAAGCAACTTGCTATAATATTAGATTACAGGTGGTGATGGGCAGCAGCAAGATCCAGAAAATGCTTGGGCCCCATATTGGTAGCCTCATGCACTCTCTCTCTCTCTTCTAAGTGTCTTTGTATTATATTTGGTTGTTAAAGGACATAATTGCATTCCAAGTGGAAACAGGGGCTGCTAGCTGCAGGGAAGGAGAGGCTTGGACTGGGTCAAAGTGGAGTCAGAAAAGTTGAAAAGGGCCACACTTTGGTGGTACCACAACCAAAGGTGATGCATGACATCCACATGAAGAATATATGTGGAGTAGGTAACAAAAGCCTAATATATGTGATAACATGAAAATTTAACTTGTCCATTTTGAAATGATCCCATAAAGGGTACATGCACCACCATAAAGCTTAGAGGCAGTGATTGGTATTCGAAGTAAACAAGTAAAAACAAAGATTCTAGCAATCAATTTCATGACAGAAAGATTCAATTGAAAAGCATGGTACGGATGATGAGCAGGTGGGTGGGATCTCTGTTTTTGGAAAAATATAAGCTTAGATGAAAATTTTAAGCAAGCGAAATTACTCATAACAGAGCATCTTTCTAAGGAATAAAGAAAAAAGAGAGCAAAGTAAAAACAGATGGAAAAACCTCAGCACCAAAAACAGGTATGCTTGAATTTTCTTTTCAGAATTCTTCTCTACATTTAATATTTCAGAGAATAGACAAAATGGTGAAATGAGCAACAGCTACATAAAAAAGTTTGACCTGACAAAACCATATCATCATCAACAGGAATATGTTACATAAGATGTTTATCATACCTTGACCTCGCCGATATCTCCTGATGCGACAAATTTCCCCTCAAATATTGAGGTCATCATATGAATCACTAGACTACTTCATGCTTCAATTATCTTTCCTTGCTAGATAATTGTTTCGAAATAGATAATTTGAACCCCTACAAGATTGATAAGTAAGTTATACACAGAACAAAATTGATAGATGAAGCTTAAGATCACAGCATATAAGACAAAAGAACTAACAGTCAGTGCTCGTGTTAAACTAACTTTTGTTGAAAGAATTTCCGGGTACAATAGCTCATGCATATAAACACAGTGCCATCAAGCTTGAACATATAAAGTCCCTTGAATTTGCTATGCTTCATAAATAAACTCCTTACTGGATATCCGGGGCAAGAATACCACTTTTGACAATCATAGCTTGCAACGCAAATAATGACTGCAACTCATTTTTCTTGATGAAAGCACTACATATAACAGTACACAACTCCTCATCCGGGTATATGCCAACATACAACATCATCTTTAGAAATATTGTTGCTTCATTTACAAAATTTCTTTTGCATAATCGATTGATTGCTGCACTGAAATCTTTGATTGAAACTTCAAACCCAGATCTTATAATTTTGTCAAAGAGCATAATAGCTTTACCCGGCATTCCTTTTGCACATTGTGCTTTGACTATTGTGGTATAAGCAAATTTCCTCAACCTGACACCCTTATCCAGAAGAGAATCTAGAAACTTTTCAGCACAGTCTACTTTGCCTTTCAAGCAAAGGATATTAATAAGAAGGTTATATGTTACAGGAGTAGGCATAAGATTGTGTTGTAACATTTCGTCATGTATGCGAAAAGCCATTTCTATGTTTTGCACTTCACAAAATCCTTGCATAAGTATATTATATGTAATTTGATCAGCACATATACCTGATATATGCATATCCTTGAGAATGTCAATAGCCTTTTGTAGCCTCCCTTGCTTACAGAGCCCCTTCATGACTACACTGTATGTAATAACATTGGGCATGATTGCTTTCTCAATCATTTCATTGAACAATCTTAACATTGAATCAGTATTTCCAGCTCCAACAAAGGCATTCATAAGAGTGGTGTAGGTCACTACTGTTGGATTTATTCCATTAAGCTCAATTTGCCTAAGAAAGTGCTCTGCCACAGTTAACTTTTCAATCTTGCAAAAGGCAAAAATTAGGGTATTATATGTGACAATAGTTGGAGATAACCCTAGCTTAAGTATCTGTTCATACAACTCAAGTGCACCGTCAACATCACCAATTTTTGCATAGCCATCAATCACAATATTGTACAAAATGATGTCCACCATCTGACCACTACTGGCTAGATTGTCCAAATACCACCTTGCTTCCACCAGCATCCCTTTCTTGCACAGGCTTGAAAGAGTTGCCCCATGAGTAAATGAATTAGGCATCACTTGTTTGGAGCACATCATTTGGCACACTTGAAGCGCCCTTTCAATTTCTCCTAGTTTGCAGTACCCATGGATCAGGATGGAATATGCTACCAAATCCATGTGCAAACCAATAGCTTCTATCTCACCAAGCAACTGATGTACTTCACCAATTTTTCCTTTTTTAAACAGAGCATTCAAAAGCACACTGTATGCAACAATGTTCAACTGAATCCCTCGAGCAATGACCTCCCTCCGCACCCTCAATCCCTCTTCAACATCACCCTTTTCACAATGCCCTGTAATCAGTATAGTATAAGTAATAAGGTCTGGCCTCAGCCCTTGTAAAGTCATCATGTTGATGAGCTTCGAAACCTCACTCATCAGCCCAAGTAAACGGTATCCATTTATGAGAATGTTATACGCCACAACATCAAGCAATATGCCATCCTTCTCCATGTCCTCAGAAAGCTTCAAAGCTTCCTCCATTAAACCTGCTACACACAACCCATGTATGAGAGTAGTATAACTGTATCTGTCCGGACGCAACCCATATTTAAGTATCAGAGAGAAGATAGATTTAGCAACCTCTACCAAACCTGCATTACATAATCCAGACATGAGGGTGTTGAAAGTGACATTGCAAGATTTGACCTCTTTTCGACCCTGCATGTCTTGAAAGAAGGATATGGCATCCTGCAACCTCTGCTGCTTGCAAAGACTGTCAATGAGGATGTCATAAGTGTATTCACTATGAGTAACCCCACGGGCTCTGATTTCTTTGTAGATGTCCCAGACCATGTCTGTATGTCTTAAATTGTACATCAAACTATCATAAGTGGATATTGAAGCTTGCATGTTCAGGCTGTCCATCTTGCTGAGAACATAAAGGGCATCATGAATCATTTCCAATCGAGAATAAATATTTGTCAGCATGTCCCATACTATACTGCAAGAATCCCAGTCTCTGAAGTTATTCTGCAGCAATTCACAAAAGGATGGCGCCGAACCAGACCCTAAAGAGAAGCAAATATAAATAAGTTATTTAAGTGTAGCTATTATTTTTAATTTTTCGAAGCAATACCTAGGATTTGAAACGTGGACCACCTGAAAGGAAAGCCCCAACTGAGCTAAAGTATAGCTATTAACTGCAATGCACAGGGCATATCAAAATGCAAATACAAGATATGTAAAATACAACAAACTAATTTTTTTTCTTACAACACCTATTATCTTAGGTGGTTTTCCCCCCTTCTTTGTGTGCACTTGCATCAGTAGTTTGATTTTTACGGGACCTTTCCGCTTGGAAAAGGCTAATTGCCAGGCATCTAGTAAATGACAAAGTAACCAAATACTTAGCATGAAAAGACAAGGAATTTAGATTAATCTAAGATAGGGTTGTATGCTTCTATTATCAAAATCAGGCAATATTGATGCCAAAAATCGATCTGGACAATTGACATTAAAACAACAAAAGGTAATCCGAAAAGGTGATCATAATATGCAAAAACACAGTAAATAACAAAGAAACTGCAATTTAATAGAACATTGGGAGAAAAGGGGGTCATCAAATCCAATGTACAATAGAACCAAGACTATCAGTGTTTTGAAACTAAAAGTTTTAAGTAAAAAAGAAAAACAATCAAACCTTCTTCGTGCAGCATTTGCTGCAAAACGCTGTTTATCTCCTTCAACCTCCCCTCCCGAGCCAAAGCATGGCAAGTCTCCAGACGAGCAAGCCTGGCGTCCTCTAATCTAGTTCTTGCCACCTCCCAATCCATAAAGTTTCCATCTTTCCCGGCCCCGCGGGATTGCCTATCGACCCGCGTCCGATTAGGGGGAAGAAACAGTGGCCCATGCCCTCGTTTCGCTAGGGTTAGGATTTCTCTCACCGAATTCTTGGATGTCAACGAATCAATAAAGAGCTCGTCCGCCGCTTCCGCCGCCGCCGCCGAGGAAATCGTGGGCTTGGGGGCTGGAAGCTGAGGAGGGAATCGGCAGAAAGGACGGAACTTCGATCGGAAGAGCATCGAAGAGGGAGGGTTATCATGGCGTAGAAGCGGGAAAAGACAACCCTAGCCGGCTAGCCCTTCCCCTTTTTTTTTGCCAATGAGAGCCAATGTCCCGGGCCAAGGCGAAGCCCGGGCTGCAAATCGGGTCCGGTTTGATTTCGGGTTCGGGATTGGATGCAGGTCTTTTTATTTTTTATTTTTTTTTTATTTTTTACATCGGCAGCCCGCATTGAGCGCTAGCACCATTTTTTTTTTTTTTGGTAAAAGCGGCTACTCATCTCATATAGATCGAACGTGAGTACAACCATCCAAATTATAGGAAAGTAAAAAATACAAATGTAGGGAAATGCCTGATGCAAACGTCCAAAGAAAACCTCCGAAATACCGGACGACAAAGGAGGCAACCCAGTCTGCTGCCCGGTTTGCCTCCCTGAACACATGTACCGCCTGAAAGTCAATAATCATCTGAGTCGTCCTACGAGCTAGCACCATGCTTTCGAACTCACCGATGGTCCTCCTCCATGATCCATATGCCTTTGATGGAGGATCCATATGCCTTTGATTGTGCGCATTATTTAAACTCGTGTCTTGTTGCAACTCGGGAGAAGCCCTATTAGCTTGGTAGGTTGGCTTGAGTTAGGGTTTATCCCATGGATCACACTTCTCTATTTAGCAACCAAAGATGGTAGTACATCTCAGATATTTGGTTTTATTAATTATTATATGGCATGTCCAAAGTAGCACATACTTAGATGTTTATAGCATATGTATATGATATTATGATGCCTCCCAAAATATGCATGATGTTGTGAGCTTATACAACTGAGGAGAATAATTTTGGTATTCAAAGAGTTTCTTGCTTAAATAGTTGCAAAGATCTAGGCCCAACATAGATAAATATCAAGTTGCTTTTTGGCTGGTCAGGGATAGCATGTTTACATAATGCGTTGTTTGTGGCATTTTTTTTTAATTATCGGTCGATCGGCATGCATTGAAAAAATATAATGCATTATTTGTGGTATTTTGTTTTTTGTAATCATATGTCGATTGTGGTGTGTTTATAAAAAAAAAAAATCTTCGTCACAATATAAATTAATCATATGTCTTGGTCGCTAAGTTTGTAGTGTAAGGAAAATTATAGATGGAGAGAAGAAAGAACTTATCAGTTGAGGCGTAATTTCACTGTCCTTAAGAATAGATCGCGCCCCTCGGAGATTGAATCTCGGTGTAGCAGGTAATGGCGGCCTATCCTCCAGGATACAATAACTGGATCACTCCAAGCGTACACTCGCAGATGCAGTGATACTGTCGAACAGCCCAGAACCGCACTCTTGGAATGACAACAGAGAAGAGTATCTCGGGAAGAAGAACAGAGAGACAGAGAGGCAGAGGCTTTCGGGAACCAGAGGGAGGCCAGAGAGCCAGAGAGAGGAGAGATTTTTATTAGATAACTCTATCGGAGGGGGGGGGGGGTCCCCCCCTGCGCGTGATAATTGAGCGCGACGCGCCCGGTTAAACGTTTCCGGATCGGATTCGCCAATTTTGGCTTGGACCTCCATTGGGCTCATGCGCGCGTGGGCTACCTACTTTCTTTGCTTCACCAAGTTAGAAAGGCTGAATACTACATAAAGACCTTTTAAGTTTTATCTCTTTCCAATGTGGGACTAAAGGAAGTACACTAAACAAAAAGGCAAAAAGCAAAGAAGGGCAGAATTGGAATTTTAAAATATTCCAACAATCCCCCACATATTTTAAAATTCAATAATAAGTTAATGAGCGCGAGAGTTCAATGCATTAAATTGGTGTCTTTGAGACTATGAACCATTTTTAGGACTAGTAAGTATGACTTACAGAACTTTTGGTGAAACATGAAATTTCTATGAACCAAAAGTCCTTTATGTAAATCAGTGACTCATAGCCCATATTGACCTCTCAAGTTCTGGGCTTGTTCTAAACGGGTTGGTGCAAATAGGCCATGCACCTTACCTGGATATTCATGAGTGCTTTAGAGAACTGCCTAATTCTCATAGGAAGCGGCCCCACTCCCACACCCATATAGGTGGATCCATCAAGTGTGTACTGCAGGTAGACACACCATCCTTAAGGACTATGGTATCCATTAAGAGCTTTACCTCATCCTTATCTACTGCAGTTTGCACTATCTACACCATAGGGATGGATTTTCAAATTAAATATGATAGTGTATTCACAGTCAACTAGCGACTTGTTATTACCCATATGAACATGCTTCATGGGATCTCCAATCACACATGTTGGGTTTCTATCGTTATTGACTTTGATATAGGCATTAGTCCCATCCCCCTCGATGTTTCACTCACTAGTTTTCTACCTAGTGGTTTTGTCAAAGGATCGGCCAAATTCAACTCTGACTTTACAAACTCAAGGGATATAATCCCATCATCAAGCAGCTGCCTTACAATATTATGTCTCAACCTTATGTGTCTATTCTTTCCATTATAAACTTTATTCTTAGCTCGATATATAGCAGCTTGGTTATCACAAAGAATAGACACAGAAGGTGTTGGTTTATTCCATAATGGAATATCTCCCACAAGATTTCTAAGCCATTCAGCTTCAGAACCTGCCTTTTCTAAGGCAATAAACTCGGACTCCATCGTAGACCGAGCGATGCATGTTTGCTTGGATGATTTCCAAGATACTGCACCCCCACCAAGAGTAAAGATATATCCACTCGTGGATTTCATCTCATCTGAATCAGAGATCCAATTTGCATCACTATACCCTTCTAGTACAGCTGGAAATCCACGATATAACAGACCATAATTAATGGTTCCTTTCAAGTACCTTAGTACTCTATGAACAGCACTCCAATGATCCTTACTAGGATTATGAGTATACCTACTCAATCTTCCTACTGCATAAGCAATATCAGGACGAGTGCAGTTAACTAAAAACATTAAACTACCAATGATACGAGCATATTCTATTTGTAAAATACCATTTTCTTTATTTTTCCTTAAATGTATACTAGCATCATATGGAGTAGATACGGGTTTACTATCATATTGCTCAAATTTTCTTAAAATTTTCTCAATATAGTGTTCTTGTGATAGCATAAGTCCATTAGAACTTCTTGTTATTTTAATCCCAAGAATTACATCAGCTTCACCCATATCTTTCATATCAAAATTTGAAGCTAAGAATTTCTTAGTATCTATAACTATATTCAAATCAGTTCCCATTATAAGCATATCATCAACATACAAACAAATGATTACAACAACATTATTAACAACCTTACTATAAACACACTTATCAGCCTCATTAATTAGAAAGCCATTAGATATCAATACTTTATCAAATTTTTCATGTCATTGTTTAGGTGCTTGTTTTAATCCATATAAGGATTTTACTAATTTACAAACTTTGTGTTCATTACCAGGAACAACACAACCTTCAGGTTGTTCCATGTAAATTTCTTCATCTAATTCTCCATTCAAGAATGCAGTTTTTACATCCATTTGGTGAATTACTAAATTATGAATGGATGCTAATGCAATGAGTACTCTAATAGATGAAATTCTAGAAACTGGTGCAAAGGTGTCAAAATAATCAATATCTTTTCTTTGTGAGTATCCTTTTGCTACTAATCTTGCTTTAAACTTATCAATTGAATTATCTGGTTTTAACTTTCTTTTAAAAATCCACTTACAACCAATTGATTTAGCACCTGGAGGCAAATCAACTAAGGTCCATGTATGATTAGACATAATAGACTCTATTTCATTATTAATAGCCTCCTTCCAAAAAGGTGCTTCAGCTGAAGTTATTGCTTCTTTATAATTTTGAGGTTCATTATCAACAAGAAAGGTGTAAAAATCATTTCCAAAATTTTTCTCTTTTCTAGTTCTTTTACTTCTTCTTAAATCAATTTCATAATTTTCATGTGCCTCCTTTTCTTGTTTATTATGAGGCAGAGAGTCAATTTTTTCTTTACCTAGTTTCATAGGAAAGATGTGTTCAAAGAAATCAGCATTTTTAGATTCTACTATAGTGTTGGGTTCCATAATATTAGATTCACATTTTAATACCAAAAATCTATAAGCAGCACTATTTAATGCATAACCAATAAATAAACAATCAAAGGTTTTAGGTCCCAACTTTCTTTTCTTTGGTTCAGGTAATAGAACTTTGGCCAAACACCCCCACACTTTAAGATATGTAAGGTTAGGTACATGACCTTCCCAAAACTCATAGGGTGTCTTACCAGATTTTTTATAAGGTATTCTATTTTGAATGTGACAAGCAGAAAGAATAGCTTCCCCCCACAAATAAAGAGGTACTCCTGAGCTTATTAACATAGCATTCATCATTTCTTTTAAAGTTCTATTTTTACGTTCAGCAACTCCATTAGATTCAGGAGAATATGGTGGGGTAATCTCATGGATTATACCTTTATCTTCACAAAATTTATTGAAGAGATTATACTCATATTCTCCTCCTCTATCAGTCCTTATTCTTTTAATTTTCTTATTAAATTTATTTTCTACTTCAGTAACATATTGCTGAAATTTTTCAAAAGTTTCATCTTTAGTCCTAAGTAGATATACCTTAGTGTATCTAGAATAATCATCAATAAAAGTTATGTAAAATCTTTTTCCTCCTCTAGTTGGAGTGTTTTTCAAATCTCCTAAATCAGAATGTATTAATCCAAGTAATTCAGTTTCTCTTTCTATTGACTTATGACTCTTTTTAGTAGATTTAGATTCTACACACACTTCACATTTGTCATTCACATTTCCAAAGGTAATATTATTTAACAAGCCTAGGTCTTTCATTTTCTTGATATAAGAAAAATTAACATGTCCTAATCTACCATGCCATACATCAACAGAATCAATCAAATAAGCAAAAGATGATGCATTTTCATTCATAGTTTCGGTTACATTCAAGACAAATAAACCCTGGTTACAATAACCCTTCCCAATGAAAACATTGTTCTTAGTCATTACAATTTTATCAGACTCAAAATACACTTTAACTCCAGCCTTTCCTAATAAAGAAACAGATACTAAGTTCCAACGGATATTAGGAACATGCAGCACATCATTTAGGGAAAGGACTTTTCCTGATGTTAGCTTGAGGAGTACTTTTCCTTTGCCAACCACTGGCGAGGGTCTCGAATCACCCATGAACACTTGTTCTTCGCCTTCATTCAATGGAGTGTAGGAAGTAAACGCACTTCTATTTCCACAAATATGTCTGGTAGCCCCAGAGTCTACCACCCAGTCCTTTGCTCCCATAACCATGTTGGTTTCAAACACAACTGCTGCAATAATATCTGTCTCCACCAAGTTAGCATTTGGTTTAGCAGATATATCATTCCTTTTTCTAAACCTGCATTGATTAGCATAATGTCCAGGTTTTCCACAAACAAAACAAGTTCCTTTCTTTTTAAAAACAGGACCTTGGAACTTAGGTTTCTTATCATTTTTGAGATAAGGCTTCTTGGATTTTGAACGAGACCCACCTGGTTTGCTGACTATTACATTGGCTTTTGAAGTCATTTCCTTGGCCAATTGTTCTCGGTCTCTGACTCGATTTTGTTCTTCTATTCTAATATGAACAATAACATCTTCAAGACTCATATGTTTCCTTTTGTGCTTCATGCTATTTTTATAATTTTTCCAAGACTCAGGTAATTTTTCAATCAAACAGCCGGCTAGGAAAACTTCTTGAAGCATTATATCTTCATTTTTAAGATCAGTGACTAACCTATGAAAATCATGTATTTGGGATGACACATCCCTATCCTCGGACATTTGAAAGTGCAGAAAATTTCCTATAGCATATTTCTGTACTCCAGCATCTTCTAACACATATTTTTTATTCAGATTTTCCCAAATTTCTGCAGCTTCTTTGTATGAACAGTAGACATCAAAAAGTTCATTGGACAGTGTACTCAGAATTGTGTGTCTACAGATTTTATTTCCATGTTCCCACTCTTTGAATTTAGCGTCAAAATCTTCAGACCCTTCTATCGGTTTTGACTGATTTAAATACTGAGCAAAATTAAGCATATCCAATGCAGAATAAACACGTTCTTGCCATCTCTTAAAATACATACCATTGAAACTCTCAATTTTAGAAGTATCAGGAATTGATCTAGCAGTAATCATAGCAGAATCCATGCCGATCTATTCTTAAGATTGTAAGAAAAATTATAGATGGAGAGAAGGAAGAACTTATCAGTTGAGGCGTGATTTCACTGTCCTTAAGAATAGATCGCGCCCCTCGGAGATTGAATCTCGGTGTAGCAGGTAATGGCGGCCTATCCTCCAGGATACAACAACTGGATCACTCCAAACGTACACTCGCAGATGCAGTGATACTGTCGAAGAAGAACAGAGAGGCAGAGGCTTTCGGGAACCAGAGGGAGGCCAGAGAGCCAGAGAGAGGAGAGATTTTTATTAGATAACTCTATCGGATCTGATGGGGTTTAAAAAAGAAATAAAGAGGCGTATTTAAAAGACACGTCTTTTTATGAAAGAGGTGTTTTTTAAAGATGCCCGTTTTATCAAGAGAGAACCAAAGAGGTGTTTTAAAGACGCGACGTTTTATTCAAAACAATTCAAAAAATAAAACGGCAAAAAGAAACCTGACTCAAGCCCGGTCCCCCCCTGCGCGTGATAATTGAGCGCGACGCGCCCGGTTAAACGTTTCCGAATCGGATTCGCCAATTTTGGCTTGGACCTCCATTGGGCTCATGCGCGCGTGGGCTACCTACTTTCTTTGCTTCACCAAGTTAGAAAGGCTGAATACTACATAAAGACCTTTTAAGTTTTATCTCTTTCCAATGTGGGACTAAAGGAAGTACACTAAACAAAAAGGCAAAAAGCAAAGAAGGGCAGAATTGGAATTTTAAAATATTCCAACATGTAGTGGGTCGTAATAGCTGATTGATCATGATAGGTAGGTTAAGTTGAGCAAATTTGTTATCAAACTACGATTCTCGTTCCCTTGCCACGTGGAATGCTAGTAGTTTTTTTTTTTTTGAAAGGAAATTTCACTACAGAAAAAGCTAGATTTTCCGATGTTAGAAGGAAGCGTCAGAAAATCTTTGTTCGGTGCCAAACTTTGCCGACGCTAGTAAAGCTAGACCTAAGACGACGCTTAAAAGCGTCGCCGAAGGTCTGGACCTAAGACGACGCTTATAAGCGTCGTTGGAGACCAAATCCCTTCACAATCTCGATTGATGCCCTAGCTACACCCTATGCCGACTCAATCCCTTAAAATCTCTCCTCTCCTCTCCTCCTCTCATACCCCTGTGCCGACCTCAATCCCTTAAAATCTCTCCTCTCCTCTCCTCTCCTCCTCTCATCGTTAGATCTCTTCCCTCTCAATCCCAGCCGCCATACCCGACTCCTCCCTCCTCAAGCTCTCCCTCTTCGTCGCTGTGACCCCGCCGACCCTCCAGCCGCCCGCTTCCCCCAGAGCTTCGCCGACGGCGCCATCGACCTCGGCAACTCTGTCAGGAAGAGGGCGTACTTTGGCGACGGCTCCGAGGTCATCACTGGGGCCATCCACAGGGTTCGTGTGGTGCTCTTCGAGATGCCGCTGTCATTGGGGCCTTCCTCCTTTTGGGTGAGCAACCTGTTCTTATTCTTCGTTCTAGATTTCTTATGATAGTGTTTGGAAAGAAGATTCATCTTTCCTATTAACAGGCCTCTTTCCCTTCCCAGCCTTCTTTGAGCAGAGAAACACCTTCGGTTGCTTCAGAAATGCTTTCTCGATTTGCTCGGCCATGATTGAATCAGGCGGAGGAGGGCCTTCGAGCGCGGGAAGGAGACGCGAGCAGCGGCGGTGGTTGTAGCGGGAGAGAGGCGGCAAGAAGGAGACTCTGGTGTTGCAGCCTCCTGAGTAATCCATGGTGAGTTAAGGTTCTTGTGGTTTCTTGATAACAATCACATGGTGAGTTGCAGCTTCCCGAACCCACTTTCCTGGCTTCGACGTCGAGGTTAGGGCAGCCGTTGAGGGATCGAGCTCCGGCTCGTCTTCGTCCTCGCCGGCGGCTCGTCTTCTGAAGAAAATTATTTTTTTAAAAAAAATTTGAGGCTTTTAGCAACGCTTTTAAGCGTCGCTAAAAACCGATCTTTTACAACGCTTTCCCAAAGCGTCGGAAAAATTTTTTCCCACTCAGGTATCGCCGACGCTTCGGCGACGCTTTTGGTAGCGTCGGACGAACCTTTACCGACAATTATAAGCGTCGGGAAAGACTTTAAAAAGCGTCGCTAAGTCTCATTTTTCTTGTAGTGTTAAAGGGAAGGGAGAGGAACGTCAGTATATCTATTGACAAAAATTTCATCTTAATCTACATGATCTACTCCAAATTTGATTATATATGTCAAACGGACAGCTAGCCGGATAGAGGTACTCTTAAAACCAAAGTTCACTAGAATAAGGATTTATTACCTACAAGTAGAGGAAATGCTGGTAGCTCGAGTGGCTCCTCGGGTGCACCTACCAAACCCAGCTTACCATGAGACTTCAAGAGCTCCATCAAGGGCAACAGAGAATGTTTCGCCGAGGCTGTGTCAGGATACCATTCATGGTACGTGCGGCAGCCTACGCGCATGTAACAGAAGGGGGAAAACCATCCATAGTTGGCAAATGAAAATTATTAATAAGCTCAAGATGAAGCCAACTAGATCCTACTCAAGTTTGCGAGTCAGAAAAGGTGGCGAAAAGGTTCACTGACACAAAATAGATAATAATAATAAGAAGTTCTCAAGACAAATATTTTGCAGAAAGAAATTAGTGTCAGAAAAAAAAAGCTATTATGTTCGAGCAACTAAAGACCTGACCAATAATAATTAATCTGGATCTAATCTGGACCTATCACAAATATTCCGTACCTTCATTTGCTCAGCATTGCGACTAACAAGAAATGCATCTGCTCCGAGATGCTCGATTGCTTTCGTCTCCTTGCTCGGCGACGTGCTGATGACCGTGACCTTGGCCCCAAAAGCCTTGGCGAACTTCACGGCCAGATGGCCAAGCCCGCCAAGCCCAACCACACCCAAGTGCGTCCCGGGCTTAGCGAGCCCGTAGTACCACATGGGGCTGTAAACGGTGATTCCGGCGCACAAAAGCGGCACGCAGGCATCCTTGGGCAAACCGTCGGGAAAACGCAGAACATAGTGCTCCTCGACGACGATCCTCTCGGAGTATCCACCGTAAGTTACCGCGCCATCGTGGTAGATGTTGCTATATGTGAGAATGGTTTTGGGACAGTAGCTTCCCATCCCCTCTTGCAATCGTCGCATTCGTCACAGCCGACGCCTACGGCCTACGACGTCGCCCACTCGGAATTTCTGCACCATGCTGCGGACTTCCGCCACATATAATACCCTAATTTTTGCTTTTTGCAAGATTAAAAAGTTAACTGTGGCAGAGCACTTTCTTAGGCAAATTGAGCTTAATGGAATAAATCCAACAGTAGTGATCTACGCCACTCTTATGGATGCCTTTGTTGGAGCTGAAAATACTGATTTAATGTTAAGAAAGTTCAACGAAATGATTGAGAAAGCAATCATGCCCAATGTTATTACATACAGTGTAGTCATGAAGGGGCTCTGTAAGCAAGGGAGGCTACAAAAGGCTATTGACATTCTCAAGGATTTGCATATATCAGGTATATGTGCTGATCAAATTACATATAATACACTTATGCATGGATTTTGTGAAGTGCAAAATATAGAAATGGCTTTTTGCATACATGACGAAATGTTACGACACAATCTTATGCCTACCCCTGTAACATATAACCTTCTTATTAATATCCTTTGCTTGAAAGACAAAGTAGACTGTGCTGAAAAGTTTCTAGATTCTCTTCTAGATAAGGATGTCAGGTTGAGGAAATTTGCTTATACCACAATAGTCAAAGCACAATGTGCAAAACGAATGCCGGATAAAGCCATTATGCTCTTTAACAGAATTATAAGATCTGGGTTTGAAGTTTCAATCAAAGATTTCAGTGCAGCAATCAATCGATTATGCAAAAGAAATTTTGTAAATGAAGCAACAATGTTTCTAAAGATGATGTTGTATGTTGGCATATAACCAGATGAGGAGTTGTGTACTGTTATATGTAGTGCTTTCATCAAGAAAAATGAGCTGCAGTCATTATTTGCGTTGCAAGCTATGATTGTCAAAATATACTACGGGCATACATATGTTTTATAACAGAAGCATACAACCCTATTTTAGATTAATCTAAATTCCTTGTCTTTTCATGCTAAATATTTGGTTACTTCGTTATTTACTAGATGCCTGGCAATTAGCCTTTTCCAAGCGGAAAGGTCCCGTAAAAATCAAAATACTGATGCAAGTACACACAAAGAAGGGGGGAAAACCACCTAAGATGATGGGTGTTGTAAGAAAAGAAATTAGTCTATAGTATTTTACGTGTCTTGTATTTGCATTTTGATATGCCCTGTGCATTGCAGTTAATAGCTATACTTTAGCTCAGTTGGGGCTTTCAGGTCTACGTTTCAAATCCTAGAAATTATTCAGAAAAATTAAAAGTAATAGCTACACTTAAACAACTTAGTTATGTCTGCTTCTCTTTAGGGTCTGGTTCGAGGCCATCTCTTTGTGAATTGCTGCAGAATAACTTCAGAGACTGGGATTCTTGCAGTATAGTATGGGACGTCTTGGCAAATGTTTATTCTCGATTGGAAATGATTCATGATGCCCTTTGTGTTCTCAGCAAGATGGACAACCCGAACATGCAAGCTTCAATATCCACTTATGACAGTTTGATGTACAATTTAAGACATACAGATATGGTCTGGGGCATCTACAAAGAAATCAGAGCCTGTGGGGTTACTCATAGTGAATACACTTATGACATCCTCATTGACAGTCTTTGCAAGCAGCAGAGGTTGCAGGATGCCATATCCTTCTTCCAAGACGTGCAGAGTCGAAAAGAGGTCAAACCTTGCATTGTCACTTTCAACACCCTCATGTCTTTAGCTCAGTTGGGGCTTTCCTTTCAGGAGGTCCACGTTTCAAATCCTAGAAATTATTCAGAAAAATTAAAAGTAGTAGCTACACTTAAACAACTTAGTTATGTCTGCTTCTCTTTAGGGTCTGGTTCGGCGCCATCCCTTTGTGAATTGCTGCAGAATAATTTCAGAGACTCGGAGTCTACCCTCAGTGTGATTAGAGCCTGCTATCTTAGTTGCAGAACTACCAGATACTAATAAATTTTGTCACAATAAGACTTGGAAAAACTCCACATGCTGTACCCCTAAACTGGAGGTCCTTCAGGAAAATGAGATCACAATGGTAGGGGTCGCATTCAAACAGTGGTGGGCAGCAGCTTGCAAATCGTCCGCAGCAGGAGAGAGACCGTAAGCTGCAGTATGTATACCTATCATCCATATTTTGGACACAATTACATAAATAATCATAAGCAAGGCATGACACCTGTTGTGGTTCAAATTTGACCCAAGGGTGACCACGACGGTGGAGCTGAGGGAGCTGCCGGTGGTTAGAAGGAGAAGACGGGAGCCACCTCCTGCACGACGGCCGCGGACCTGTATAAAACCTCACTGGTGTTTCCGGTGAGGACCCCCCAACGATTAAGTTAGAGTGGGGTAAAATTGGTCCAGCCAAAAGTTCCTTAGAAGTTATATGACCGAGCTATTTATAGTCTCGGTGGAGTGGCCCAGATGGCAGAGGCACTGTCGGCCTTCATCATGAGGGGGCATGACTCTGAGCCGGATGGTGCGTAGCTTAGGCAAGCCGGTAGCATGCAATATTGGCCGTTCTTGAGAACGGTAGGGTGTTGACAATTGCATCAGGGCATGACCGGAGTAGTCAAGGCATCGTCTGACTGCTGAAGGCCGATTATGAAGACGTGACACGATAGTGTAGTAAAGTACGGCCACGTAGGTAGGCGTAGACCCGCACATGGGTGCGATCGTTGGCAAGGCCGAGCTTGTTAAATAGTCGCGTCATTCGTTTGACGAAGTCGGCTTGGCGGGTATTGGGAGTAGCTCGGCTTCCTAGGTTCCGAGGCGTGCTCGATGGAGCGCCCCAAGCTCGAGGGTCGGAGCGTACTGCTGAAATAGGCGCCCTGAGCTTGGTTAGGACAGGTCAGCGAGTGTCTGGAGGCACCCCGAGCTTGATCGGGGGAGTCGGCGAGTATCTGAAATTGGTAAAGCTTTTGGCGGAGTCCTGAAGACGGGCTCGCCCTGGGCCGAAGTGAAGATTCCGCCGATTGTCGTTGACGTTTACTGGGCCGAAACTGGACGATCTTTTAGTTGTAGGCTGGACGATCCATTTTTCCCTCTATCAACAACATAAGATACCCAAATAAAGTTAAGAGAACCAGGCATATGGTAGAGTATGACAAACAGTCTAGACTGGGCATCATAAAGCATGATGTGGATGTCAAAGATACAGGTCCAAAATATAAGGTGTATCAGCACCCATGATGATATCCATGACATGAATACGTAAAAGTCACATAACAGAGCACCACCATCACCAGTGTGAAGCAAACATAACATCCAATTAATAAATCCGGAATCCAGATCAAGTAAGAAGAACTCGCTAGTCCATGTTCAGAGGCCGGTGGGATCAATATATCATCAGGCTTTTTGGGGCAACGAGGGGGAGGGATCATGAAATGATAGAGCAAATATCCACTCTAGTACAAGCTTAGACTGCACCTGCATGAAAGTGTATCTTTTGTTCATCCTCGAAGGGATCATAGCATGCAATGCAAGAATGACCTCCTCAAGCAACTCTCTTAGGTTGTCCAGTCTGCCCGTACACACTCCTGCAAGGTTTAGGATCTGGGCCTCAATAGAAAAAAAAAAAAAAAAAAAAAAAAAATCTCATGTGGCAGCTCAAGGAACTGCATTTTTCGTTTAGGGCATGCTAAGCGTACCATGGGACAGCCAGCTCTCCCCATGATCTTAAGCACAAAAATCCTCTGGTACGTGCACAAGAACGGATCGTATATAGCTATCTTCCTATTTTGCCACGTATCCTGATCACATCCATTTTAAAGTGGAATTCGAAGAATAAAAGCGAGATGGAACTTCTTCTACTAACAAAGCCCATCTATCACATAACTTAAAAGAAAAAAAAAAAGAAAGAAGAAAATACATGAAGCATTGTGTGTGAGGAAGTCTGCTCATATCCCTTTCTTCTTCCTCACCAATCTATCATTCTCTTTCTATCTTTCTTTTTCCTCTCTTATTTGCTAAATGTGTATCGCGTGGACATAGACTGTGTATTGATGAATGCTATATTCTAAAAACTATATATTCTTATTTGCTTGAAGATGTATGTTGCGTCACTACATGACTTACTTGCTAAGTATGCATCACGTGGTTATAAATTGTATACTAGAGAACACCATACTTTGAAAACTCTATATCGATTTGCTTGGACGTGTGTGTTGGATTACTAAATAATTTATTTACCAAATGTGTATTACGTGGCCATGGACTGTATACTGGCGAACACCATATTTTGAAAACTTGAGCATCAATTTGATTAAATGTGTGTATTGAATTGTTAGACTGCGTACTAGTTGTTGGGGGGAAAAATGGACCACCCACAAATTAAAGCACCCAAATCCGAAGGCCGAGCCGAGCTCATGCAAGCCGAGCTCATCCAGGTTGCCGAGCTCAGAAGATCGAGCTCATGCAAGCCGAGCCGAGCTCAGAAGGCCGAGCTCAGAAGGCTGCCGAGCCCAGAAAGCTGCCGAGCTCAGAAGGCTGCCGAGCCCAGAAGGCTGAGCTCATGCAGGCCGAGCCGAGCTCATCCAGGCTGCCGAGCTCAGAAGACCGAGATCATGCAGGCCGAGCCGAGCTCCGAAGGCCGAGCCGAGCTCATCCAGGCTGCCGAGCTCAGAAGACCGAGCTCATGCATGCCGAGCCGAGCTCAGAAGGCCAAGCCGAGCTCATGCAAGCCGAGCTCAGAAGGCTGCCAAGCCCAGAAGGCCGAGCCGAGCTCAGAAGGCCGAGCCGAGCTCATGCAAGCCGAGCTCAGAAGGCTGCCAAGCCTAGAAGGCCGACCTCGTCGTCCACATGCTGCGGCCATACCCTGCAGCAGCCTCACCTCACCATGCTTTACTTGCTGGCCACGCCACGACATATCAACCAGGGACCATACCCTGCTACGACTGTCAACGTCTCACCATTCCCAAGAATGTACTGCACTGCACGCCACAAGCAAGCTCTGGCTACACGCCATCTCCTCCCATGATGGGAACGGGCCATCCACGGCAACTCATTACTTCCACGCCCATGTCGAATCGTGACGGTAACTCATTAATTCGTCCAGTCACATCACAGGTAACTCTGGCACTCCCCCTATAAAAGGGCAGCTTCTTCCTCTAAAAAGAGGCTTCTTCCTCCTAAGGGAGGGCTTCGGACTTCTACATACAGTCCATCTCCTTCTCCAAAATTAAACCCCCCTCTGACTTAAGCATCGGAGGGCCGACGCCGGAAACCCCGGCCACCGGCTTCTTGCAGGTCCCCCGGAGGACGCCGCCCGCCGACGGACCGCCACCCGCCATTCTCGCGCCGGAGCTCCTCCTCCTTAGCCGACGGCCCCCCTCGGGTCCAATTTCCAGCAATAGTTGGCGCTAGAGGAAGGGCCCGAGTCGTGACCATGAAACTAAGGAGCAAAGGGGCCTCCAACGCCTTCCGGCGTCCCGCACCAAGTTTTGGACACTCAGTCCAGAACTCGCCACCAAAGCCTCCGGCGGATCAAGTCCCTCAGGTCCAACCAGAGGAGTTCAACCTGCTTGTTCAACAAGTACAAGCACTTACTGCGGCCGTTCGAGGCCTACAGCAAGTAGAAGACCACCCTCTACTCCCTCCTCATGAGCATGAGTCCTTAGGACGCCGCTCGCAACGTCATTTTTCTGTAGAGCGTCGCCACCACCAAAGCTCCCATCGAGCTCGACCTTCGAGCCGGGAGGGATTGTCATGCATCTATTATCCTGTGAGCTCGCACCGAAGCCTCACGCCTCAAGCCCGGGAGCACCCATCTGAGGCGGGGCCTGCCCCATGCCGAGCTGCAACAGGAGTCCCACCCGAGCTCGGCAGAAAGGTCGAGAAACTCAAGCGGCAGATCGAGGCGCTCCACAGCCAGAGGCTGTTGGGAACCCGCCCATGCCGCTGATATTTCAAAAAATTTTCAGATGGCAGCGGAATCGGCATGCACGGGTTCGACGTTCATCGCATGAACGTTGTTTCGAGACCTTTCGTAATTAGGTAAGAATTAAAACTTTTAAAACTATTAGGAAGATCAAATCTTCACCTTGCGCGGGTAGATGATCACCGCAAATCTGAATTCGTGGTTTTGGAAGAGGATTCGCTTGAAGCCGTTCAAACGTCCGGCCTCTACGGGTATCCCCACGAAGCAGGATCCGATCCAAGCTCTCTATCTCACCGGGGTGCTAGCTTCCTTGCAGAGATAGCTTTTGATGGCTGATCTCCTCTCTTTCAATCAACCCTTGATTGTGCTTGAGAGGAGGAAGAGGAAGAAGGAACTCAAGGAAGAAGAACACAGCTTCTGCAGCCTTCTTTCTTTTCCCCGCGTTGGAAGAAGGATTGGAGGAAGAGGAGGCGGACAAGGCTCTCTTCTTTTTCCTTCTTGTTGGCGGCTGAACCAGGGAGTTGGGAGAGGGTGGCGGCAGCAAGGAGAAGAGGATTCAATTGCTTAGGGCGCCGGCCCCTAGTCCTCCTTATAAAGGGATTGGAGCTCCTAACTTTTAGGAGTTCCAATGACAACTTGCCTAAGAAGGGGGGGCGCCGGCCCTAGCTTCTTCATGTCGCCCTAGCCAAGTGAGAGGGGCTGATGTCCCTCTTACTTGGTTAACCTAATCCTCTTCCAAAGAGGATTAGGTGCCTCTCTCATGGTTTAATCCCAATCCAATTAGGATTAGCCAAATTTGGTTCAATCTACGCTAGTCCTAATCCAATTAGGACTTGAATGAATCATGACTCAATTGAACTCTTCAATCCTAATCCTATTAGGAGTCATGTTGATTCATTAGATTAATAATTAATTTAGACTTAAAGAATCCTAATCTAATTAGGATGTATTTAATTTTAGTCCTAATCCAATTAGGACTCTTATTTGAATCCGAAGTCCTAATCCAATTAGGATTTCTAGGAATCCTACTCCAAGTAGGAATCCAATTTTAATTCAAAATTCCTAATCTCATTAGGATTGTAGGAATCCTATTCTAAGTAGGAATTCCAGTCCTACTCCAACTAGGATTTCCAGCCCTAATCCAATTAGGACTCTAGGAATCCTACCCGAAGTAGGATTTGTGTTTAAGTCTAATTAATTAATTTCCTTTGTTCACTTCTTCAACTTCTGTCAATCAAATTGATTTCTTTGTGATTCCTAATCACGATTTCAACCATCGGATCGGTCAATACTTCTAGTGTGTGTGACCCCATAGGTTCTATTCTGACTGGTAGTGAGATATATTGTGATCTCTATCACTATATCATTGAAAACTCCTTTCAATGGGTTGGAACGATTCCAACTCAACTCATTAGGGTTTATCGATCATCAAGATAATCCCTATGAGTCCCACCATCCACCAGTGACACCTAGCAGCATGTAGTGGCTACCCAGCAGAATGGAATGATGAACCTCTAGGTGCAGTTAACATGTGATACAGTCCTACTATCGTGGATCCCTACAGGACGGAGGTCATGGACAACTCGTCAAATCCCATCGTCTGTCATATGTCAAGATTTATTCGACTTGAGTTCGCTAATGGAAAACTCTTTTTCCACTTTATATTACTGCCCTGGCCAAGGTCTTAGAACTCAGTCTAACAAATCACATAGGATCACTCCTCTTCTATCAAGGTCGATAGATTCCTTATAGGTGCATACTCTACTCCTACAGTGAACTTACTGCAGCCAATCTACACTGCATGGACCCATATGGCTAGAGACCATGTATGTGTGTAGTCAAACTACAATAACCTCACTGTGAGTAGCTGAAGCACCGCAGGTCAAAGGACCAGTCACACTACTGCAACATCAAGCAAGTCACTGACGAGTGGATAGACATCCAAGTGACTTCTTGTCTTGGTCACGCTCAGTACCCTTGTTCTCTAACAAGCACCTGCACTATCACTTCAGTGTCCCTACACTGTGGACTCAAGTCTCGTCCATCCAGAAGGAAGGTGATCTGTGCACTGATCGGATCGATCACCGTCCTCGTGATGATCCATTGATCAGGAGCATTTAGAAATTAATCACCAATGATACATGGCTCAAATTCTCAACTCTTGAGAATATGTATCATCATCTTATTAATTTCTTGGACGATTCATAGACACATAAACAATATGAATGAAAAGATGCCTTTTATTTATGCAATAATAAATAGTCAAGTACAAAATTATGTCCCTAGAATCAACAATGTGTCAGCCAAATTGGCTTCTAGGGCATACATCTAACAATCTCCCACTTGCACTAAAGCCAATTGGTCATATATCTTAGGCCCATCTTCTCAAGGTGGGCTTCAGTCTTTTGCTGACTCAGCTGCTTAGTGAACGGGTCTGCCACGTTATCCGCAGAGTCTACTCTCTGCACCTCTACATATTTCTTCTCCACATAGTCGCGTATGAGGTGAAAGCGCCGCTCTATATGCTTAGACTTCTGACGAGACCTTGGCTCCTTAGCAAGGGCTATGGCGCCATTATTATCGCAGTAGAGTGTTATGGCATCTGATGTCATCACATCCAACTCTGCAATGAATTTCTTGAACCAGAAGCCTTCCTTAGCAGCTTCAGAGGCGGCGATGTATTCAGCTTCCATAGTAGAATCAGCAATGATCGGTTGTTTAGAACTCTTCCAATTCACCGCACCACCATTGCACAAGAACACGTATCCAGATGTTGACTTCCTGTCATCGACATCAGTCATGAAGTCTGAATCTGTGTACCCTTCTACCTTTAACTCTGATGATCCTCCAAAAACCAAGAATAAATCTTTAGTTCTTCTCAAGTACTTAAGAATATTCTTCACAGCTGTCCAGTGTTCTTCACCTGGATTCGACTGATATCTGCTTGTGACACTCACAGCAAGAGCTATATCAGGTCGTGTACATAGCATGGCATACATGAGGCTTCCTATTGCCGATGCATAAGGAATCTTGCTCATGCGTTGAATCTCTTCAGATGTGTTGGGGCACATCTTCTTGGAGAGATGAATTCCATGCCTTAGGGGTAAGAGACCCCTCTTGGAGTTTTCCATGCTGAACCTTTTCAGCACCTCCTCTATGTACATTTTCTGTGACAGGCCAAGCATCCTTTTAGATCTATCTCTATAGACCTTTATTCCCAAAATATAGGATGCTTCCCCAAGGTCTTTCATGGAGAATTCTTTTGACAACCAGACCTTGACCGAGGTTAGCATGGGAATGTCATTCCCAATCAGGAGAATGTCATCTACGTACAATACGAGAAAAACGACAGCACTCCCACTAACCTTTTTATAAACACATGGTTCCTCTTCGTTTTTGATGAAATCAAACGTTTTGATTGCATCATCGAAACGAGTGTTCCAACTCCGAGAGGCTTGCTTTAGTCCATAGATGGACCTTTGCAGCTTGCAGACCTTGTGATCTCCATCACTAGAAGTGAAACCCAAAGGCTGTTCCATATAGATATCTTCATCAAGATATCCATTCAGGAAAGCAGTTTTCACATCCATCTGCCAGATTTCATAATCATGAAATGCTGCAATGGCAAGCAATGTTCGGATGGATTTTAGCATGGCTACAGGTGAAAAGGTCTCCTGATAGTCAATGCCTTCGCGCTGACTATACCCTTTCGCCACAAGCCTTGCCTTATAGGTCTCTACCTCTCCATCCGAACCTATCTTCCTTTTGTAGATCCATTTGCATCCAATAGGTACAATACCTTCTGGTGGGTCTACTAAGGTCCAGACTTGGTTGGAATGCATGGAGTCTATCTCTGACTTCATAGCTTCCAGCCATTTCTCGGAATCGATATCAGATATCGCCTCGTTGTAGGTTTTGGGATCCTGTATGTGATCCCTATCTCCCACTAGGAACATTTCCTCGGTATCCTCTTCTAGTATACCTAAGTATCTATCGGGAGGATGAGAGACCCTACTAGATCTACGAGGTGGTCGAGGGACATTGTGTACTGGCTCTGTATGAATGGGTTCAATAGGATCCATGACTCGTTGCTTTTCAGAGACTTTCTCTTCAAGCTCAATTTTCCTCCCACTGCCTCTATCAAGGATAAACTGATTTTCCAAGAAGATGGCATGACGGCTCACAAACACATTGTGATCCTCTGAGACGTAAAAATTGTATCCTAATGACTCTTTAGGATATCCTATAAAACGAGCACTTATGGTCCTAGCCTCTAACTTGTCCGCCTGTAGTCTCTTGACGTGGGCCGGACATCCCCAAATCTTGAGATGACCCAGACTTGGTTTCTTACCATGCCATATCTCATACGGTGTGGTAGGAACGGATTTAGAGGGAACTCTATTCAATAAATAAATCGCTGTGAGTAAGGCATCTCCCCAAAGGAACATAGGTAAATCAGTGAAGCTCATCATGGACCTGACCATATCCAATAGGGTCCGATTCCTCCTCTCTGACACCCCGTTGAGTTGAGGTGTACCCGGAGGTGTCCATTGTGAGACTATGCCGTTTTCTTTGAGATAGTCCCGAAATTCCCCACTAAGGTATTCTCCTCCTCGATCTGATCGAAGAGCCTTAAGAGGTTTTCCAGTTTGTTTTTCTACTTCATTCTTGAACTCTTTGAACTTTTCAAAGGATTCAGACTTGTGTCTCATAAGATACACATACCCATACCGTGAATAATCATCGGTAAAGGTAATGAAGTAAGAATAACGTCCCCTGGCTAGCACATCGAATGGGCCACATACATCTGTATGTACTAGGGTAAGTATTTCAGTGGTCCTCTCCCCATGTCCTACAAAGGGCAGTCTAGCCATTTTTTCTTGAAGACAGGACTCGCAAACTGGATATGACTTGGAAGTCAATGAGCCGAGAAGCCCATCTTTATCCATTTTGTTCATCCTATCCTCTCCAATATGGCCAAGTCTGAGGTGCCACAAATATCTTTGGTTTATCTCATCTCTGGATCTTTTAGATCCTTTGGCACTCACATCTTGCTCGGTAACATTCACAGATACATCCATATGTAAATGATAGAGACTGTCAATCATAAAACCACGTGCGACTATTTTATTTCTCAAATAAATAGAACAGCAGTCTTTGTCAAATGTAAAAACATGACCTTCCTGTGCTAGACAAGAGACAGAAATCAAATTTCTGCTAGCAGCAGGTACATAATAGCAGTCTCTAAGTATTAAACTAAATCCAGACGGTAGTCGCAGATGGTAGGTGCCCACAGCCACAGCAGCAACTTTTACCCCGTTGCCAACCCGAAGGGTTACCGCACCTTCCGCCAGCCTTCTACTTTCCTTTAGACCCTGCATGGTAGTGCACAAATGAGCACTAGAACCAGAATCTATAACCCAACTAGAAGTAGAAGAAACCGTTAGATTAGTTTCAAATATGAGCAAGTCTATACCTTCTGAAGGTATGTCACCTTTCTTGTTCTTCAGGCTCTCGAGGTATGAAGGACAGTTTCTCTTCCAGTGGCCTTCGACATTGCAGTGGAAACATTTTCCTTTGTTGTTAGCCTTTTTCTTTTGAACTTCCTTCTTGGGCTTCTTGTCTTTCTTCTGCTTCTTAGCAGGCTTCTTTTTCTTCCAAGTAGACTTTCTCTTGGAACCAGAAGTCAACTCAGCAGCAAGGACATTGCCCCTTGAACCTTTCAAGGCTCCCTCAGCAGTTACCAACATGTTGATTAGTTCAGTCTTAGTGCATTCAATCTTATTCATGTGGTAGTTTACTATAAACTGACCAAATGAATCAGGAAGTGACTGTAGGATCAAATCCACTTGTAATTCCTTGTGCATGTCCATACCGAGCTTCTCAAGCTCCTCTAGGTCCTTGATCATGGTCAGACCGTGATCATGGACAGACTGCCCCTCGCGCATCTTTGCTTTGAAAAGCCTCTTGGACACTTCAAAACGAGCTGTGCGACTCTGCTCACCATACAACTCTTGCAGGTGTGCCAGTATTTCCCTAGCAGTCTTTATATTTTCATGCTGGCATTGGAGTTCATTAGACATGGATGCCATCATATAGCATTTTACTCTAATGTCATCATCCAACCACTTTTTATCATTTCACGCTGAACATCAGTAGGACGTGCTGGTAGTGTGGGGATATCTGAATCGAGTATGTAGCCTATCTTCTCACAGTCCAAAACTATTTTGAGATTTCTAAGCCAGTCCTTGTAATTGGTTCCGGTCAGTCGGTTGGTCTCAAGAATACGGGTCAAAGGGTTTGAAGCTGACATTGTATCTGCAGAGAGTAAAGATTCTAGTTAGACTTTTGTACTTGATCCTAATCTGTTCTAAGGTCTTTTAGAACAAATGTAACTCCCACTATTTTCTCGAATCCCTCACACTCCCCTGGTAGGGAAACGGAAATCCCACACGACTAGGGTTTCTAATGGGTACTGCGGTCCCACCAATTTACATGCCACCTCACCTAACAGTTATTGGTGACACATAGATGGATGAGTGTACAACTCTTGTACAATGCTTCTCAAGCATGATGCAGTGTAACTTGGTCTCTAAGCCATGAAGACCTCACCTAACAGTTATTGGTCCCATTTCTTAGTTAAGTCAGACCCACCGTATAACCGTAGGAATAAAGTCGTCATTGGGTCCTCACCTAACAGTTATTGGTGCCCAACCCCACCTTTACCCTACAACATCTCATGTCTATAGAGAGGTCCAGCCCCCCGATGCAACTTGACCACTGTGTCCAGCCGAGACAAATCAACATCAGAAAGGCCTTAGCAGCTCTACTACAGTGGAAGACCTATTGACTTAATATTGGTTAATCAGGTCTTAGTGTTTGCAACTTGAGCCCTTCATAAGAGGTAATCGAACAATTGGCCAGGTAAGCAGGTGGGAGGCTCCCCTTACTCAGAGAATAAGGTCCTAATTAAGTAACCACCTTTCATGCTTTCCTAGACACCAATTAGATCAATTAATCTAATATGACTTGCTCATGTCGGTTCACTCTCGACTTGATTGAGGAGGTTTTGTTTTAGGTCTCAATTGGGTTTGCTACATCACATGTAAACCTATCTACCCGACTCGCATTCACATCACATGCAAACGGCTCATCACAGACAGTTATAATCGCAGCATCAAATAAAGTTAAACTTTAAATAGGTGATGATCATGGATTCTAATTAGGTCGTATTACAAGCACATGCACATCAATCGATCAAGTGGTCTTCAACTCTTGAATTGGTTCCAAGCCTCCTTGATTCGATCCTTGATCAACCCTTGATCCCATCGCCATCAATCGCTTGGATCACCTTTCATCTCATGCCTTTGCTTCAACTTGATCGTTGATGTACATCACATCACAGAAATACAACCAGATGTAAAATAAAAATAAAAATAAATTACATCTCCTTTTAGGAGGCACGCAGGCCTCTCAAAACATCAAATAAGATGCATGCAAGCATCTGAAAAATTACATGACATCGCAGATCACATCGCAGGTCATTACATTTGATACCAAAAAGGTTTGAATCCTATGATCATCACCGTATGCAACAATTATAATTTTCAGATCTGAAAACTAACTGATTATATCATGACATAGGTCGCTGATCATGCTAATCATGATTCTAAACTTTGTAATCCCATTAACAATGCAATTAGAATCATCTTTTTATCACATAAAAATCAGCATGCAAAAATCAGCACCCCTGAAAAATCTGCATGCAGAATTTTTCAGCATGCATGATCATTCAATTTTCAGATCCAATAAGCCTTTAGATATTTAATTCTTACCTTAATCTACGAAGCCTAGGCTCTGATACCACTGTTGGGAACCCGCCCATGCCGCTGATATTTCAAAAAATTTTCAGATGGCAGCGGAATCGGCATGCACGGGTTCGACGTTCATCGCATGAATATTGTTTCGAGACCTTTCGTAATTAGGTAAGAATTAAAACTTTTAAAACTATTAGGAAGATCAAATCTTCACCTTGCGCGGGTAGATGATCACCGCAAATCTGAATTCGTGGTTTTGGAAGAGGGTTCGCTTGAAGCCGTTCAAACGTCCGGCCTCTACGGGTATCCACACAAAGCAGGATCCGATCCAAGCTCTCTATCTCACCGGGGTGCTAGCTCCCTTGCAGAGATAGCTTTTGATGGCTGATCTCCTCTCTTTCAATCAACCCTTGATTGTGCTTGAGAGGAGGAAGAGGAAGAAGGAACTCAAGGAAGAAGAACACAGCTTCTGCAGCCTTCTTTCTTTTCCCCGCGTTGGAAGAAGGATTGGAGGAAGAGGAGGCGGACAAGGCTCTCTTCTTTTTCCTTCTTGTTGGCGGCTGAACCAGGGAGTTGGGAGAGGGTGGCGGCAGCAAGGAGAAGAGGATTCAATTGCTTAGGGCGCCGGCCCCTAGTCCTCCTTATAAAGGGATTGGAGCTCCTAACTTTTAGGAGTTCCAATGACAACTTGCCTAAGAAGGGGGGGCGCCGGCCCTAGCTTCTTCATGTCGCCCTAGCCAAGTGAGAGGGGCTGATGTCCCTCTTACTTGGTTAACCTAATCCTCTTTCAAAGAGGATTAGGTGCCTCTCTCATGGTTTAATCCCAATCCAATTAGGATTAGCCAAATTTGATTCAATCTACGCTAGTCCTAATCCAATTAGGACTTGAATGAATCATGACTCAATTGAACTCTTCAATCCTAATCCTATTAGGAGTCATGTTGATTCATTAGATTAATAATTAATTTAGACTTAAAGAATCCTAATCTAATTAGGATGTATTTAATTTTAGTCCTAATCCAATTAGGACTCTTATTTGAATCCGAAGTCCTAATCCAATTAGGATTTCTAGGAATCCTACTCCAAGTAGGAATCCAATTTTAATTCAAAATTCCTAATCTCATTAGGATTGTAGGAATCCTATTCTAAGTAGGAATTCCAGTCCTACTCCAACTAGGATTCCCAGCCCTAATCCAATTAGGACTCTAGGAATCCTACCCGAAGTAGGATTTGTGTTTAAGTCTAATTAATTAATTCCCTTTGTTCACTTCTTCAACTTCTATCAATCAAATTGATTTCTTTGTGATTCCTAATCACGATTTCAACCATCGGATCGGTCAATACTTCTAGTGTGTGTGACCCCATAGGTTCTATTCTGACTGGTAGTGAGATATATTGTGATCTCTATCACTATATCATTGAAAACTCCTTTCAATGGGTTGGAACGATTCCAACTCAACTCATTAGGGTTTATCGATCATCAAGATAATCCCTATGAGTCCCACCATCCACCAGTGACACCTAGCAGCATGTAGTGGCTACCCAGCAGAATGGAATGATGAACCTCTAGGTGCAGTTAACATGTGATACAGTCCTACTATCGTGGATCCCTACAGGACGGAGGTCATGGACAACTCGTCAAACCCCATCGTCTGTCATATGTCAAGATTTATTCGACTTGAGTTCGCTAATGGAAAACTCTTTTTCCACTTTATATTACTGCCCTGGCCAAGGTCTTAGAACTCAGTCTAACAAATCACATAGGATCACTCCTCTTCTATCAAGGTCGATAGATTCCTTATAGGTGCATACCCTACTCCTACAGTGAACTTACTGCAGCCAATCTACACTGCATGGACCCATATGGCTAGAGACCATGTATGTGTGCAGTCAAACTACAATAACCTCACTGTGAGTAGCCGAAGCACCGCAGGTCAAAGGACCAGTCACACTACTGCAATATCAAGCAAGTCACTGACGAGTGGATAGACATCCAAGTGACTTCTTGTCTTGGTCACGCTCAGTACCCTTGTTCTCTAACAAGCACCTGCACTATCACTTCAGTGTCCCTACACTGTGGACTCAAGTCTCGTCCATCCAGAAGGAAGGTGATCTGTGCACTGATCGGATCGATCACCGTCCTCGTGATGATCCATTGATCAGGAGCATTTAGAAATTAATCACCAATGATACATGGCTCAAATTCTCAACTCTTGAGAATATGTATCATCATCTTATTAATTTCTTGGACGATTCATAGACATATAAACAATATGAATGAAAAGATGCCTTTTATTTATTCAATAATAAATAGTCAAGTACAAAATTATGTCCCTAGAATCAACAATGTGTCAGCCAAATTAGCTTCTAGGGCATACATCTAACAGAGGCAAGGCATGAAGATGACTTTGAGTTTACCACCAAGTCACCTTTTTCTCGCCAGATCGAAGATGAGCCGATCCCACCGAGGTTCAAAATGCCTCAGATAGAGCCCTACAATGGGACCATCGACCCTCTTGACGACTTGGAGAGCTACCGAGCCCTTATGGCATTGCAAGGGTCCTCGGAGGCCGTGCTCTGCAAAGCCTTCCCTGCAACCCTCCGAGGAGCTGCTCGGCTTTGGTTCTCCGGTCTGAAGCCGAGTACTGTATCCTCTTTTGAGCAGCTCGGCAGACAGTTTGCTGCCAACTTCGCTGCCAGCCGACGCCAGTGGCGAACATTGGATTCTCTCCTAAATATCAAGCAAAAGGAAGGAGAGTTCCTTAAAGACTACATCGACCGTTTCACCGCTGCAACGTGGGAGGTTCGCGATCTCGACCAGTCAATTGCAATGTCTGCATTGAAGACTGGAGCTCGGTCCTACAAATTTGTCTTCTCGATTGAGAAGAGCTTCCCTGCCGACTTTGTTGAAATGTTGGCCCGAGCTCGCAAGTACGCCAAGGCTGAGAAAGCCATGGCCTCTCGGTGGGAAGCAGCCAAACGACCTGCCAAGATGCAAAAGAAGCACCCCGAGGAGCGCTCCCAACTAAGCAGCAGATCCCCCTGGCGCGAGGAGAATCCTTCTCGGCCCAAAAGTCCAGCTCGGCAGAGTTTTTCCCTCCAAAAATTTGAGGAATACACTCCCCTCAAAAATCCACCCGAGCCGAGATCCTCATGGAGATTGAGGGTCGGGGCTACCTCCGACCTCTCCCAAAAATATGGCCGTCAGAGTTGCAGAAGCACTCGAAGAAGTACTGCCGCTTCCACCGAAATTACGGCCACGACACGGAAGATTGCTACCGGCTCCGTGACGAGATCGAGGCACTCATTCGCCGAGGTCGACTGGGTCGGTTCGTCCGTGACTAAAATGAGGGAGCCAGAAGAACGGGACCCAGAGCCCCCATTATGAAGACCAAAAGGGTGTTGAAACCCTTCATAGCCATGCTGTAGTTATTGCAAAGTCTGATGTAAAAGGACTTGTGGATAATAAAAGCACTACGGATATCTTGTTTCTTGATGCCTTCCAATGGTTGTAAAACAACTGGAGAAGATGAGCAACCCTCTGGCCGACTTCACAGAAGGTCCCGTACCGGCGAAAGGGGTTATCAGCCTGCCAATCACGGCTGCGCGTGCGGCCCGAGAGAGTACTGTGAAGCTAAACTTTCTCGTAGTCCAGGTCGGCTCGGCCTTCAACGCTACTATTGGCAGACCAGGCGCTCTCCGAGCCGCGGTCCCTATCTGCCACCCCCTCATCCAGTTCTCCGCTGGCCGAGCTTAATATGGAGAAGAAGACTCTCTCAATATAGCTCCTATATACTACATGTCGATGACTTTGTGGCCTTGGGGGGCAGTGGCGCAGCCCAGAACTCAACGCCTGCCCCCTAAGGGTCTCCAACGACTCTCCGCCGGTGCTAAGCCAAGTCCTGAGGGACTTTGGAGCTCGGAAGCCGTCAAAATGCCTCCAAAAGGTACGAGATGTCACTTTGGCTTTAAATAATTTCAATATTCAATATATTTCCAGGTCGGAGAAGGCAAAAGCTGGCCTGCAAAAATCTACATCTCCAACGTGTGCCCCGATCTGAGTGGGGGTGCACGGTCGCCAACGGACAAAGTCCGTCGTCTCCAGATATCTACATCTCCAACGTCACCCCAATTTGAGTGGGGGCGCACGGTCGCCAAAGGACAAGGTCCGTCGTCTCCGGATATCTACATCTCCAACGTCGCCCCGATCTGAATGGGGGCGCACGGTCGCCAACGGACAAGGTCCGTTGTCTCCGGATATCTACATCTCCAACGTCGCCCCGATCTGAGTGGGGGCGCACGGTCGCCAACGGACAAGGTCCGTTGTCTCCGGATATCTACATCTCCAACGTCGCCCCGATCTGAGTGGGAGTGCACGGTCGCCAACGGACAAGGTCCGTCGTCTCCGAATATCTACATCTCCAACGTCGCCCCGATCTGAGTGGGAGCGCATGGTCGCCAACGGACAAGGTCCGTCGTCTCCGGATATCTACATCTCCCTGCTGAGTCGACCACAAGCCAAAGAAGGCCACTGAGTCGACCTGAAATACTTAGCTCCAATTGCATGAGAGGTACACCCTACTTGGCACGTACATCTCCATAGACATTTGGCTATATTACAGGATGATCGACGACTGGACTACTTCCTTCGCTCGAGCCAAAAAGCAGCTCGAACTCGGAAGTTGGAGGGTAGTGTTGGGGAGAAAAATGGACCATCCACAAATTAAAGCACCCAAATCCGAAGGCCGAGCCGAGCTCAGAAGGCCGCCAAGCTCAGAAGGCCGAGCCGAGCTCAGAAGGCCGAGCCGAGCTCATGCGAGCCGAGCCGAGCTCATGCAAGCCAAGCTTAGAAGGCTGCCGAGTACAGAAGGCTGCCGAGCTCATCCAGGCTGCCGAGCTCCGAAGGCCGAGCCGAGCTCATCCAGGCTGCCGAGCTCAGAAGACCGAGCTCATGCAGGCCGAGCCGAGCTCAGAAGGCTGCCAAGCCTAGAAGGTCGAGCCGAGCTCAGAAGGCCGAGCTAACCTCAGAAGGCCGACCTCGTCGTCCACATGCTGCGGCCATGCCCTGCAGCAGCCTCACCTCACCATGCTTTACTTGTCGGCCACGCCACGACATATCAACCAGGGACCATACCCTGCTACGACTGACAACGTCTCACCATTCCCAAGAATGTACTGCACTGTGCGCCACAAGCAAGCTCTGGCTACACGTCATCTCCTTCCATGATGGGAACGGGCCATCCACGGCAACTCATTACTTCCATGCCCACGTCGAATCGTGACGGTAACCCATTAATTCGTGCAGTCACATCACAGGTAACTCTGGCACTTTCCTTATAAAAGGGGAGCTTCTTCCTCTAAAAGGGTCTCCTTCCTTCCAAGGAAGGGCTTCGGACTTCTACATACAGTCCATCTCCTTCTCCAAAATTAAGCCCCCCTCTGACTTAAGCATCAGAGGGCCGGCGCCGGAAACCCCGGCCACCGGCTTCTTGCAGGTTTCTTGGAGGACGCCGCCTGCCGACGGACCGCCACCCGCCATTCTCGCGCCGGAGCTCCTCCTCCTCCAGCCGACGGCCGCCTCCGGGTCCAATTTCCGGCAACACTAGTAAATATCATATTTTGAAAATCATATGTACTAGTGCACTGTCGGTTATGTTTTGAAAACATGAAACATATATGGCGGGCGAAGAGGTAAGGAGTTTGACGAGGGAGAAGGGAGGGATAATAGATATTGCGGGAGGATGCTGCATGTATTTTTTTTCTTATCTTTTTTTGAAATGGCAAAAAAAAAAAAAAAAACACTTTCCGTTGCCAACGACCTGTCGTTGATCAAGTGTACTACCACCTACCACATCAGCTAATTTTCTGGTGGACGCGTGAACGCATCTCGAAGTCTGAGCTGGACCTCTTATCCCTTCCGTGCGCCAGCGACCAAATCCCTCTTGTTGGCCCGCCCGCTCGCGAAGCCTCTCGTTCCGTCCTCCCTCTTATCCTCCACGCGACCGCTCGCTTATTCGTGCCCATACAAATATTCCATTTATGACCACCACTGGTATTAATCCGATCCGATAAGTGTTCGACGAAAAGCCTACAAGAAATTCTCACCCTGCCTTTTCTCCCTTTCCCCGGCTCCAGTCCATCGAAGCCCTTCTATTGCCCGCCAAAGGTTCTCACACAAAGAGAGGATCTTGAGAGATCAAGACAAGGAATCCGAGAGAGAGATTATTTGATCGGAATCGGGATGCCAACGGCGGCGACCATCCCCACCACCGCCCTCGTCTCCGCCCTCCTCTGGCGTCACCACGCCGCCGCCCCTCTCCCCTCGCCTTCCCCCGTCGCCCCCGCCCGCCCCGCGATCGGCGTCCCCCGGCGTCCGGCGGCGTTATTCCGGAGGAGAATCTCTTGCCAGGTCGCCATCACTACCGACGCTTCTTCCTCCTCGTCGCCGTCGGTGGCGGAGGAGGAGGCGGAGGCGTTGGCCAAGATCGGGCGGAGGGTCCGGGTGAAGGTGCCGCTGAAGGTCTACCACGTCCTCAAGGCCCCCGAGCTGGATTTGGAGGGGATGGAGGGGGAGATCAAGCAGTACGTGGCGTTGTGGAAGGGGAAGCGGATCTCCGCCAATCTCCCCTTCAAGGTCGAATTCCACGTCGCCGTCGAGGGCCAGCCGAAGCCCGTCAAGTTCTTCGCCCACCTCAAGGAGGACGAGTTCGAGTACCTTCCGTCATCCGATTGAGCTAAGTTGTGTAATTTGATGTAAAGATTCCAAATTTCAGAGAGTCTTTTGGAATTCGGTTATGGGGCAAGCTGTGTTTATGGATGGAATTATTGAGTATCCATCTCCTTCTTTTCCTCCCCAAGACCTTCTATTATACCGTAATAGCAACATGATGGTTGTAAATTAATTAATAAATAGATGGGAAGGGAAGAAGGCACTTTATAGTTCTGCCTCCAAGTAAGTTTCTTGTCATTTCTCCTTTCTGTTTCTGCTGTTGTTGTCAATTTGGGTAACTGTTTGAAACAAGATGACTGAGTTTTGTTGTATAATCAGATATAGACCTTTAAAGGAATATGTTTCTTCCCTTTCTGATTGAATTGATATGGTGATTATATTCGTTTTTGATTGTATTACCTGATCTTGCTTACTTTTAAAGCGAAAAAGGCTGTTACATCGAAGTTCATAAGGATTTCAGCGATCTCTTGAGTCTTTGAATGTGTGGATTTTGATATCCATATAAATATTGACTGGAATTTTGATGCATTAAGTTATAAAATTTGTCAGAAGAATATGGCTTTTTGCTTCTGATATAGTTGAATGGAAATGAGATTCACATGGCAGTACAGTACATGGAAATGGGGTGTTGAATGGAGTTAATGGACCATTGAGTCCTTGCTAGTTTTCTGGTTGCTGATAATATTGCCTGGGGTTAGATGAGAAAAGTTCCTTTAGAACTGGATCTTATATAATCATGTCTGGTTTGATTTTTGAGGTTGGTCTGTGGCATGCCTTATTCAAATCCAAGGTATCAATTAAAACCTTTTGAAAATGATTTTTTTTTTTTTTGTAAATTGTGGCCTCTGACAAATTGTGTATGAATGAACATTGACAAAATCTCTGTGTGTGTGTTTCTATTGAATGCCCTTTTGCTACCTCACTCAAAAGAGAAAAAAAGGGTGCCTTTTTGCTAAACAGTTAGCTGTAACTTCATTATTCTATTCATTTCATAAGAAGAACTGAAGAAGTATTGCTTATGATGTTAAGTGGGTAATCTTTGAGTCCCTTATAATCTCTTGATTGTTTCTCTTGATTGATTCTTGGTTACTTTTTCCTACCTCTAGGAATTGCGAGTTCTTTTTCCTTTTTGGCATATTTATAACCTTGTTAATGACCTTTCTTTTATCAGAGGCAAAATTTTCAATCTTTTTGATGGGAAGAGGCCCTTTTCACAAGTGCTGTTGTTCTATATTCTGCATTACATTATTTGGAAGCTTCATCTAGTGTAAATTTTGCGTTCTTTTTGTTGGTAGCAAGTGGAAAGAATTTGTAAGAAGTCATGATGTTTTACCTAGATGAGCTCGATGATGATTATCCTAATGGCTGGAATGACTGTCGTGCTTGGGTTATAATGGGAAATGCTGGCTATAGACAGTTCTTTTGCTTGTAGCCTGTCATATTGCACTATGCGGCTACATATTTGATGTATGGAGCTTCATTTTTTGGTATCATGCGTCTGGATCACCTGTTCTCATTGCGCTGCTGCATTCTTTATGTTGTTACCAAGTTCACAAGAAGTCTTATTGTTAAGCTCTTACTTATTGTGATGCCTTACGGATTTCTTTTAATGCATGCTGGTTTCAAGAATTTAGTATTTCTGTTTTCTGTGCTGCTGTCTGGTGCATTCTCTTTCTCTGAATTATTTTCTGTGCCTTTTACTTTATAGGTATTTTTATGCTGAATAAGATTCCTATATTTGTGTCAGCAAACTTTTTTCCTAAATGTTTTTAAAAGTTAGGTCCCAAGAAAACTCTTTTGGACTTGTCTATGAGGTTGTTAGCCAAATTTCCTAAGCCAACTTCCCCAAAACTCATTTAAATAATATGCTATTTGTCTAGTAAATTCTCTCACCCATGTTCTCTTTAAAGAATGACTATACAAGAGTATGCAAACTAAAATGTGGAGTATATTTATCAAACATATAGCAAACAAGCAATGTTGAATAATGGAATCACAACCATGCATCAAATGCTTTTTCATATATACCATGCTTAGTCAGTTTAATGAGCTTAATGTAGATACTTGAGTCATAATACTATGATCCTGGATATTATTCATGTGACGTAAAATCAATTAGCAAGTTCAAAAAATTGAGCAAATAGTTTTTAAAGGCATATTTTATGATCAAATCTTGAATTTACACGTCAAAGTGTAGTTATTTCTCATTATATTCCCAACATTTTTTTTTGTTCAGGGCCTTAGGGTGTTTTATTCTGATATAGTGAAGTTTTTTTTTTTATTTAAGTCAATAAACAAATGTAATGAGCTATAGATTATATAAATTATATATGTGTGTTTTGCAAGATGAGACATCTATTAATATGGTCTTCAACCCATTAGGAGTAGCCTCATGGATTTACTTATTTTATTGTGATTTGATGGTACTATGAAGGGCATTAGTAAAAATATTTACTTGCTTGTTTATTATATCATGGTCTGGTTCATGGACTAAAGTATTATAGTATAGCAATTTATACTAGTTGTACCTTAATGATAATGCACTAATACAATAGTACTACTATGCCTCGTAGCAATGTTTTAGATCCTAGCTGGATGGGGTGTGTCTTGGCTAGCCCATCCCATTTCTGAGAAAACGAGACCAGGATGAAGGCAGGACTCCAAAACCCATCTGCACAAGGAAAGAAGAAGAAAGAGGAAAGAAAAGAAGAAGGAAGAAATGAAAGAAAGAAGAAGAATAAGGAAAAGAAAGAACGGTAGAAAATGAGAAGAAAAGGAAGGAAAGAAGGAAGAAGGGGAAGAAAGAAGAAGAAAATGAAAGAAATAAAGGAAGGAAGAAGAGAAGAAAAAAGGAAGGAAAGAAGAAAATAAAGAAAGAAGAAAAAGAAGCAAACAACAAAGAAACGAAGGAAAGAGAAGGGGAGAGAGATAGAGGATATCTACTAGTATGCTCAACTGGGACAGCCATAGGGATGGGGCCGGATAGCAGGGCTGCCTGTTTCATGGAGAAATCGGTTCATTGCTGTGCCATAGGATTTAAAACTTTGCCTCTTAGTGCCAAACTGTACCAACAAGTGATACTACGTCTCACTTTTTCTGTGTTGGCACTGACAGGTATACCATGTGTTGGTATGGTACCATGGCATACTAGTGTGTATTGTATCACAAGGTACTAATGCAAAGATCTTGTTCTGAGTTAAGTACCTTTGATTCAAAAAAATTATCATGCTAATTTAGCTTATCGAGCATTCTCTATCTTCATTAGGAACTAGGACTTCATGTAACCTGATTGATTTCCTTTGTCTGGAAAGTTTATTGAGAAATGATTTTGCCGCTTTGATGTAGGTTGGATTCTTCTTTGCCTACTCTATATAAAATTGGAGAAAATGTCCGAGTGATTTGTCTGTAAAATTCTAGAACTGCTGAAACCCATTAGGTATTGCCTCATGAATCTTAATTTTGTTCAGTTTGAAGAAGATATATTATTTTTAATATGGTAGTGTATGGATCTTTCATCATTTGTTTAAGCTTATACTTCTTGATGTTTGAATTACATTGGCAACCTTTGTTAATGAGTTGCCTCTCTTATCCTGTCCATTCAGTCTGTTTACATCCGGTTCAGTGACTTAGCTATACTGGCCTTATATTATTGTGCCTTTGTAAGTGAAGAACTTTTAGAAATACTAATCTTTATGAGGCCTCAACAATCTAATCTGTGATCAACACTGGACCAAGGACTTGCTAAACAAGGGAAACCCTGATACCTACAAGAAAATAGATGCGTCAAAAATTTGTATCTGTTAGAAGTTACAGAGAAAAGTTGTCTTTTTTGGTAAACTATTTGTTTTCCTTGCTGGAATAAAAATAAAAAGAATACACTAGTAAAAATCAGAAGGGAGTATCCAACTTGGTAAACTATTTGTTTTCCTTGTTGCAATAAAAATAAAAAGAATACACTAGTAAAAATCACAAGGGAGTATCCAACATGGAGTCTGCGAAGCAGGATAAGTGTCTTGTTTTCAAATTGAAAATGATATAACAAATTAAAAAGAAACGGTAGAGAGATGAAGCAAAGTGACGGTGGAAAGTGATTATCATGATATCATCCCAAAGTTTCTTGGTCATGAGAACATAGATTAGGGGGAAATATTCAACAATTCAGTGGCTCCTAGGTCAACGGCCTTGTTTTGAAACTGGCCCCATTGCCTAGTTTAAGTCCACATCTCTATTCCTGCAAATTAGCATCTTAATGAACAAGGAATGCTGCTCCAATTCTGCTGTCCATCTTTGTGTAGCACTGAATGTTGGCAAGCAGCATAAGTCCTTTAGTAAAGTTTGTTAGAGAAGATGTGAGTATTGTTTAGAAAGATTACGGTTTTCACCTGTCAGGCCATAGAGTAGATCTAGTGAAACTTGATTTTACCAGGGTTTCAATCCCTTGAGTAGTTTCAGTTTTGGCAGTTTCTCTGAGTTCAGTCAAAAGTTAGAAAAATCTCAAAATGAAAACTAGAAAAATAAAAAAATCAAGTTATTTGGCATTATTTAATCGTGTTTTGCTATTTATGATCATAGTTTGTATATTTTGGGTAATCTCAAGTTGATAATAAACTGTATGGATGCTTAATATGTTATGCTAAACATTTTATTTGCTATAAACTGTATGGTGTTTTAATGTATCGTGTTCTCCTACAATTTTTTTCCGACTTCTTTTAAATTTTCTACACTTTTGTCTATTTTTGAGATTTAATGTATGCAAAACATTAGGTTCCATGCTGCTTTTCTTAAGGAGATTGGTAGCTTCATTCATGAGAACAGGACTAAAGTCCCTTGCTATAGGCATCAATCTTTGCGAAAAGCTAGGCGGGAAACCCGTCGCAAGCTTTCGCTTTCCCTCTTTTTTTGTTAAGGGAAACTAAACTCCGAGTTTATCAGTTTCTTGGAGAGGGGTGCGGTTAAGGTTGTTGCATACGATCTAAGTTGAGTATTTAATTAGATTCGGCGATCGCATCAAGATAAGCAGAAATGAAACGTTTCTTCTATTTAGACCCCTCTACACTCTATCTTTGCTAATCACTTAGGGCCCGTTTGGTTCGCGGGAAAAGAAGGGAGGAAAGTGTGGTCAATGGAAAAGTGATAAGATGCATTTTGTTTGGTTAGAGTTTTCAAAGGAGAGAGATGGAAAAGCTGTATTCTCATAGGAATATGATTTCCACATTTCATGGAAAAGTCTTTTCCATGAGAAACATGGGAAATTTACTTTCCCATGAGGCAGAAATTACTCAATTTTTTTTTTCCAAAAAGGCCCTTCAGCATTAAAGTGGCATTAAAGACCTAACTTTTATTAAGGGTATAATAGAAATTATACATAACTTTTCCAGGAAAGTGGATAGTCAACCAAATATAAGCACTCTAAAAATCTGTCACTTTCCCATGTTAAACCAAACATGCCAAAAGTACATTCCCAGGCATTCTCTTCCTAGGAATCTTCTTTCCAGGAATCATATTTCTAGAGGGGAAAATGCTTCCCGCGAACCAAACGAGCCCTTAGTTATCCTCCATGGCAATACCTAACAAGTTAGGGAGTTACCATTTTCTCCTACTAGACATTTTCCAAATTCTATCCTGTTTCACCTCATAGTCTGCATAACACCTTCCTAACCACCAAATTCTAGATGCATAAACAAACCCCCGTCATAAATATAGCAATCAAAATAAAACATGAACTTATATGGATTTACTTTTATATTTCCAAATATGCAGGGACCAAGTCTTGAAACTAATGATTCAAAATTTGGAATGCGTAAGACAGTTACATAGAACTCCCAGTCGGTCATACATATATAAGACCACAACTTATTACAGGAATATTTGGTTTTGCCGATGCTTTTTAATGGATTTGCCAATGCGAAAAAATGCTGCGAGTCAGATTTCCGGCCCTTTTTAAAGCGTCGTAAAAACATTGACAATGCCACCATAGAAAAATAATTTTACGATGCTTCAGAGGCCCTTTCTTGTCATAAATATTCATGACCAAGATGCTAACTATATAATTTTTGCCTGTGCGGACATCATCAAGGATGCCAACAGCCAACTATAGAGTGTTGAGGAGGAAAAATTGTAGAGATTTAACTCCCAGGTTACCTTATTGTATGGGCACTTTACATGAATTTCTTTATCTGTTGAAAATTGAAACTATTCTGTACAGTGTAGCAGATGACTCAGGTGCATGCGCTCTTGCTGAAACTCACTGTGGCAAAATAAGACAAAAAACTAGCCATGGATTCTGCATGTCCTTTTCTTAGGTGCATATAGATCCTAAGAGATAAATAACACTTGATCTTTCATGCATAACTTTCAAAATCTAAAATAGATGTTGCCATCATTTTTTATAATTATCCTTTTAGATAGTCCCTTTTTGTTGAAAAGCTGTATCATTAAGCATCTCAACGCTAATCTTTGGCCCAAAACCTCTTCCTGGTTAATTGAATGACTCCTTGTTAAGCAAACAGAAAATTTTCAATTGTAGTTTCTAATTCAGCAGTAAGACCCGGCTATACTGGGCTCGAAAAAATTTCTGTGCATAATGACTGATATGCTGCTGCTGAAAGCATGTTTCATGTTTATTGCTTTCCTTTTAGTTAATGGGTCATCAATCAGTACGAGTTGAACGGGATGGATATTTCACCAAAGAAGGAAGCTATGACTGCCGAGACCGTTAATAGGTATTTTCTTTTACGGTTCATATTCCGGGTTGGGTTCATCTCTGTAGTAATCGGATGAACCGGATTTTAGACATGAAAAAGTAAGAACTCCGCGGGACCGAGTGGTAGTACATAATCCACATGTAAGAAGTATAGAACTCTGCCAACCAAGTAGGATATCTCAGGACAAGGGAGAATCAAGTTAACTTTTAGGCTGGGTAATCCGCCAACGTCTGTCCTCAGAAAGCCTGAAACTTTATTACTTGCAACTCCAAGGGTGTTGAAGAACCTCAAAAGTTGGAAGGATAAACTCGCAGACATTGAATTTAGCACATCATCGAGCTTAGATTCATTTTCCTGACTTTTGCACCTGTCTGTGCAACAAAGATTTGGTATCAAGGATACCATGGGGAATTAAGACTCGGGATAATATCAAAGGTAATTACTTATGGATTCTTACAGCAAAAGACACTTTCTGGAGTGTTAGAAGTAAGATTCACCATTTCAGTACTGGGCCCCGTATCGATACCATTTTGTTACCATATCGGTACGTTTGGTACTAGGGCCGGTTTGGTGTATGAGCACTTAATACCCCTCTGTATCGATATAATACGATTGGTATACGTTGGCACCGACTGCTATGTCAAACCATAGTTAGAAATGAGTCTCCCTAAAGAAAACTTTTGTCAAAAGCACGGACAGGGCAGATCTTTAATTGTTGCCTGTTGACAGTGTACTTGCTACCAAATAACTTGGATTTCCAATCCTAAAGTTTGTTCAAGAAAATTTCTTAACATAAATTTCGTGCACAAGTCATGAAATCTTGAATAATTTTTCCCGTTGAGGCTTTGAAAAGGCTTTTTTTGGTGGACATGGCCCTTGATAGGAATGAATGGCTAAGAATATTTAAAATTATAGTTTACATACAAAAGAGGCGTTGACAGAATGATTGCGGCAGAGTGATGTTTTCCTAGTAAGCAGAGATGATATCGCTCATCAAGAGGATGACATGAAAACTGTAGAGAGTTCTTGAAGTTTATCAAATCCAAATTCTAACTGGAAAAAAATAGAGCACTATTACATGTTTACAATAGGATGAAACAACGGGATAGAAGATAGATTTTTGATTATATATTTTGCCTAAACCTTTAAGTCAAATATTTTGCAGTAGGTTTCCTATGAAACCTCTTATTTACATGCAACATGCAATGCATGAGCTCTGACTTTAAGCAGAAAGTGATATTGCAACTTGCAAGTCAAACATCCAAAGGCCATATAGAGTATCTAGCTAATTAAATATTTTTTTTCTTTACTTCTTGAAGATCATCACTGATATATGAAATGAAAAAAAAAAAGAATTCTAAAGCTTGCATTTCATTTATCCACTTACTCCATTCCTTTTAACTTTCTTATAATTTGATTCTTTTATCTTATGGAAATCAGACAGATTACTCGGCTGGTTCATGATTTTCCCTTTTTTGAATGGTTCATGGTGTAATTTGGAATTTAAAGAGGGGAAGGAATTTTCTTATACCTACTCATTCTTCTCACTGGGAATAGACTCCCTTTGGTGAACTCGATGCTTATTTGCCTTGCTACTTCATGCCTGCTTTCCTTTTACTTCGTTGGCCGAGGAAGAAGATTGACCCTATAGGAGTCCTTTGGAAAGGAAGAGGTACTATTAAGTTGACCATTGCTTGGCCAGTTGGAATCTTGTTTGCCGGCCAAAAATGGAGGCTTAGGAGTAAGGGATCTGTGAACTTTTAATGAATCTCTGTTGATCAAATGGTGGTGGAAGTTTCTGCAGGAAAGAAGATTGATTTGGAAAATTAGCATCAAATGTTGATACTTGTTGCTGGAAATTGGACCCGGGGGCCGCCGCGAGACCAGGGGAGGAGGAGCTCCGCTGCTGAGAGGGCGGACGGCGGTGCGCCGGCCGACTGCGTCCTCCATGGGGATGAGAGAGCGGAGAAGAGTGCGTCCTGTCCTGTCCTGCAAAAAAGCCGGCGGCCGGGCTCTCCGGCGCCGGCCCTCCGATGCTTAAGTCAGAGGGGGGCAATATGTGGAGAGAGCAAGGAAGAGATATGTGGAGAAGATGAAGAGAATATTTGGCTGAGATAAAGAGGATATTTTCCTCAATTGTGTCTGTGCCGTTTTTTCTCTCCTCCGGTCCGAGTCCGGGGTCCTTCTCCTTCTTTCCCCCAGGTTCCCTTTTATAGAGGGATATTGTGTTACCTGGGAGGTGACAGGGGAATTTGTCCTCTTTTGTAATAATTGGGCACGATTTGGCCCATTAATGGCGTAATGGAGAATAAGGCCGAATCAGACCGAACCAGGGAGTTGTCACGGTCGATCGGACCTGTTGGAGTGGTTGAACCGCCGGCCGTGGTGGGCCTGGGGTCCGTGGATGGTAAGTGCATTTATTACCGAGTGAACCGGCGGTCAGGGAGAGCCATACGCTTTGATGGTTCAGTGATCCGGAGATCGCCTTGAGCCGTGTTCATTAAATGACTAAGTGCATCGGAGACTTGAGGGGGTCTCATGCATTAATGGCAGGTCGTGCCGAATACCTGCGGAGATCTTATGCCTTGATGGCCCAAAGATGGTGGCAGGCGGCAAGTTGTAGTGGAGTCGCGTATATAGCCGCCAGACCTTTCGAAAAGGTTAGGTGGGGATGAGTATTGGTTAAGGCATCGGCTCGGCAGGGGTGCCGAGCCGAGCTGGTCGCCCAGAGGGGCGCCCTGTGGCGGGGTCACTTCTAGTACTTCTGGTCGGCGCCCTTCGGGCGGGCACCTTCTAGCCGAGCGCCTCTATTTGTTTTGGTTGGGCCTTTTCGGGTCGGCGCTCTCTAGCCGAGCACCCTTCTGGTTGGTGCCCTTTGGTCGAACGCCTCTCGGCGCTCTCTCTGGTCGGCGCTCTTTAGTCGGGCGCCTTCCTGGTCGGCGCTCTTTGGCCGAGCGCCTTTCCGGTCGGCGCTCTTTGGCCGAGCGCCTCCGTGGCGGCATGACTTGTGGTTTTTCCCCCAACACTACCCCCCGACTTCCGAATTCCAGTTGGCTACCAGCTGGAGCGCGGAAAGTAGCTTTAGTTGGGTTATTACGGATTCCGAAAATTTTAATTTATTGCGCATTTTGAATTATCGGACGCTTCGAGGTGCCTTTAGTAGGCGGCGTCTCTTCTTTCCCGAAAAGCCTCATTATTGGGACACCTTTTGCGAAGCGTCCTCGCGTCGTGGGCTCATGATGGGGCCGCACGATCCGATGGGGCGCTTCGGCGTTCGAAGCGCTAGCCCTAATTAAACGCGTCGTTCTGTCTTTTGGACCGACACGTGTGGTCATCTCAACGGGATGCGGCTTTTCTTTTTACCGATCGGGGCCGTTGGGGAGGTTTATATAAACCCTCCCCTGGCCCTCTGTCCCCTTCTTATTGCCTTCTTCCTCCAGCTTTTCTTCTCCCAGCTTTTTACAGTCCGAAGTTCTTTTCTCCGGCGTCTTTCTCAGGTCCCCCTTTTTCTTTTTAATCTCTCTCTCTCGCAATGGGTTCTCTTCCCAGTGAAGTCGTGTCTACCATGAGCGTCCTGGAGGTCGAAATGACCGAAGAGTGGTTTTTCCCTCTTCACGGGTTCCGTTTGGAACCCGCCAAGCGTGGGGATCGGGTAACCGATCCTCCGGTAGGCCGGATTGGAGTGTACCTAGAGTCACTCTGGGCCGGTACCTTGTACCGTGTGCGTCCTTGCGCCGAGGCGACTGAAGACGCTCCTCTGCTCGGGGTCCGTTTTTTGAGGACGTCGGCAGAGAAATCCAAGAATAGATAAGATAATGTAAACATTAAATAAATGGATACCTTGTACCGTGTGCGTCCTTGCACCGAGGCGACTGAAGACGCTCCTCTGCTCGGGGTCCGTTCTTTGAGGACGTCGGCAGAGATCCATCGATGGAGAACGAGCCGAGCTCGTTGGCTGAAGCCGATGGAGAACGAGCCGAGCTCGTCTTGGTCAGTGAAGACCGCATCCCAACGTATCGGGGCATCTCGACGTCTCGAGGCATCCCGGCCGAGGTCGGGGTAGGAGAACGAGCCGAGCTCGTTGGTCGATGGAGCACGAGCCGAGCTCGTCGGTGGAAGTCGACGGAGAACGAGCCGAGCTCGTCTGGTCACTTAAGACCGCATCTCGACGTCTCGAGCATCCCTATAGCCGGGGCATCCCGACGTCTCGGGGCATCCCGACGGATCGGGGCATCCCGACGTCTCGGGGCATCCCGACCGTGGTCAGGGTAGGAGAACGAGCCGAGCTCGTTGGCCGATGGAGATCGGGTCGAGCTTGTCGGTGGAAGTCGATGGAGAACGAGCCGAGCTCGTCTGGTCACTTAAGACCGCATCTCGACGTCTCGAGCCATCCCGACGGATCGGGGCATCCCGTTGTATCGGGGCATCCCAATATATTGGGGCATCCTGACGTCTCAGGGCATCCCGACGGATCGGGGCATCTCGACGTCTCGAGGCATCCCGACCGTGGTCGGGGTAGGAGAACGAGCCGAGCTCGTTGGCCGACGGAGCACGAGCCGAGCTCGTCGGTGGAAGTCGATGGAGAACGAGCCGAGCTCGTCTGGTCACTTAAGACCGCTTCTCGACGTCTCGAGCATCCCTATAGCCGGGGCATCCCGACGGATCGGGGCATCCCGTTGTGTCGGGGCATCCCGACCGTGGTCGGGGTAGGAGAACGAGCCGAGCTCGTTGGTCGACGGAGAACGCGTCATGAACTCACGAACATCTTCAGGGAGTCCTCGTAAGTCCCCCATCATCCCGAGACATCGGGGCATCCCAACCGTGGTCAGGGGAGGAGAATAAACCTGGTACCAGGGGAATCGGTGAGCTTGAAATGAGTATGCAGACCGTAAGTTTATTATAAAATGAAATTCGTAGAATGAAATTCAATAGTTGAATAATGAGGGACCCATTGGGGTTCTACTGGTGGTACACGCGGAGATTTTCAGAGCTCCAGCTCCGCGGAATGGGAGTCCCATCTAGAGACTCCAATTTATAAGCTCCGGGTCGGCGGACGCGCGTGACTCGGTATGCTCCTTCCCAATTCGGGGCCAGCTTCCCTTGCTCAGTTGGTCGGGAGGCTTCAGCTCTTCTGAGGACGAGGTCCCCTGGTCTGAAAGATCTGACTTTGACCCTGGCGTTGTAGTACTGAGCTGTCTTTTGCTGGTACCTCGCCATACGAACTCGGGCGGCCTCCCTTATTTCCTCGACTAGGTCAAGGTTGCTTCTGAGCTGCAAAGAGTTAGAGCTGGCGTCGTGATGCTTGACTCTTGGAGAAGGAAGCCCAATCTCCAGTGGGATGACAGCCTCCGTCCCATATGTCAGGTTGAAGGGAGTCTCGCCGGTGGGGACGCGGAACATCGTCCGGTAAGCCCACAGGACATTGTATAGGTCTTCGACCCACTGTCCTTTGTATTTGTCGAGCCTGGCTTTGAGACCCTGCAAAATAGTACGGTTTGTTACCTCGGTTTCTCCGTTTGTCTGCGGGTGCGCGACCGAGGTGAAGCGGTGGTCAATGCCAAGCTCGGAGCAGAATCCTCTGAAGTGAACGTTGTCAAACTGGCGACCGTTGTCAGAGATGAGGATGCGGGGAAGCCCGAATCTGCAGATTATGGACTTCCAGACGAAATCCCGCATCTTCTGCTCGGTGATCCGGGCGAGGGGCTCGGCTTCCACCCACTTTGTGAAATAGTCGATGGAGACGACCAGGAACTTCCTTTGCCCGGTGGCCAGTGGAAATGGCCCTAGGATGTCAATTCCCCACTGGGCAAAAGGCCAAGGGGAGCTGATTGAAGTTAAGGGAGCCGAGGGCCGGCGTTGGACATTGGCGTTCCTCTGGCACCGGTCACATCTTTGGACAAAGTCCATAGCGTCCTTCTGGAGCGTCGGCCAATAATATCCTTGGCGTAAAATTTTGTGGGCCAATGCTCGCCCTCCCAGATGATTTCCACAAATTCCTTCGTGGACTTCGCGCATGGCGTAATCAGCCTCCGTTGGGCGGAGGCATCTGAGGAGGGGAGATGTGAAAGATCTCCGATAGAGCCTTCCCTCATACAATATGTACCGGGTGGCGGAGCGCTTGATTCGGCGAGCCTCTCGTTCATCAGTGGGGAGGACTTCATCTTGCAGATAGCTGATGAGTTCGTCCATCCAGCTCGGCTCTAACTCAGTGCAGAGGGTCTGCTCGGGCTCGTCTGTACTGGGCTTTTGGAGATACTCCAGTACTGCCTCCTTGGGAAGCTCGCTCATGCGAGAGGACGCCAGCTTTGACAGCTGGTCGGCCCTGAGATTCTCCGACCTGGCAATATGTTGAATGTAAAAAGAGTCTAGGGTCAAGGCGAGATCCCGTACCTTCTGAAGGTACTTTTGCATGGTCGGATCTCTGGCTTCGAAGTCGCCCACGATTTGGTTGACGACGAGCTGAGAGTCACTGAAGGCCTTCAAGTCCTTCACTCCTAGCTCTTTGGCTAGCTTGAGCCCGACGACGAGCGCTTCGTACTCCACCATGTTATTGGAAGCAGGAAACTCGAGGCGCAAGGCTTGCTCGGCGACCACCCCCTCCGGGCTGGTGAGGACGATCCCTGCTCCGCTACCCCCCGAGTTTGAAGAGCCATCGACATGCAGAGTCCATGTCAAACTCGGGGTCTGCTCCGTGGGTGGCTCAGGTTCGGGCTCGACCTCATCCGGTATGGTGCACTCGACTAAAAAGTCTGCGAGCGCTTGTGCTTTAATCGCCGGTCTGGGTCGGTACTCGAGGTCGAACTCCCCGAGCTCGATGGCCCATTTGATGATCCGACCCGCACGGTCTGATCTCTGCAGGATCTGCTTGACCGGCTGGTCGGTCAGTACGGCCACTGTGTGGGCTTGGAAGTAGGGTCGGAGCCTCCGAGCTGAGACGACCAGAGCATAGACAGTCTTCTCCAGCTTGGAGTATCGGGTCTCGGCGTCCCTCAAGACCCGGCTGGTGTAATATACTGGCTTTTAGAGTTTACCCTCCTCTCGGACTAGGACCGAGCTTACTGCTGCAGGGGAGACAGCTAGATACAGGTAGAGGAGTTCACCCTGTTGAGGCTTTGTGAGCAGGGGAGGGGAAGCCAGGAGATGCTTGAGCTCTTCGAAGGATTGCTGGCACTCGTCTGACCACAAAAAGTTCTTCGGCTTCTTGAGGGCTGCAAAGAATGGAAGGCAGCGCTCGGCCGAGCGGGAGATGAATCTCCCGAGGGCTGCCACTCGGCCCGTGAGCCGTTGTGCCTCCTTGACCGTCCTGGGAGGTGTCATCTCTTGAAGGGCTCGGATCTTTTTAGGATTGGCCTCGATTCCTCGTTGCGTAATGATGAAGCCGAGGAATTTGCCGGAGGTGACTCCGAATGCACATTTGGCTGGATTGAGCTTCATCTGGTACTTTCGGAGTGTAGAGAATGCTTCACCAAGGTCGGCCACATGATCTTGTGCCAGCTTGCTTTTCACCAGCATGTCATCTACGTAGACCTCCATGTTTCGGCCTATTTGGTCTTTGAAGATCCGGCTGACCAGCCTTTGATAGGTTGCCCCGGTATTTTTTAAGCCGAACGGTATCACCTTGTAGCAGTAGGTTCCCCCGTCAGTGATGAAGGCTGTCTTTTCCTCATCTTCTGGCGCCATGCGGATCTGGTTGTATCCGGAAAAGGCGTCCATGAATGCCAGCAGCTCGTGACCCGAGGTGGAGTCCACGAGCTGGTCGATGCTGGGAAGTGGGAAGCTGTCCTTTGGGCAGGCTTTATTCAGGTCGGTGTAGTCCACGCACATACGCCACTTCCCGCTGGCTTTCTTGACGAGGACCACGTTGGCGAGCCACTCCGGGTAGGATATCTCCCGGATGAAGCCAGCTTCAAGGAGATTGCTGACCTCCTCGGCTGCTGCTCGCTGTCGTTCAGGGGCGGCGCCTCGCTTCTTTTGTCGCACGGGCTTGCTGGTTGGCTTCACTTGGAGCCGGTGGACCATGACCTCCGGATCTATCCCTGGCATGTCCGCAGGCGACCATGCGAAGACGTCCATGTTGTTTCGTAGAAAATTAACGAGGCGACCCCTCTCATGCTCGTTGAGGCCAGAGCCGACCTGCACGGTTAGCTCGAGTGAGTTCTCTCGTAAAGGAACTTGAATTAGTAACTCACCGGGCTCTACCCGCTTTTTCTGTGGGTTGTCCCGTGCCTCCAGAGTCTTAGTCGAGGGCTGGTCAGTTGCTGGGGCAGGCACCTCGGCTGGTTGTTTTGCCTTGTGGGTCGCTAGGTAGCATCGCCTTGCCACCATTTGGTCTCCTCGAACTTCGCCGACTCCCTGGCCGGTGGGGAACCGCATGAGCAAGTGGTGAGTTGAGACCACTGCTCGGAGGGCGTTGAGGCCTGGCCTTCCGAGGATGGCATTGTAGACTGAGGGAAGGCGTATTACGAGGAAGCTCATCCCCACGGTACTTTCACGGGGGGCGAGCCCGGCTGTGACCAGGAGGTCGATTTCGCCTTCTACTGGGACTGAATCCCCAGTAAATCCAACTAACGGGGCATTCATCCTCCGTAGCTGCTCTTTTGTCATCCCCATTTTACAATATGCACCAAAATACAGAACATTCGCCGAGCTTCCATTATCGACCAAGATGCGTTTTACATCAAATTTATTTATGATCATGGAGATGACCACGGCATCATCATGGGGAGTTTCGACTCCCTCTAGATCATCATCTGAAAAGGAGATGGCTTCAGAGGCGCGCAGGCGCTTTGAGGAGGTTTCTTCCCCCGAAGCTTCTCCAGCCGAGGCCCCGCCTCGGATGGTGTTGATGATGCCGGCGATGGGCCTGTTGGCATTTGAACCTTCAGGCTGTGCAGCTCCTTCGACTGGCTTCTTCTCTTCACGCCGGCCTTGCACGAACCGATCGAGCACCCCTCGGCGGATGAGTGCTTCGATCTCATTTCGGAGCTGATAGCAATCCTCGGTATCATGGCCGTGATCCCGGTGGAAACGGCAATACTTTCGGAGATCACGCCGGGTTCTGGTATCTTGTTTTGGAGGTGGGAGCCGGATACGATCCCGACCCTCAATCTCCATGAGGATTTCAGCCCGAGGAACGTTGAGGGGAGTGTAGTTTTCATACCTCCCTTCGGGTGCATGGGCCCGCAGTGGGAACCTCGGGCGGAGTGGTGACCTTTGCTGTGGCGGTCCCCTCAACCGGGGTGGACTCTTCGAGCGGGGCGGATTCTTGGCTCGTCGCGGAGACGGGCTTCTGGGCTGGCCGCGCTCCTCGCGGTGTCTCTTCTTGGGGTTCTGCTCGGTCCCGCCCCGCCTAACTGCCACGGCCTCTTCCGCCTTGGCGTACTTCTGCGCCCGAGCGAACATTTTGGTGAGGTCCGCGGAGAAATTCTTCTCGATCGAGAAGAGGAATCTATAGGATCGGGCTCCAGTCTTTAGCGCCGACATTGCGATTGACTGGTCAAGCTCCCGGACCTCCCATGTTGCGGCGGTGAACCGATCCAAATACTCCTTGAAGGACTCTTCCTCCTTTTGCTTAATGTCCAGGAGGGAGTCGGATGTCCGTCGCTGGGGCTGGCTGGCGGCAAAGTTGCCAGCAAATTGTCTGCCGAGCTGCTCAAAGGAGGAGACAGTACTCGGCTTCAGCCCGGTGAACCACAGCCGGGCTGGCCCTCGGAGTGTTGCCGGAAAAGCCTTGCACATCATGGCCTCCGAGGCTCCTTGTAGGGCCATTAAGACCCGGTAACTTTCCAGGTGGTCAAGGGGATCAGCCTTGTCGTTGTAAGGCTCCACCTGAGGCATCTTGAACCGTAGTGGAACCGGTTCATCTTCAATCTCCGGAGAGAAGGGCGACTTCGTAGTGAACTCGAAGTCGCCATCACGTCCTGATTTTCTTTCGTGGAGCGCCTGGATTTGGCGCTCCAGCTTTTCGACCTTCTTGTCGAGTTCGTCATTCTGGAGGACCGCTGCAGCGGTTCGTTCGGGTGCAAGTTGCCCCGGAACCGACTCAGCTTCTGAAGGTTGTGGCCAGCCTCCGTGGCCTCTGACTGGGTGCTCTCTCCAGAAGGAGGCCTGGACTTAAGAGTCCTGACCTCGAAGGGGAAGTCCGCTTGTAGGGGGCTCCGGTTGGACTGGAGCCGGAGGAAGCGGTGCCGTTGGGATGCCCCTGGGTTGCAAGCTTTGGACAGCGGTAGCCAAGGCTTGCACCTGTTGCACCAGGGCATCAAACTGCTCCGGCCGAACTTGAGGGGTTGACTCGGCCGGAGGCGGTGAGTTTTGGACAGAATGTTCAGGACTGGGTGGAGGACGTCGAGAGGCATTGGAGGCCCCTTTGCTTCTTAGTTTCATGGCAGCAACTCGGGCCCTTCCTCTAGCGCCAACTGTTGCTGGAAATTGGACCCGGGGGCCGCCGCGAAACCAGGGGAGGAGGAGCTCCGCTGCTGAGAGGGCGGACGGCGGTGCGCCGGCCGACTGCATCCTCTGTGGGGATGAGAGAGCGGAGAAGAGTGCGTCCTGTCCTGTCCTGCAAAAAAGCCGGTGGCCGGGCTCTCCGGCGCCGGCCCTCCGATGCTTAAGTCAGAGGGGGCCAATATGTGGAGAGAGCAAGGAAGAGATATGTGGAGAAGATGAAGAGAATATTTGGATGAGATAAAAAGGATATTTTTCTCAATTGTGTCTGTGCCGTTTTTTCTCTCCTCCGGTCCGAGTCCGGGGGTTTTTCTCCTTCTTTCCCCCAGGTTCCCTTTTATAGAGGGATATTGTGTTACCTGGGAGGTGACAGGGAAATTTGTCCTCTTTTGTAATAATTGGGCACGATTTGCCCATTAATGGCGTAGTGGAGAATAAGGCCGAATCAGACCGGAACCAGGGAGTTGTCACGGTCGATCGGACCTGTTGGAGTGGTTGAACCGCCGGCCGTGGTGGGCCTGGGGTCCGTGGATGGTAAGTGCATTTATTACCGAGTGAACCGGCGGTCAGGGAGAGCCATACGCTTTGATGGTTCAGTGATCCGGAGATCGCCTTGAGCCGTGTTCATTAAATGACTGAGTGCATCGGAGACTTGAGGGGGTCTCATGCATTAATGGCAGGTCGTGCCGAATACCTGCGGAGATCTTATGCCTTGATGGCCCAAAGATGGTGGCAGGCGGCAAGTTGTAGTGGAGTCGCGTATATAGCCGCCAGACCTTTCGAAAAGGTTAGGTGGGGATGAGTATTGGTTAAGGCATCGGCTCGGCAGGGGTGCCGAGCCGAGCTGGTCGCCCAGAGGGGCGCCCTGTGGCGGGGTCACTTCTAGTACTTCTAGTCGGCGCCCTTCGGGCGGGCACCTTCTAGCCGAGCACCTCTATTTGTTTTGGTTGGGCCTTTTTGGGTCGGCGCTCTCTAGCCGAGCACCCTTCTGGTTGGTGCCCTTTGGTCGAGCGCCTCTCGGCGCTCTCTCTGGTCGGCGCTCTTTAGTCGGGCGCCTTCCGGGTCGGCGCTCTTTGGCCGAGCATCTTTCTGGTCGGCGCTCTTTGGCCGAGCGCCTTTCCGGTCGGCGCTCTTTGGCCGAGCGCCTCCGTGGCGGCATGACTTGTGGTTTTTCCCCCAACAATACTATTGGAGGAGGAAGTTTGGCTGTGCTCGTATCTTCAAAAGCAATTAGAGAAAGGTAGGAGATGGATCTGAAACATTCTTTTGGAAAGATTGTTGGTTGGGTGAGCATCCTTTAGCTGATCTGCTCTTAAGACTCTTATCCTGAAAGAGAACCAAGAGAGCGTAGCAGATTGGTAATGGATTACCTTTGATTTGGCCCAAGTACTGTAGGGAGGAAGAGGAAACTTCCAATTTGTTTCAGATTTTACAACTGATGTGTCACCCCCCAAAATCTCATCTAAAAAGACTAGCCGGAAAGTATTTTTTGGGTTATTTAGTCCTGTATAAGTACCCAAGATCTCCTCAGTGATTAACTAATATAGGACTAAACACATGCCTACACGGGTCCTTACATACTCTCTCCATTCAAGCCCTGACGTCCTTGTTAGGCTTAGGGTTCAAATCTATGGGTTGAGTTTACTCTGATACCATTTGTAACAACCCAGAACTTCACATAAAAAGGCTAGCCGGAGGTATTTTTTGAAGTTTTGTAGTTCCGTATAAGTACCCAAGATCTCGACGAATAACCGTTGTAGAACTAAATACACGCCCGCACAGGTTCTCAAATGATTTGCTATTGTTGTATCCAACAAGACTACATATTACTCACCTGATCGGTGGTTGCTCATCCTTTTGTCAATCTTTCTAACTAATATAGGAAAGTTATCATCAATTGATGGAACTTCCATTTTCTTGTTAATCTGAGAGATCAAGTTTCTGTGCAACTTCCTCGTTACTGTCTCCTTTGAAATTAATCTGAGGAAGATACGGGCCAAGTGACTGAATTATCCTTGTCCTTACTATTTGTGGTCATGATCACTGAAGTAATTAACGGTTGCCATTCTTCACATAATCAAGATTTAGTCCATTGAGTTATTTGATCTGTTTTCTCCCTGTACTTTCATTTTCATCATGTTTATTTTAATCCAATAATGATCTTCTAATATTATTAATACTTTTCATGTTTAGTCATTGGATTTAGATAATCATCAAAATATCATCGCCGCCGCCGCTGCCGTCGTCGTCGTTGTCGTCATATCAAATTATTATCGTTATCATTATTGTTATTATTATCATAATTATTATCATTACTGTTACTGTTATCATTATCATTTATCATGATCATGATCTATATGTTTCTCTTTTGCTATAACCATTGCCTTGCATTTTAGTTTCAAGTTAATCCTTTCGATAATTTTCTGTTGTTGTAAGTCTCTTCTTTCTGCATGACTTAAAGTGATAAGTATGAATTTTCTTAAGTTTAGATTTTTTTTGTTTTCCATTGGTCGTTTGTGTGTTTTGTTTTTTTGACATTCCCAGTTTAAGGATTTTCGAATTCTCTTATCATTTATCATTATCATCATCATACTTGCATGACATTACCTTATTTGCATGGTGCTCTTTTCCATTTGTTTGCTGCTACGCCTTTTCTTTAAAAGACCACTTGCATATAGCCTGTATACATAGTTCGTTTTGCCTCCATCTCTTATTTATCTATTTTATAAAATAATTTATGTGCCCTTGAAGGTATTTCTGCAGTCATGCATGTAACAAGCTGATTCCTTGCAATATGTTGCATTCCTACGCATTGAGTGTTATCTTGATTCTTGTATTTTTTGTATACCAATTTATTTCTAATAATTCAGAACTTATCAAATGAATTTAAAATAATTCAAATAATCACAAAAATCAATGAATTTACATGCTCCTTCCACTTATTTTTCCAACCAAACACCAAAAATAATTTATTTTATGAAATAAATGATCCTCTTGCAATAGAGGGACGACGGCTCTCCCACAGTTACATCCGTCTACCAGAAGCAGTCTAAGATAGCTTTATCCAAGTATTTAGCTTAGCTAGATGGTAAAAAATATTAAAGGGTCCACTAAATATGGATGGTAAATCCAACAGGTGTCCAAATTACCATGCAAAAACCAGAGGTAGACCTTCATGTGAAGTATGGAGTAGGAAGAGATAGGATGGAAAACCCTAAAATATTTAAAAAACAACAGCCTTCCTAATCCCACATGCTCCAACGGTCGATTCCATTTCCAGACCCCTTTTGTTACAATTCTTGCTGCCAAATCTGGAAGACGTGGTTTGTACCTGCTCCGAATATAGCCGTTGCAACATTCAAATACCCAAAATTTGAATATAATCTTTAGACAATAAATTAATAATTTGACCAGGGTCCCACTGGAAGGTGGCCATCCGACCAAAAGCGGGGAATTCTTTTTGCACCGGACGTTCAACGGCTATCTTACGGTCGAAATGGAGTTAGTGGTCCAAAGACCTCTCTCTCTCTCTCTCTCTCTCTCTCTCTCTCTCTCTCGTGCGAAAAAAAGAAAGGACCCCTCGTCTTCTCCTTGGTTCTCGGACCACCATCCACTGTCTCTCTCCTCCATAGCCGTAGTGGTGGATTTATATTAAACGCTGTAACCCATAGACACACTTTTAGCTGGTCTTTTATCTTCTCTTCCTCCTCTCTCCCATCTCTCTGTTCCTCTTTGCAACAAATGGGTCTTTGTTTCAGCAGGAAGGAAAGCCCTTCCCCTCCTCCTGATCCCATTCCAAAATGTATTCCAAACGAGAAGAATGTAGAGGAGAAGAAGGAGAAGCAAGGAGCAGCAGCAGCTCAGCCAGTGGCAGAAGTAGCCACAGAGAAGAAGCAGGACGTTGGCATCACCCAAACTCCAAAGAAAACTCCTGCTGCCGAGGAGAAGGATAAGATCAAGAAAGCGGAGACACCCACAAAGAAGAGCCGCAAAAGAGGAGAGAGTAGTGGCAGTGGTGGCGACCGGAGTCCTCTAGGCGCAGTGAGGACTTCGAGCTGCACGAAGGAGGAGGTGGATGCTATACTTATCCAGTGCGGCCGCCTCAGCCGCAGCTCATCAGGGAAGGCCTCCACTGAGAGTGGGGGTGGGCATAGGAAGTACTCGGGCTCGAAGCGGAGCTACGATTTTGATAATGAGAAGAAAGGGGAGGAGGAGGAGGAGGAGGAGGAGGAGGAGGAGTGGGAGAAGCCAATCTCTAGGCCTTCTCCCCGCAGGAGGACACCCGGTAGGGAGCGGTCAGGGAGCAGGGAAAGGAGCAGCGGCGGGGGAAGGAGGGTGAGCCGATCACCTGGGAGGAGGTCGGAAGGTCCAACTTCATCTAGCTCTGCCGGCGATAATTCGAAGAAACCTGCGAAGATGGTGTCGGTCCCGGCGAGGGAGAAGGGTGGCGGGTTGGTCACCGAGGCTGGAGGTGTGGGTGCAAGGAGGGTCTCCTCCGCTGCGGCTAGTAAGAGAGCTGGTGAGGCCAGGGGACTGAGGAGCGCATCCCCTCGGTCCCGGTCACCTGTGAATACCACGAGGACGGCGACTGAGAATGCCGTGCATCACAATCCTCAGCCTTCTCAGCCTCAGTCCCTCAGCCGGAACTCATCGAGGAAGGCGGAGCGATCGCCTTATAGGAGGAATCCGATGGCCGAGCTCGATGAAAACTCCCTCAGGGGAAACCAGAATGGCAGCAACAATTGCAAGGCACAGAAGATCAAAGAAGGGGAGGAAGGGTTAAGGAAGCCAAGTCAATCACAGACTCAGGTGAGAATCACTTAGCTCTTATGTTCTACTTTATGAAAGATATTTGTTCTTCTATGGGTTGATCTTTTTTTTTTGTTCTAATTTTTCCCTCTTTTTGTTGCATATTGATGTAATTTGATTTGTCTTATCACAGAAAGCAAGTGAAAACATTGCTAATTTGCGAAAATCCGAGCAGAGAAATGGAGGAGCAGTGGAGGTTAAAGGCACCAACGTGATCACCAACTTCGTTCGCGAGCAGCCGATGAACCGGCGAGCCAAGGAGCAGCAAATGGAGCCTGAGATAGGGGAGGGAGCTCTACAAGTCAAAGGGGCTTCAAAGGATGGCGAGGCTCATTTGACAAGCAATGGAGTGGAAAGCAGCCTCAACCCAAGAACCATAACAAGGACTAGATCCTCGAGGAGATCTTCAAGAGATTTCGATCATGCTCTGGATCTCAACCCAGACAATCACCTCATTCCAACTTCCTACACCTCTTTGCTGCTTGAAGATATCCACAATTACCACCAGAAAAACACCGCCTTTTCTCTCCCGGCCTGTGTCTCCAAGGCCTGCTCCATCCTTGAGGCAGTGGCTGACCTCAAATCCTCCTGCTCCGAAAACAAGAGCTCCGATGCAGACCGGTCTAACAACGATGATGGCTCGCTCGATGGGCGATTCGGACGAAGGGGCTTGGTGCCGAAGGGGCCATTTGTCGAATCTGAGATCGTTGTGAAGGATGATCTGATGGAGCCCAGCCTCCACAAATATGTCTCGGTGAGGGACTTGGGAGGTGGTGAGATGGAGCCGCAGGAGTCAGCAGGGAGCAATAGCTTCATAGGACAACCCTGGTCTTCTCCTTGGGAGCCCAATTCAGGTGATTCCACTGACCGATATTGGACTTCGCAGTCCATCAATGGCGATGAAGTTGAACAGCAGCAGCAGCAGCAACAGTCGACGCGAGAGGTTGCCCGCAACTCTGAAGCTCGGGGCAGAAGATTGAGGGATGGATCTACTACCAACAGCCTCCCAACTACAATGTCATCAGGCAGCAAGAAGAGAGAGCTTGATCATCATCGCGCGCTTCACCGCGGTGGTAGCGGCTTCGGTGGTGGGAGTGGGAAAGCTGCTGCTGCTAGCTCTTAGCATCAATATTAGCTCTTAGCATCAACATCATGTAGCTTTAGTGTTGCAAACTCAGTCATGCCTAGGTTGATGTCATAGCAAGAAAGTTTGCTCTTCAAAGATGTGATTTTTTTTTTGTCTCCTATACATTGTTCGGATGTAGTCATCGCAGCGGCAGAAGCAACAATGTATGCCCTTTTGATTGTTCTTCTTGTGTTTAATGTTCAATGGAGAACTTGAATCACTTTGTTTCAGTAAAATTGTTTAAGTATGTGCATTGGATTTGAACTTCGGATGCTGCACTTCACTAGATGCTGTTTATGATTGGTATCATGAAGTTTGTATGACCCATTCAGATTACATATTTGTCATGCCTGCCTGCAGTTTAAGAGCAGACATTGGAACCCAGAAATTCAGTGCTGTGATGTGGCTCTACAAAACCAATGCTAGCTAAAGCCAATGTTCATAGTATTAGTTGGATTTCTGAGTGATAAGAAAAATATCATCTGCAACATGGAGCTACAGTCCAATGACTGCAGCTGTCATAAAAGTTCCTTATTATTAGTAGGTTCACTAAAAGTGAAGATGCACATTACTTTGATCTACCACAATGAACTTGAAGTTGCTCAAATTAAAATTCTGATTTTGAGCTCTTATCCTTAGTCCAGTTGTTGTTGATGTGATCAACAGCACACAAAAATATTAGACTGCCTTATGAGGATCGAAAAAGTAGTGAACTTACAACCACGATCTAGGTATACCGAAAAAAATTACACTATTATAAAGAAATAAACTAGAACTCCTCTGTTATTCAAACTTTTCATTAGAAGACAAATTGAAATTCCTTATCAAGGATCAGACAAGTAGTTAACTGGAAATTAAATTATGATTTTGTCAAGAAACATGACATTATGTTGAAAATAGTCAAATAATAAGAGGATCGCATGCTGTGCCCATGCATACTAGGAGTCCTTTATAATTCACTATCTTTGAACCCAAAATTGTTATCAAGAATAAAAAATATAATGAATTGGGAGTCAAACCATGACTCTGTCAGTAACCATGGGTGGAATATAGTCTAATAATAGCACATGATTAGAATATGTTGAACATATCAGGTGATATGTACTATCAGTCATACTTCTTGCAATAGATCTCTTTCATGCTTCTTAACCTTGTCATATAAACTCTTTCTGTTCCTTACTTTTTGCTCCACTAATAAGGACTAACTGTATGCAAAACCATTGATCATATTGCTATTTAATGGACAATTCTTAAATAACATGAAAACCAACACCAAGTTGGTTCGTAAATATGTTTTGAATGGTTAAACATATTTTGAGTACAAAAAAATAGTTTAACTCTACTTTTACTTCTATAGCTTGGTGGTTATTAGAAAATGTGCATATAAACCTTACATTTCATAAAATTGCACATAGAAATTAAAAACACATCTGTAAAATAAACATAAGTTAAATTCCATATGTAAGGCAGATGCCAGTTTATCTTTTTGTAACCATAATAAGTTTAACCATAGATGATAGTCAAATTTAGGTTAACTTAGAGTTGGAGCAAATAGAATGGGCCTTATTTGAATTGTTAAATACGAATAAGGGAGGGTGGTTCCCATGAATATGTAATAGTGGGTGTTCTATTCAAAAATCGTAATGATAATTGTTCAAGCCATGATGAAAACATATTCAATCAAACTAACATGCTATAGGGAAAGTTTTACTCCTATTTAGCTCCTAGAATGTTTATATGGCTATTGGATTAACATCCTTGAGTTACTCCAAAGCTTTATTCATTTCCAAAAGAGTTTTCTTTTTTAGTAATGACCACAAGATAGCAATAGAAATTAAGCTAAATTGGGTACATTGAGTAGTCTCATTGCAGATGCATTTCAATGAAGGGGGACTTCAAAATTATCATGTTGTTGGCAAGCAAAATGACAAATGCAATAATTGTTCAAATCATGATGAATGGTTTGATAGTCACTGGAAGCAAGATTTTTCTAGAACCAATTGTATTGATCTAACAAGTTTATTTTGATAAAAATGCATTACAAAATTACTTGCCATTGAGATCAGCCATCGTCAAACCACATGATTCTCACTACCATCAACTCCAAAATGTTAGCCTTCTCTTCTCTCCTTGCTAACAGTCTCAAGCATTTCATGATTGTTTATATCACCCTTGATTACCATGATGCCAGCAAGGTCACCACTTCTCTCGCAAAAGAGTCCTCCTTACCATCCACATCTAAACCATTGATATTGCTACCAATGGCACAGAGTTCTTGAGCCTCACTCATATGACTAGCAAATTGATAATATTTCAAATCTTCTCTTCTCTCCTTGCTAACAATCTCAAGCATTTCATGATTGTTTATGTCACCCTTGATTACCATGATGCCAGCAAGGTCACCACTTCTCTCGCAAAAGAGTCCTCCTTACCATCCACATCTAAACCATTGATATTACTACCAATGGCACAGAGTTCTTGAGCATCACTCATATGATTAGCAAATTGATAATATTTCAAATCTTCCAAATAGCTCAACCTTGATTAAGAAGGTTGCATCGGTGCCATACAACATCTTGGTGCTCTAGATTTATGAACCAATTATCACATTTAGCATTGATAGTGCATCACCTGCAATATATGCACCTCCTACAACATATGGATCGGTCCCAGCAAAGAAGAAGGTGGTTGACTCCATTGCGGAGGCTCAAGTGGTGGTTGATATCCTTGTGGATTTTTAAGAGGTAAGGGTTGACATCCCCCTTGAGACTCTGAAGGAAAGGGCTAACACCCCTACTAATACACTAACGAGTAAAATTTTAATGTGTCAAGTGTCACTTGGAGCAATGCTTAGGATTGTCATGAAGGATATCTTCATAGGTGCCTATTGAGTTATTTGGGTTAGTTGAAATAGATGACACGAATAAAATTTGTGCTCTAACGCAGTCATAACCATTGACTTTATGAGCTATAAAAAGATTACCTAAAAAGCAAGAAACTCTTGTTGAAGTAAAATGAATCCTTAGTAGGGTCTCAACAAGGCTTGTTGATGAGTTAAGAAATTAGAATTTCTTTAGACTAATCTATGTAAAGAGATGGCTCATTATTAGTGCCAAAAGTTAACAGGAGAGCCACCTATTAAGCTTGATGTACAAATATTTAGAAGATCATGTTCATATATATCACGTCATTTTGACTCTCAAGCAACATTATGTTACTCCTCATCATTACTACAAGTACATGATAGGACTTTTAAACTAACTGGACTCTCTGATAGGACAGAGAGAGGGCACTTCAAACTAACTAGACCTTTCTTAAAAGGACTAATGTCGAATCTTTCCAAGTAATATGATGATGATAGATAAGAACAATAAGAGTCCTCCACCATTGGTGAAAGAGGTCTGTTGGTGTTTGATGACCCAAAGATTGATTCATAGATTGATTTTGATGATCACAACACCTTGAAGTATAGATACTAATGTTTATGTTGCAAGGAGAAAGATATTTATTTTGCAAGGAACATAGCAAGTTGGAAGAACACAAGAAGGCCTCTAAAAGCACTCAAGAAAAGTTGGAAGAAAGCTACAAGTTATTGGCCCAAGTCTCAAGTTCAAAAGATTCAAATTGGAGGAGCAAATTCAAGGAAAATTTAAAAGAATAGTCTTCGAGTCGACTCCTGAGGAATTCGAGTCGACTCCAATGCTTGGCGAGTCAACTCGAGAGTAGAACGAGTCGACTCCAGGGTGTAAAAGGCAGAAAAGTCAGAGAGGGATTTTCGACCCTGAGATTCGAGTCGACTCCTGAGGAATGCGAGTCGACTCCAATGGTTGTCGGGTCGACTCCAAAGAAAGCGAGAGTCGACTCTCAGTGGTACACAAGGGAAAACTCAGAGAAGCAGTTTTTGGACACTGAGATTCGAGTCGACTCCCACAAAGTCCGAGTCGACTCCAAAGACAGCGCAACCCCAAGACAGAAGACGGTATTTTCGTCTCTGAGAGGCGAGTCGACTCCAAGACAAGTCGAGTCGACTCCAAGGCAGCGCGGCTCCAAAATACAGAGGATCAGTTTTCCGACTCTGAGATTCGAGTCGACTCCCAGACAGCTCGAGTCGACTCCAAGGCAGCACTACACTAAGATGGCAGAAGACCAACTTTCGAAAACTGAGAGCCGAGTCGACTCCAAGGAAGTTCGAGTCGACTCCAAGACTGGACGAGCCAAAAGACAGAGGATCGGGAGTTCGGACTCTGGGATTCGAGTCGACTCCCAGGATAGTCGAGTCGACTCGAGTGGACAAAATTCAAATTTGGAACAGTTGCCGAGTCGACTCCGGAAAAGCTTGAGTCGACTCCCGCTACAGCCGAGTCGACTCCTGATCGCGCGAGTCGACTCCGATCCCAACGGTAATATTGTCAGGAGGTGCAGACTGGTTCCAACGGCTATATTTTTGTCTCTAACGGCTATATTCTTGTTTCCACTCCATCTAAAGCTATAAAAACAAGAAGAGAGCTAGGGGAGAACTCATGGAAGTGGGAGAAAACATTTAGGAAAGAGATTACAAGGAAAATCTCCCATAAGCACAAAAAGGGCCATCCAAAGAGAAATAGAGAGAAGAAGAGCTTCCAAGTGAATCCCAAAGCTTCCTCTCCATCAGTGTGCTGCCTCGGTGATCCTCTACTTCGTGCCAAATCAGAAGAGGGTCAAGTAAAGAAGAAGTCGAGCTCCTCCATCTTCAAAACTCGTTTGAGGGCTTCTCTTTACTCTGTTTGTTTATATTGTTATATTTGCTTGTTTAAGAAGCTTTGATTTGTTTTAAACTTTGTTTTATTATCTTGTAACTTGATTCAATCACGGGATTGAATCAAGGGGTTAAGGTTTGTTGGTGAGCCAAAGGGAAAACCAACGGTGTAAGGTTTGTTGGTGAGCCGAAGGGAAAACCAACGGAGATAGGTTTGTTGGTGAGCCGAGGGTAAAACCAACGTGAAAGGGTTTGATTGTGAGCCCGGGAAAACAATCGGGGAGGTTCTAGTCGGTGAGCCTGGGAAAACCGACCGAGTTCGTTGTGCGCTCGTAAAACAACAAGTTGGGTTGTGAGCTTGTAAAACAACCGGCTGTAATCTGTAGGATTATAGTGAAATTCCCAAGAAGTCTTGGGGAGTGGATGTAGGTGCTGGGGTGCACCGAACCACTATATGTTTGTTGTGTTTGTAATGCTTCTGCTTATTGTCTAACTAACACACTCACTTACTTAGATAAACTGCTTGCTTAACTCTTATCTGGACATCCTTTAGTTGCAAGCATATTTAATCAAGTCACATTCTATACATCAAACTGTTGCTAAGTTTAACTTTCATTGCGCATATATACAACTTAGCATAATTAATCAAAAAGTACTGGAAGTAGTTTAAAAGTTTTAAAAGACCCAATTCACCCCCCCTCTTGGGTTGTATCTACTGGGCAACAAGTGGTATCAGAGCAGGTGCTCAAATATTATTTGTAGTCTTAACCGACTAGAGCCAAAGATCATGACAACCCCACATAACGTATTACTTGCTGAGGGACTTTCCACAAACAGACCTCCACTGTTTGATGGATCTAACTATATTCAATGGAAAGCTAGAATGAAAATCTTTACTCAATCACAAAACTATGAGTTATGGAATGTCATAACAAATGGACTACACACACCCACGAAATTAATTGAAAGTATGTTCGATAAAAATTTGGCTGAACTAAATGCTAAGGCTATGAACCTTCTCTACTGTGCATTTAATAAAAATATTTTCAACCAAATTTATATATGTTCATCTGCCAAACAAATATGGGATACTCTTGAAGCAACTTATGATATTTTCGAAGAACCCCATGTTAGTTTACTTGAGGATAATTGCAAGACTAACATTGAGCATGCAGGAAACACTCTAAATCAGGAAGAAAGATTCAAAAGCTTCCTAAAGACAAAGAAGAAGAGGAAGCTAGAAGAAAGGAAGAAAGAGATAAAAAGGAAGAAAGCCTTGACCAAGAAAGAGTCAAGCAAGAAATTAAAAGTTAGGAGCAACAATGATGATATTAGCTCCAAGGAACTACAAGAGGTAACTAACTCGTGCTTTATGGCACAAGAAGACAAGGTAAAATCTGAATCTACTCTTACCTCAAATGATTTTCAAGAAGAATTATCTTATGATGAATTATTAAATACTTTTCATGATTTGTATGGTGAATGTAGAAAATTAGCTGTGAAGAATAAAAATCTTAAGAAACTAAATCTGAAAATTTCAAAAGAAAGAAATTCTAATAATGAAATACAAGATAAACTAAATTCTGAAAATAAAATTTTAAGGTTAAATTCAGAACAATTAATTCAGAAAAATCAAAATTTAATTAAAGAAAATCAAAACTTAAGTAAAGAAATTAACCAATTGAAGTCTTTTATTAACAAATTTACTGTAAGTTCAGCAAGATTAAAAATGATGTTTGAAAGCCAACATACAGATTTTGATAAATCAAAATTTGGCTTAACTCCTTCACTTAGCAATGAATCCCTAAAGAAAAAGGTTATCAATTCACCAAGCAATCCATTAAATAAGATAACTTATTTCAAACATGAAAAGAATGGGCATAACAACTTTACCTATCGTTCTAACATAATTAAATCAAGTAGTAAAGTTATTACAATTAAACAAATTTGGGTTCCAAAAGGAACTATATGTCCTAACTCTCAAGGATCCAAGCAAGCTTGGGTACCCAAAATGAAAATATGAGGATGTAGACATAGATGTGCCAAGATACCCATGAAACAAATAGATTCATACAAATGGGCATTCTAGACACATTGAAACTTAAAATATACTTATGAAAAGTAATTTTAAATAATAATAATAATGAAATCAGTAATCCTTGCATCTCATCATTATTTTTGCTTTAGTATGAATTGCTAGTATTGATCAATTTTGTGATATAGAAACTACTTTTGGAAATATAATCAAATCACTTCATTTTATAGGATACTTTACTCACCCTTGGATAAAGTTGCTAAATGATTAATCATTATTAAGATTAATTCTATGAATTCTCTATATGCTTGATTGAGAGTTTTTATCCATGGCATTATTGTTTATTGATCATAGATATGATAATGTGTACTTGGTATGCTTTTGAATATATGCACTATGAATACCAAGATTAAAGAAACCATCCTTGGCACATAGAATCAACTCATGCTAGTATGTACTTAATCTCAAAAGACCTTGCCATAGGCTTACTTAGATTATCTACTTAAAGGTCAAAGTTTTGCTATGCATGCTAACTAAGGAAACAAACAAAAATCATTTCTAAATCTAAAGATGTTGTTTCCATCACTAAGTTTTCAAAAGCTTACATTGGATTTGTTCTTGGAAAATAAAACTGAAGTATTTTTCTGTATTTACTGAATCTTGTAAAAGCGTTTCAAATGAAAAAGGTTTCCAAACTGTGAAGATCATGGCACAGTGTTGAAAACCAAAATCCTGATTAAGGTTATACAGAAAATAATATTAAATTCAATTATTTCAGCTCCAAGGACATCATAAGTAAAATAGGGTTAATAGAATTCTTGAAGAAATGAAAAAGACAATTATGTATGATAGTCATCTACTCAAATAATTTTTTAAAAGACTATCATCACTGCTTGTCATACATATGATTTCTATTAGATCTATTTTTGATGAAAATTTTGATCTTCTGAAAAATGGAAAATGAACCATTGCATATCTTTCATATTTTTCAGTCGTACATGTTATGCTTGATATGCTCTTATGAAAATAATGCCAAATCTGATAAAGATACTTCTATCCTTGGATATCATTCATCAAGCAATGCATATAGAACATTCATGAAAAATTCTAGTTGTAGAGGTATCAATTCATTTTATTCTTTATGAGACTAATGATTTATTATCAAAATACTAAAAACAAATTATATATGTATATGGTTAATCTTTTATATATAACAATCTGAAAAACTTGTTAATAATTAGAACCAAAATTGGATTTTTCAGATATGCACTTAATGAAGAAAAATTGATAACTACTAAAAGACTAAATCAAGAAAAGATAGATCTTGATAAGATTTTTGCATGATTAGAAGTAAAGATCACCATTATTATTTGTTTGCTTCATGAGCTTTATAATCTGTCAAATGAATGTGTAGAATTCACTCCTATGTGGTTATTTCATTAAAAAAAAGGAGATCTATGTAAAATAACCACCATATTTAAAGATTACACATTACATATATGATAAAGCAATATGTGATTTGGAACAAGCATCAAAAGCATGATAGAATAATTATTTTATCATATACCTAATAGACCAGATTGTGTGATCATTATGTGCCCTTGTGCAAGACTTCAATCTAACTCTAATGAATCATAATTTATTGATAACAAATGAATCATAATCTGAATTTTGATAGAAACAATTGTTTAAGGCAATTTGATCAAAACTTAGCTAGCATGCCTTATTGACAATTATCTTAAGCAAATAGAATCTAAGCTAAATTGATGTTGAAAATAAGAAATTGATTTGATCTTGATAAATCCTTCTATTGTCTCACATGCTTGTACTTGAACCATATTGGTTAATGAAACCATCTCTTTAGTTCAAGTGATATGTGCTTGCTTATACTTAGGGAATCTCTTGAGAAAAGTGACTCAACATTCAACTAGTATCATATCTTATATCGAGTCATCTAGTTAAAAATATGGTGGATGAATGTTTTGTATCTTGAAGAAACCAATGACTTTCTTTCAAGAAAGAAAAGGAGTTTGTTAATAATGCAGGATCCTTGAGCAAGAAAATGAGAGATCTCAACTTGAAGGATATCTCCATGTAAGATACAATAAACATTCACTTGCAAACAAGAGAGAGGACCTTCTTCAGCCAAAGGTTCATACATAAGAAATCTAGTAGGTATTTGACTGAAGAATGCAGAATGGATTGGTAATTCTAGATACTTCTTGAGCAAAGTCAACAACTTAAGTCTTATTATGGCATGATTAAGTTCTTTAATTATTAACTTTTGATATCATGGCTCTATACATATTGATTGACTTATGCTCTTAGAAATTGTTTCATGGTTTGCCTAAACTAAAAGATTTCTTTGCCTATATCATAACCATGAAATACACAAGTTTATGCTTAAAATTTTGATTTAAAATAACTTGTAAGAAATTATGAATCATTGAGCACAATAAAAATATTGTTTGCATGATATACATCTATATGATACATAAGATTATTTCTTTATTCTGCTCTTTCATGTAAATTACTTGAGAATAACAAAAAGAGAGAGAGATAAAGAAAAGAAAATGAATATTATTCAAGAGGTGTAGAATCTAAGCAAAGGCAAATACTCCAATCTTAAGGAAAAGTAAAATAAGCATAATATATTTGGCACATTTGGAAGGGATAAAATCCATAATTAATTACACTTAAACAGGGAGAATTCGAAGCAAACATTTTAATCCTTCTATATTGCTCATCATAGGGATGGTGCCAATGGGGAGGCTAGTGGTAGTACCCGGCACTATTTGACCCAACTATTCGGTGTAGGGCATATTAGGGACGGCACAAGAGGGAGGCTAGTGGTAGTACCTCGTGCCCCTTCCCAACTCCACCGGATAGGGAGCAAATAGAATATAAAGCATAAGAAAGTTAAAAATGAAAGATAAAGTAAATGAAAATATATAAAAAGAATCAAGTCTAATTATTAGTCACTTGGAAACACACCATAAGGATGAAGTCAATGCAAGATGATATTTAAATAGGGGGAGTGTATTTGAAAAGAATTGACTTTGATCCTTGACATGCTTGTTATTATTATTTTAATGCATGACTTAACACTTAATATATTTTGCATATAGTATGATGTCTTGATTTATGGGTTCTCAATATTTTGTAATGTTTCATACTTGGACAATTTGATTGAATGCATGAATTGCTACATAACATCTTTTGTTTAGTTTTATTGAAAAGAAATTTCAGATTTGTCATTCACAATCATTGTTAAAATCTGAAAGCTAAATAAAATTGTAGAAAGGAGAAGAGAAGAATATCTCTATTTAGGGAAAATAAATTAATTTTGATCTATCTTTCTACTCGCCTAACTTTGATACATAATGTCCTAATACTTGTTAAAATATCCTTTATTTTGTATCGAAACTCAAAATTAAACACAAAGATTCTGAAAGTGCTTTAATGGTATTGAAATATGTATTTTTCAATCATAATAATTTAAGATGAGCCACAATGTGAAAGATACATATCTCAAATTATGACTTAAAAGGCCTCTATTGAAAATCTTTATGAAATTCAGAATTTGATTTTGTATAAAAGCTTAAACTCCATATGATTACTAAATAAAATGTTAATGTAAGAAAAACAGAATTTATTTTGATTGCTCCGATACGCATCCGAAACATATCTTTTCTTATCATTAAAATGTACCAATATTGGTCTAAATGATGTGTCTTTCAATGATCTTGATTGCAAGTAAATATTTTTAAAATATATGACTTTATTTTAATATTTAAAAAATTTATTGAGTTTCATGTATACATTGCTGAAAAATTGTGATTAAGAAATTGAGTTCTATAAATACATATACTTCCATGATCATCTATATGTTTTTCTCTCCTATATCATTAAAGACTTTCATCAATAGAGTGAATGATCTAAAAGAAAGAAAATGTAAATGCTTTTGAAAGAAACTAAGCTTCAAATGAATTACTTTTGATTAATATTTTCATACATTTTCTCTAAGATTAGGAGAAAGCATAACTTGTTCTTAAAAGATTAACAAGAGTGATTACTATAAATTGTGAATATTTCTAGATCACTCTACATTCTTGATATCATAAAGTTTCAGCTCTATTCACGTTTATCATTAAAATCTGAAATTCGACAAAAGAAAAGAAAGATTAAAGAAGAATGCATCTTTTAAGGGGGAGCTTTAGATATTTAGTATCTTATCCTAAAGTCACTTCAATTTGATGCATACCTTGCACTTTATGGATTGATTTTGATGAACCTCCTTATATTGCAAGACATGCTTTAATTACCTTGAGATGAGTTCTATAAAGGTTGTCTTATCTCAAACCTTGAGTCTTGTAAAAATAAGCTGAAACTTATAGAAAATATATTTTTGAGATTGACGATTTTATTGAACATTATCTTCAAATTTTAAAACTCTTAGATGGAATGATCAATTGAGGGGGAGAAAGAAAATTTCAGAAGGAGAGGTCTTATGGAACTTAATCACATAAATCTATAACTAAAGGAGAGAGAAAGAATACTAAATGAAAAGTGATTCTAATACTCTCCAATATGTATCATCTGAAATTTAAATCTGAAAATCTTTATGATACACCTTGAGGCGTGTTATTTGGTTAGTATATCTCATGCATCACTCTTGAACCAAATTGCAAATCTTAAGAGCCTCTAATTTAATGAAAAAGGAGGAGAACAATGTATTAAATTTTCTTGAGTATCTCTTAGAAAATCTATTTTGAACCTCACTAATGAGTTTTAATTGGCTTACTCTTTAGAACTTCTATTTTGTGCCAATTCATTATTTTATGTATCAAATTGTGCTTATTTTCTAAAGGAATAAAAGAAAGTCTTTAAAAGAGCTCTAAGATGTATCACAAATTGCATGATTTCATAATTTGGTATTTGTGCTCAAATGCACTTATTATTATAAAGAACCTTTGAAGTCATTAAGAATTAATGACCCAACATGATGATATGTCTTTCACATATATAAGTTTTGATCTTTTACTCTGAAAATTAATCAAAATTGCTCTCATGTTTGATAAAATACTTAATAGATTGGGCAAAAGGTCTTAATTGAACAAGCTTTCATACTTATTATTGAAGAGAGGTTAGATTTCCACTCGTGTTTTCATTGAATATCATTTGTGGTACTTCTTGAATTAACCTAAGAGAGATTCCACCCACACTTGATTAGAAAACTATCTGTGGTATCAAATTAGAAAACTTCTTGAAATCACATTCAATGTGTTCTGCTCTGAAATTATCTTAATTGGCTCTGATCTGTGCTCACTAATCTGATTCCAATATTATTGCCTTGAGTTAAATGATTCATATCCTGGCAATAATATAACATTCAAACCAGAGTACAGTAAGGGAAAGAAATATTTGAGTGTTCTGATCTTTGTGCTTAATGTTTCACTATCTTTTTGATGCTGTCAAAAAGGGGGAGAAATATCTAAGTATATGCTTATAATGCTTTGTGATAATCAGCTTGAACTGAAATATATTGATTGTGTTAAGCTGATTAAATCTAAAGCATTATCATGAAGTATGTTTTGTTTTAAATATACATGTTGTCTACTTCATGCAACTTTGCTATGCATTACTTCTAGAAAACAATATCTTTTATATTGCATATACTCCAAGTTTTGTCATCATCAAAAAGGGGGAGATTGATGACCCAAAGATTGATTCATAGATTGATTTTGATGATCACAACACCTTGAAGTATAGATACTAATGTTTATGTTGCAAGGAGAAAGATATTTATTTTGCAAGGAACATAGCAAGTTGGAAGAACACAAGAAGGCCTCTAAAAGCACTCAAGAAAAGTTGGAAGAAAGCTACAAGTTATTGGCCCAAGTCTCAAGTTCAAAAGATTCAAATTGGAGGAGCAAATTCAAGGAAAATTTAAAAGAATAGTCTTCGAGTCGACTCCTGAGGAATTCGAGTCGACTCCAATGCTTGGCGAGTCAACTCGAGAGTAGAACGAGTCGACTCCAGGGTGTAAAAGGCAGAAAAGTCAGAGAGGGATTTTCGACCCTGAGATTCGAGTCGACTCCTGAGGAATGCGAGTCGACTCCAATGGTTGTCGGGTCGACTCCAAAGAAAGCGAGAGTCGACTCTCAGTGGTACACAAGGGAAAACTCAGAGAAGCAGTTTTTGGACACTGAGATTCGAGTCGACTCCCACAAAGTCCGAGTCGACTCCAAAGACAGCGCAACCCCAAGACAGAAGACGGTATTTTCGTCTCTGAGAGGCGAGTCGACTCCAAGACAAGTCGAGTCGACTCCAAGGCAGCGCGGCTCCAAAATACAGAGGATCAGTTTTCCGACTCTGAGATTCGAGTCGACTCCCAGACAGCTCGAGTCGACTCCAAGGCAGCACTACACTAAGATGGCAGAAGACCAACTTTCGAAAACTGAGAGCCGAGTCGACTCCAAGGAAGTTCGAGTCGACTCCAAGACTGGACGAGCCAAAAGACAGAGGATCGGGAGTTCGGACTCTGGGATTCGAGTCGACTCCCAGGATAGTCGAGTCGACTCGAGTGGACAAAATTCAAATTTGGAACAGTTGCCGAGTCGACTCCGGAAAAGCTTGAGTCGACTCCCGCTACAGCCGAGTCGACTCCTGATCGCGCGAGTCGACTCCGATCCCAACGGTAATATTGTCAGGAGGTGCAGACTGGTTCCAACGGCTATATTTTTGTCTCTAACGGCTATATTCTTGTTTCCACTCCATCTAAAGCTATAAAAACAAGAAGAGAGCTAGGGGAGAACTCATGGAAGTGGGAGAAAACATTTAGGAAAGAGATTACAAGGAAAATCTCCCATAAGCACAAAAAGGGCCATCCAAAGAGAAATAGAGAGAAGAAGAGCTTCCAAGTGAATCCCAAAGCTTCCTCTCCATCAGTGTGCTGCCTCGGTGATCCTCTACTTCGTGCCAAATCAGAAGAGGGTCAAGTAAAGAAGAAGTCGAGCTCCTCCATCTTCAAAACTCGTTTGAGGGCTTCTCTTTACTCTGTTTGTTTATATTGTTATATTTGCTTGTTTAAGAAGCTTTGATTTGTTTTAAACTTTGTTTTATTATCTTGTAACTTGATTCAATCACGGGATTGAATCAAGGGGTTAAGGTTTGTTGGTGAGCCAAAGGGAAAACCAACGGTGTAAGGTTTGTTGGTGAGCCGAAGGGAAAACCAACGGAGATAGGTTTGTTGGTGAGCCGAGGGTAAAACCAACGTGAAAGGGTTTGATTGTGAGCCCGGGAAAACAATCGGGGAGGTTCTAGTCGGTGAGCCTGGGAAAACCGACCGAGTTCGTTGTGCGCTCGTAAAACAACAAGTTGGGTTGTGAGCTTGTAAAACAACCGGCTGTAATCTGTAGGATTATAGTGAAATTCCCAAGAAGTCTTGGGGAGTGGATGTAGGTGCTGGGGTGCACCGAACCACTATATGTTTGTTGTGTTTGTAATGCTTCTGCTTATTGTCTAACTAACACACTCACTTACTTAGATAAACTGCTTGCTTAACTCTTATCTGGACATCCTTTAGTTGCAAGCATATTTAATCAAGTCACATTCTATACATCAAACTGTTGCTAAGTTTAACTTTCATTGCGCATATATACAACTTAGCATAATTAATCAAAAAGTACTGGAAGTAGTTTAAAAGTTTTAAAAGACCCAATTCACCCCCCCTCTTGGGTTGTATCTACTGGGCAACAGTGTTGATGAAGTGGGTGACCAAGATCTTGCTACCATCCATGATGGCGATGAAGATGTCGACAAAAATAATAAAGTGGGCAATGAGGCTGGGGTCATGGTCTCCCCTAGTGGAGGTAGACCATGGATCAATCAAAGGTGAAGAATAGGTTGCCCTCGATAGCAAACTAAGAACCAAGGCAAGGGGCTATTATGCAAACTGCCAAGAGGCCAAGGCAATGGTTATTAGGGGAGTGGTGAAGGCCTTTGATGAAATGGTATAAGAAGTTGATTGCGGCCCTTATGGTGAAGGCACGATCACCGTCATCGAGGAATCAATCCCTTTTTCCGAGCTCTACAAAATGAAGAAGTGTCAGAGGAAAGCCTAATAGTGGCTAGAAAAAAAAGTCAGTTTAGTTCATGATCTTTTGGTTGTTCAACGAGTCCGACAGTCATCAAATCTCATGATGATGGTATTTGGTGGAACCATGAGCATTAGATTGACCCCCTCAACTTTGGGATTGGTGGCATGGGGATGACTTGGAAGCTCTTTTTGGACTCTAAAGCATATGTGTTTTGCCTTATTGATCTTGAACTAGTGATCATTCAATATGGTGAGTTTATTTGCAAATCGGTGGATGCCAATCTAAATTATTTTTTTGATCGAGGGATGATCTTGGTACTAACTAAGGAGGTTTAATGTTTTTGATCTAGAAATTTTTATTAAATGTAGTATTTTAATTTTTGGTTAATGTTCAATCTGATTTGCTTCGTCTGTTGGTTATGGCTTGGATTTGTAGATTTTGATTTAGATTTAGAAATTTCTATATGAGGGTGCAATTATTTTTTTCCTTTCGTCATTTGATTGAATTTGATGAGTTATAGATTTCTTCGTGATCATTTAGAGAACAGAAGAGTATTCTATTTGGATTGTGAGGGCTACCCAATAACTTTTTTGGGCTCATCCTCGGATTGTAGAATCTCGGATTATGAATGGGTCTAAAAAAATTAAAATAAAAACTAATAGGAATATAATAATATGTGTTATATCATAGTTTGTTCCTCTTACAAAATAGTATTACAAATATTATGAGCAATGTTAGTTAAATTAAAAATAAATATACTATTTTATTATATAATATAAATTAGATTATAAATTTTTTTGTAGTTTATCATTATATGTAATAATTAAATATTATTATGACATGCACCAACAATTGTAATTAATCTGTATTGATTTATATTCACTCCACTTTCTAACTTACTGGAATCTAATCATTATTGATTGTTATATAGGCTTCAACTTATCTCTACAAAAATATGTAACAAGAATTATAATTATTTTCTTATTATAGGGTAGTTTAGTAATCCAAATAAAAATGGGGTGAGAAATGAATAAACATTCTTTTTTTTTTTGGGAGTAGTATAGATTTTCCACATGCATGGCACATACTAGCTGTCTAAATATTATCTTTTTTGATTGATTTATCAATTGATGAACCCTTCTAGTTAATCAATTTATGGTATAAGCACTTATGTTAATACATTAGCTATTGAATTAGCTTAGTGACCACTACCTCCATAATATATGTCATCAATGAATTGATTTTATGATGTATAATTATGCATATATACATAAAAAGTACAATGATTTCTTCTACAATCTATGATATGCCTACATCATATCCATTTTCGTACCCTATCAACAATAACACGAAACCAAGGGTGCCAATCCTTGACCCAGTTTGAAGTTAGCATGTGTTGGGATTTTTCCAAGCCCTCCCTTAGGGGTTCACTGCCACGTGTGGCTAATGGAGGCCACATGGTGGCATTGGTACTTGACAGTCCAGCCTGCCGATGCGCTTATAAGGGCGCATTGCAAAGCCCCTCCTGCCCATCTGTCACTTAGTACGGGGCTCTGCTCTACCATTAATACCTATGGGGGGTGCCCTGCAGTGGTCAGCCTCGGCTTAAGGAAATAAAGTTGCACCTCTACTAACAACAATTGCTTTTGGTATGGTGGTAAGCACTTGATCCAATAAGTGGTATCAAAGCGAGGTTGCAGGTTCGAACCCCCAGGGTGTCTCTTGAGGGGATTGTTGGGATTTTCCAAGCCCCCCTTAGAGGTTCGTTGCCACGTGTGGCTTATAGGGGCCATATGGTGGCATCGATACTTGACAGTCCAGCCTGTTGATGCAATTAGGGGGGCTCATTGTGAAGCTCCTCCTGCCTATCTGTTACTTAGCATGGGGCTCTGCTCTACCATTGATAGCCATGGGGGGTGCCCTACGATGGTCAGCCTCGGCTTAAGGAAATAAAGTTGCACCTCTACTAATAACAATTATTTTTGGTATGGTGGTAAGCGCTTAATCCAACAGCATGTTTAGTGAAGACATATTTGTATTGGTTTAAAAACGTTGGCTGGCACAACTGACCTATTTATCAAATGAATTTGGTTCAAATTTAGAGGCTTGACACACTTGATTAAACTGCTTTCACTTAATAATTAGGTTAGATCAACATGGTTATGACCCAAATCTTAAAGAGATCTATTATAGACTCATTTAGTTATGTTTGAATATAGTTATATGTTAAAATAATGCCTATTAGTTATTATATAGAGCTATAAGTTAATTAGATATGAAATTAGTGGATAACATTGGTTATAAGTTGATTAGTTGAGTCAATATTACACTAAAACCTTCACTCTAACCTACAAACCTAGTACCCAACCTAGACCTAATCCATTCTCGACCAAAACTCAACCCCAAACGGCCGATGAATAGGTTGGATTTGGCCCCAAGTTAGATCTATTGAAAATTTCAGGTTGAGTTGTTTGAGATTTTTAAACTCAGCCAAACTCGCTCCATACTAATTACTCACTGTATTTATATACATATATAGTATTAATCTTATTTATATAACCTCTAATTTTTGAACAGTTAATATATGAAAATTTTATAACTTAATGGGATAGAATAAAAACAATCACATATTAAAACATATTTGGATGCTTGCAGACGTGATGAGTCTTTGTTACCCCGAACCTAGACCCAACCCGACTTCAACATGCCGGATATGGAACAAAATGTTGACCCGAAACCCGATATCCTCCTCCACTTGTTTATTAATTGGGTTACATTAGTAAGGTTTGGATTGTATCCAATCAACTATTAGGTAAGATTTGGTTTGTATTCATCAACCTATTTATTAAAGATCAGGTCCATAATTTTCTTATGTTTCTCCACCTGAGTGGGACCCGTTGCCACCTCTCCCTTCCGGAATTTAGGGAAGGTTCTTGGCCGTTTGAAATCGGGATGAAACTACAAAGGCGGGAGGAACGCCGAAGGCAAAAATCCTCTTCCCTTCCAAACAACAAACCACCACTGAAAAGTTGAAACCAAGGAGAGATGAAGTTCAAAGCTTTCCTCACCCAGGATGGCGTCAACCTCCTCGACAAGCGTATGCTTCCCGCTATCCCTTCCCGTTTCAACGCTCCTCCTGTTACTCATTTCCTCAAACACCTAACCTCCACTCTCTCCCTCTCTCGTTTCCAGGCTTCCTCCCGGCCCTTGATAAGCTCGGCCGCATCTGCCATGTCTACCTGACGCCCGATCACGCCATGTTCCTCCACAATCTCCTCGGCGGCGATGGCGTCCAGTCCGTCGCCCAGTTCAAGAAGGACGTCCTCTTCCGGGACTACCGCATCTCCAGCCAGAACGCTGACCGTATCGCCTTCGCCATCGACGCTGCCCTCCTCCACCGCGCCCTCCGCAGTGCTGTCACCATCCAGACCCAGGCCGGGGATGGCACGGCCTCTATCCAGATTAAGCTTGTCAAGAAGCTCCCTGCCGGGTCTCGCAATCCCGCGCCATACCTCACCTTTGAGACAAAAGGCCTACGCTCTGCTGTTGTGCAGGACGTCCCCATCTCGAAGCCTCTCTCTCGGACCGATGTTCTCCAGCTTCAGTCTGCCCTTGATGCTGCCCAGGACCTCCCCCGGGTCTCCAACCTTACCTCAGTTTTTTTTCCCCTCTTAATTTGCATGTTCATTTCAATTTGGTTTTTTGAAAAAAAATCTGTTTGTTTAATTGGCGATTTCCTGCATCTGGCTTAGCTTCTGTCTTTTATCTGGAATCAAAATCCTTTTTTGCCCTCTTTTCTCTGTGTATTGTAAGTCCCATCCAGTTGGTGTTGCTCTTCTCTTTTTTCCTTCTTTCCTGATAATCTGGGATGGATTACTAAATTCCTTTTCTCTTTATGGATTAAAATCCATTCTTTTGGCTTGTCTGCTATCTTTTTTAGCTGTGATAGAATGCTGATAATCCTCTCCTTTTCCATCTTGGATTTTTGAACTTGAGGCAATTGGTGGAGCTCATGTCTATTTTGGCAAATAATCTGATATTCAAATCCGTTTTTCTGTAAACCGTCAACTTTTGTTGGCAGACTCTGGTTCAGGTACCGGATCTGGCCCAGATGCAGAACCTGGTTGACCGGCTCAAGAATGTTGGGGATCTGCTCGCCGTCGCCATTACACAGTACGGGGACCTCCATCTGCAAGTCTCGACCTCTCTCATCACTGTTGGTTCAGAGTTCAGGAGGCTCAGGGTCCTTGGGGTGCATGGTATGGCTTGAATCCTGTCTGTTGGTAATTGTATGCTCGAAAGAAAAAAGAACAGCTTTATGGAAGGATGACATGTTTGGTTATCAATTTCAGCCAATGCTCCAGTGGGGGACCAGAACTTGAGTGCTCCAACACGCACTGAAATGGCAATTCAAAGGGGGGAGGCACTTTCCATTGTTTGTAATCTATTTGGTTTCCTTTTCTTGCCATTTTTTCTGTATTGATAGACCTGCTTATGTGGATTGTTTTGTGTGCTTATGCAGCACGTGAGCATGAAGCACCTTGCAAGGAGTCTGCAATGCCATTTGGCCAAGCCAGATTGTGCCTTTTATGGTTGGGGTCTTTGAAGTAGTCAATTACATTATCTTTACGTGGACCGGATTGGTTGGCTTACTGCTAGTTTATTATGAGTTCTTTGCAGGTATAGCTCCACAAGGTGCTTGCTTGATGGTGATATTCCAGTTCTTCATCCCGGGAACAAGATTGACGGATAAATCCATCAGCTTCCACTGCAGACTTCCAGTCCTTGACCCAGGCTCTAGCTGAGAAAAGGCAGTGCAAGATTACATGATCTCGAGTAGATGGTTCCAAAAAGATTAGACAGCATCTCCCATATACTTCATTCCTGGAAGGAAGGTTCGTAATCTAATCTGTTAGTTGAGCCACTAGATGATTCCTATGTACTCTTATTACATTCTCTGTTAATAATTTTGTAGTGTTAGGATTTGTCTTCCTATAGTTAGATTTGACTGATGAGAGTTGCTGGTAGACAATGTACATTTGAAAAGAATACAAGAATCATCTTTTAGCGATTTCATGTTGTATAATGTGATTGTTCTCCTGGTCGTCACTGGGTTGCTGCTTCCCTTTATAGAATTATGGGAGTTAGCATCATAAGTTGTTATTGATGATGTCTTGTATTTAGAAAAGGGCAAGGGAAAGGGTCTCTCCTTGGGCCTTCAACCCACTCCTGAATTTGTTGAGTTGTTACATATGTTTTTTTGTAAGGATCTTTAGGATTTAGATGGTATCATCTTGTATTCAGGGGGTCTTGAGTGGCTGTGGGGCTAGATTTTTTATAACTTTGTGTTTGTATTCTCCACCATATTTGTACTCTCCACCATCTAGTGAAACTTTCTCCATTGTCTCCGCATATAGGCAGAGGCTGCGGTGCTGAACCATGTGTATGCTTTTTTTTTTTATTAACTCCTTGAGAACCCTAGATCAAGCTATTTGTTGCAACATGCATTCCATCAGTATAGGCCATGACTTCCAACATGGTGGTGCTTCTCCATTGCTCGAACAGAGCCATCTGGACAAATGCATAGAAGTTTTGATGAAAAATGTTGGATATCATAATTAACAATATATTTTCTGATATCGTATGTAATGTAGTTGATAAATATATTTCGTAATACTTTTTATATTGATCTAGAGGTTTATGTTAATTACTATACATGTTGAAAGGTATTCATCTGAAAGTTCTATCTATGGATCAATTTTACCATATATCTGGTACTCATGAGCTGCTGTATCTGTCTCTTTGTCGTACTGATTGCAAAGAGAAAAGATACCAGCTTGTAATTCAAGATTCCTACAACTGAATTCTGGAAGAGATAAGTATTGTTGATAATAGAAAACCATGAAAAGCTTAATTTCCTTAGAAGTTCAATATCAGCATTCACAAAAAGTTGAAACTGTTGTGAATGAGTCTTATATTTTTTGATCGGGTCGATAGATCATTGTACATAAAGTTGGCAGTAACGATATGTATGTAGATGTCTTAGTCATACTGACTCTAATCAAGTAGTTGAACCTTAAAAGTGAGCAAATGTAGTTTCTGATACTTCACACAAGATTTCAAATACTGCTGGAACAGGACGGTACTTCTAGGCTCTAGTTGGTTTCCGGCACCAGTAAGTACTGTAACGGTACAAGATGCAGTCCCATACCATGCGTCTACCTGGTACCATACCATTCAGGCAAAAAAACTGGTACGAGTTCACAGTATTACAAAGATGGGAACTGCAGGAGGTGTATCCACATCCTCTGAATGGACAGTAGGAAACTAAATTTTTGTCTCTTCTCTTGTTTGCTGTTGCATGTCCCCTGATATCAAATACTTAATTTATAAAACAATAACCTCGGTGAGTCATTCAGTGAAATTCCCTAGAGAAATATTAGTTACATATTATTGTTGATACTTATATCATCTATAATAGTTTTTTATCCCGTTATTGCATGCCAGCTTAAAGTTATGGACTATTTCACTCGAGCCATGTGTTATATTTTTCCGTCTCTCAGCTCATCCATCTCAAATATGTCAACCAACATGATATAGGTTTGTTATTGAACATTTTTGTTTCTGCTTGTTATTGAGCTTTTGTTTTTGTTTTTTTTTGTTTTCTGCTCGTTTTGAGTCTTTTAACCTTAACCATCTTAACAATCACAGGAAATTGGACTTATATAGTTTTGAACTGTATTATTCCTTATCAGCTCGGTTTAGTCAGTATTTCATTCAGGTGTTGATAAGTTTCCAAAATAATTGACTTCAAACTTGTAAATGTGTTCCATGTAAATGTTAGACCAAGCTTGGATGCTAGCTGGTGGTTCATGTGGTATTAATAGCAGATTTTAATCAATGTTGATATTAACAACGGATTTTATCTTTTCAATCATCAATGAAGTTAGCTTCTTCATATGCAACAGAAATTTGGCTATTAAAAATTTTTATTCGATATAATTTATTATATTTCTATATTGTATTTCAAAAATAGTTAAAGAAAAAAATTGTATCGCATAAAAATTATATCACTATAATCCTTCCACCATCAACTGAAATGAACAAAAAAAAAAAAGGTGAAAAAGGAAGCAAGGGAGGAGAGGTTTGAAAGATTATTTAGAGGACAGGTTATGGTGGGTTCCCTTGATGGAGATGCACCAACTCATGTGCGGACCCAACTCAGACATACCACCACCTTTCTTTATCTCGTACTCTAGTTGTGTTAGCCCATTATTTATTGCACCACGACATGATGTATGCTAGGACGATGGCCATCAACGTCACACACGCTACAGAGATTTTTTTTTTTTTAAATAAAATAAATGGTTAGAGTTTTTTCTGGTAATCAAGTTACGGTAAACTATAGCTTTGAAGGGATACGAGGTGTGTCAGTTTGGTGGTTCGGCTGAGCGATATTAGAGATAGATTTGCTCAGGCCTCATGCATAGTTGTGGTGTTGTATGGTTGTATCATTGTGGCTTGCAGATCGGTGGCACAATGGTTATGTCATGGCACAAAAGTATCCTGATAATTGAGACATCTTAGGTGAGCAGTATTTTGGCTTGAGCGGCAAAGCTTTAGAGTTGGCATAGAGGTGCTGATCTATAAAGCACTCTTAAGAAAAGTCTATATTATGGCATGGAGGTATGCATGAGCATTGCGGTAGATCTGAGGGGTCGGATTGCTTGCGGGCACTCAAGAGTGTTGCTTGTGTCCACTGTTCAGTTCGATATAATTGCATGGCAGAGGCATAGAGGTGCATGCTTGGTTATGGTGCTGGACTACTACGTCTTGGCCTGTGGCATGTCAGGGTGCTACATGGGTGTTTGAGTTAGGAAAACACTCACCCCGTGATGGTTGTGTCCGCATCACCACTGGCGTGCTGGGGATAATAAGCAGCCAAACATACCAGCAGCATCAATCCATCCTTGAGCATATGCTGTTTGACACTTTTTGTTTCTTCTTCTTGTATTCAAGTAGGAGTAATTCATATAAAGACTGCTTTCAACTTCTCGGTGACTATTTTCAATAGAATAAAAAGGTAATAGAAAGTAGATGTTTGCGTGACATATCCACATGGTTCAGAGTATAGTTATTTACAGTTCAGGCACCTAGGGCATTGCTTGCAATGAAGATTTAGACTGGAATTATTTGTGATGCAAGCTGCCATGTACACAACAAATTGCATTACGACCATCTAGAACCTATAAAGCAGGTTTGAGCGATGACAAATCAACATACACCCTCATAACGAATTTTCAGAGAACTAGAATTGGTGTTTCAAAACTTTGAAAAATGCTGTACTAATATGAATGTAGATTGAAAATCCTGAAAATTTTGGATTAAGGGTCCTCTGCAAGAAAATGTTTTCCATTCTAAATTTGATTTTTGAGTGTAATTTGTCTTGATTGATCTTTGCTTGTCATTGCTTCCATCACCTATACAAATGCCCCTAGGTTGCTAAAGAAATTAATCTTGATTTCAATATTGCCTTTAATGTCATTTTTTTATTTGCTTATTTTTGTCGCTCCCATAGAGTTCCGAGGAGAATTCCAATTGGTTTATTTGTTAAAGTCATTGAGAATTATTTGTTAAATTAATCGATTTGAGTTCTATTTTGACTGTAGTTCATGATCTTAATAAATATTGATGTTTTTTTATCTTATTTTATGAAAATATTAAAAAGAGAGAGTTTTGAGATGCTTATGTAAAAAAATAATTTGGTGCATCCATTAAATGTATTTTTGGGCTCATTAATAATCATTTAGAAACTCAATATTAAAGTATCTCATGATTATGGATAAATTATTGAAATATTGATTCTCTTATGCTATATAGTACAAAATACTCTGCTCGTAGTATTAGTCTTTAATAAATAATTTGCTCCCACAAGTTGAGGAGCATCTTCAAAGCACGAATCGGCATCTCTTCCGGTCTTTATAGTAACTTGCAATAGATTTAACCAACTTCATCATAATGTTACTGTGAGGACCTATGCGAATATGTGTTTAGTCTCCACAACGATCATATACTGGGTAAATCTTAAATATTTATATAGAGCCAAAAAATCTAAATAATATTTTCCGACTAGTTTTTTTGGATGAAGTCTTGAATTATTATAATTAGTCTGTGAATACTTATTCTTTGCACTGCTATCATGGTATAGGGACAACCAAAGACTCCGTAAGCTTTAACAACACCAAACTAGCGTTAGTGTGCTGGGTGCGCCCTCCCTGTGGTTGCATGGCATGGGGCTAGATTCGTCATAAGAGACTAATTTGGTTAGGCCTAAAAGGCACTCCTTAATCCATCCTCATCAATGCATCATCTCCTACTAGACCGTTTGCATGTCAGTCTTGTTTATTGTGAAGCTAACTAGCCCACTAATTGGCTCGCGTATCTCAATTTTTCTCTTTTGATAGAGTTGCTACATTATATATCCATTTGAATGTGAACATAAATATCACAAAGCTGAGTGGGAATGGAGGAGATGCAGTTCCAGAGAATCGAACCCATATGATTTGCTACATATAACATTACCTAATCTGTAGCATCATTAGCCTCTCGATACGCAGGATGGCTTCAAAGGTTGCAAGAGATAAGGTAATCCTCAAATAGGCCAACAAAAGTGGATAAGTGTAATCACTCTAGGCTGCCGACTTGGATACCAAATGATCATAATTTTTGAATCCCCCTCTAATACCATTGGTTGCCTCAAGAATAGTAGTGGCATAGATTAACCCTTCCATACTTCTCTTAATTTTACCATCTGAACAACAGTATTATAGAGATGACATCCACACACTGCCACAAAGAGCGGGCTAGGAATGTGAACAACAAAGCTACTCGAACATTGGTTTAGTCACCTAGCACACTGCCATTGAAATTGATCTTCACAAAGTAAGGATGTAGGAGCTCCTAGGTGATGTAATTCACATGAGAATGCACGAGGATTTCAAAGATGGAGTCCCAATTTTCTCTAGCTATCAAAGACCATAAGAAAGTATTTGAGTGGATGAACCCTAATGCCGGTAGTTGGGCTCTCATCAGGGTCGTCGGAGGGGATCGAATAATGTTCTTGGACATGCGACTATTCTTAGCCAACCAAATCACAATCACATTATAAACCACCTAGCTCTTCATCTTTCATTCTTTTAAGTAGCCTAGGAATGTGAGGCGAGGACATGGATTAAAGTTCTAAAACTCTTTTCCATTCACAGCTATTTTGTATTTGGCACTAATCCCTCTTTAAATTAGGTTTTGCTGGAGTTTTATTTACTTCAGAAAATGAATTTTCTTTTCTTCCTGCACTTCAACGTTCACTTTGCTATATACTTGGACACATCTCAGCTGATTACTGGGTTATGAATTATGATGCCACCAAAGCCACTTAGTTCTTCGCATCACAGTTTTTCTTATATACTTTTATATATTTTTATTTTTTTATACGACTTTCCATCATACCTTAATTACAGGAGAAACCCTTCCACTTAAAACATGGGCAGCCAAGCAAAACCCCGAGGCAAATACCCAGTACAATGGGGATGGAATTAGTTATATACACAAAAATAATCATATAAAAAATTCTGTATTATTTAAAAATTTTTAATTTTAATTTTAATTTTATTTTAAATTTTAATTTAGTATAATAATATAATCGAATTTTTAAATTTGTCCAATGCAGGTTCTGATTATAAATTTCTTCTGGCTGCCGTAATGGAATTATCTCGTAATGTTATATGAGGCATCATCATCTTCTGTGATATAAGCCGATTACGTGATAATCTCGTCACGGCAGCGAGCAGATTCATAAAAATCCAACTTAAATAAATTTAATAATTTAATATATTAATTATATTAAATTAAAATTTAGAAAAAAAATAAAATTTTTAAATAATTTAATTTTTTTGCATTATTTTTTTTTAAAAAACGGAGGACGGAATTATAATAGAAGAAAAAAAACCCCAGCTCCCGTCAAAGATATTGGAGGTAAAGGTGGGCAACCAAACCGAGAAGAAACGAAGAGAAGAGAGGGAAATGTCAGAAGACATGAATCTTCCTTGGAAAAAGCAAAGAAGTGGAGAAAGGTCCGGCCTTTTTAATCCAGACCCAAGAAACACTCGAAAAATAAGAACAACTCGACCTCTGGTTGCAATTTGGAACCCTTCCCTTCCTTTCGGCTTCTTCTTCTCTTTGATATCTCGAGGGAAGAAGGGGAGAGAGAAAGCTCCGGAAGTGCCCACAAATCGCTGCTCTTCTACACGAAGATTCGATTTTTGTGCCTCTGGTTGGGAGTTTAGGCGGGCGGGAGCTGTGGACGGAGAGCAGCTGGTGGAGCGGTGCTGCAATGGAAGAGGGGAGGTGAGAGAGAAGGAGATATGCGGGGTTTGGCTTCTTGAGATCCGTCATGGGCTGAGGAAGCGGAATTTGAGATCGAATTTGGACCTTTTGGTTATATTTTGAGGAGAGAGGAGAAGAAGAGGAGGCTCTGTTTTGTTTGTTCCGTCCCAGCTTCATGATGACCACCAAGCGTGCCTATAAGCTACGTATCCTCTTCCTCCCCCCCAATTTTTTTCTTAAACCTTTGCTAGGATTTGTCCAAAATCAACCAAAAAGCCCCTTTTTTGTGTTTGAGTTTGAGATTTATGATTGCTTGATGGATCTATTTGTCCTAGCTCAGAAGTTTTTAAGAAAAGCAAGTTCTTAAATTATTTGTGGCTCATTAGATGATTTTTTGATTTTTATGAAAACTCTTTTATTTTATATGAATTGTCATTGACATTTAAGAGTATCTGTGGTTTGGTTCATTTGGGAATTCCGGGTTCTATTTGGGTATCTTAACTTGATTAAATCCAGGGGAGTTTGTAACACATGCTTCCAATGTGAATTGCCTCAAGATTGGGAGGAAGACTTCAAGGGTTCTTGTTACCGGTGGAGAAGATCACAAGGTCAATCTCTGGGCTATTGGCAAACCCAATGCCATACTGGTAGGATACTTTTTATTTGCTGCACCAGATTCCTTACATTCTTGGCAACTATATCTGGTTACTTAGCTGGGTAATATGGTTTTGCCTATGTTTAATGAATCAGCTGACAATGTGCAGAGCCTGTCAGGCCATACAAGTGCAGTCGAGTTGTTAAATTTTGATTCATCAGAAGCTTTAGTGGCTGCTGGAGCTGCCAGTGGCATGATAAAGTTGTGGGAATTAGTGGAGGCAAAAGCTAAGAACCAGAATTGATCCCCGTGGTATGCACAGGTTATTTTTATGATATACAAAAGTAAAACATGGGGAATTGCTTTGTGATGGTAGGTTGTTTTCTTGGCCTGCAGTTGTTTGCACTCTAACAGGGCACAGGTTCAACTGTGTATCTGTTGATTTTCATCCATTTGGGGAATTCATTGCATCTGGATCTACGGATACAAACCTAAAGATGTGGGATGCTGAAGGAAGGGATGCATCCACACATACAAAGGGCAGAGCGGAGGGGTCAATGCCATTAGATTCACCCCAGATGACCGATGGGTTGTTTCAGGTGGAGAAGATAACATTGTGAAGGTATTGCAGCAGATCTCACATTTTGGGCTGTCTCCTATCTATGAAGTTTCAAAACGAAGAGTGGGACTTTTTGGCATTTTTATATTATTGTATATTTTTCTTTCATTTTTATTTTCTCTCTCTTTTTTATAAGGTGAATGCTATAAAAACGATTTGGTAAGAATTGCTGGCCATGTTTAGTAATAGAAGGTGGCAAATAAACACATTATTTTTAATTTCTTTACCCTATATTTCACAAATTTGAGGGATCTATTGAACCCAAGACCATGTGAATTCACATTTTTCTAATTTTTTGTAAGTAAATAGAACTATTAAAAATCTCATTTCTGTAAGTCTTTTACAACACAATGTCTTCAAATTTGGAAATTCTATGAAACACAATGTGGTCATGCATATTCACATTTTGACTTGTTTCATGGAAAAATGCAAGATTGAAAATATGTAATTTCTATCATTTTATGCTAATTTGTGCCCCTTAAGTCTGGGGATTTTGTGAAAACTGATATATAATAATCTCATAACTTTTGAACAAAAATGTAGTACTTGGGCGCAAAAGTATACTACTAAGAAAAGTTGCATATTGGACTTTAGCTTTTTAAATTGAAGACCTAAGATAACAATTTTTTTTTAATTTATTTTGAGAATAGTTAAATGGGCATGGCCGAATTAAAATTTATTAAGGAAAGTTAGATAAAAAATGAGAGCAATATTATTCTTGTTATTGGTTAAATGTGACTTGAGTGAAGTACTACTGATGGCAAGTTGGTTGAAACAGGATAGCTATTGAATTAGATTCTAGGATGGAACATTATTATGTTTGGAGAAACTTCTGAGGAAGGGGTTGAGACTTGAGAAAGAACTGGGAGGGCAAGTAGTGAAAGAATGTATTTCAACTTCTTCTCATATGGTTCTTGGCAAAGGCCTTTAGTCATTAGGATACAGATATAGTATCTTATGTTCATGAGACACTATTGTAAGGAAAAACCTGAGACATTTAATCACATTTTCATGTTGGCTGTGGGTGTCATTTTGGTAGAGAACTAAGGATTGTGGAAATACTTGAAAATAGAGGTGGAAAAAAGCCGTAAGTGCTATTGTTTATTTCTAGTAAATAGAGATACATTCGTAATGATGAATTTAAAAGGTCGACATCTTTTCATGTTGTTTTCAGATTTCAATTGGTTAGAAAATTTGGAGATATTAAAAATTAGTGTGGAAAAGATTATGATCACTATCTTGCTCTAAATTAGTGGGTAAAAGATTATGATCACCATCTTGCCTAATTGCTAATTCAGAGTATTACAAGAGAATGTAGATCTTGATGTCTACAGGTATCAAGATTCAAGCCTCTAGATGGTTATCATGATTAACCATTTATGAGGGTGGGCCTTGGTCCATTGTGACTTGGGAGTCATAGGTTTGAAACATAGAAACAACCTATCCGCATTGGGAGTAAGGCTGCATATGTTTGACCCTCCCTAGTTTCTGTAGTGGTAGGAGCCTTATGCACTGAGAGGCCTTTTTAGAGGATGAACATTGGCATAATAATAAGGTTTCTCCATTATGACCTGGAGGTCATGGGTTCAAAACAAGAAAATAGCCTCTCTGCATGTGGGGGTTAGGTTGCATACTTCTGACCCCTTACAAATCTTGCAATGCTAGGAGCCTCATGCACTGTGCTCCCCTTCTAATTGCTGCCAAAGGGATCAATGTTGACAAAAAATGGCTCTTGTCTTGTTGATGAAGTAACCTTTGGGCTTTTGCTGCCCCAAGATGACTTCATTTGGTTAGTTTTTTAGCACTGTTTTGCTAGAGCTAATTTTGTACCTAGCTAGCTGGTGATGTGGAAGCTTGGCTTTTAATGTATATTTGACATGAAAAGCATGGTGCCTTTTCCATGAAATGATTTGGTGGGAAGTGTGGAAGTAGATGCATAAATCTAGGCAAAGTTTTGTATTGATGTTTTTACAAAATGTATTTGAACCATCCAGTAATTGAAAGAACTTCTTCAAACTTGAAATTGATGCCTTAAGATGAACCTATTTGTTATATGATATTCACATTGTTCTTCTTTGGTATTCCATGTCCTTGACTAGGTTGGTCTTTTTCTTCTTTTGAATATCGTAATTGATAAGATGATTCTAGCCCTTGATACATGGATGCTTTGATAAGGATGGTTGCACCACTTAATATTTAGCCACTATAACAAATAGAGATATGTAAATAAATAATGTAAAAATAATTGGTGAATGTTTACATATGTAAATAAATAAGAGCTTATAGAAAATGTAAAAGAGAATGGGGATATGCAATGCAAATCCATTTGACCCCCCAAACACGGGATATCTGAGAGATCAAGAGCCCTATCTCCTTAAATGTGGAACTAGAAGTTCTAATGATTTAACATTCGTTCAAAATTATTGTTGCCACAATGATGTAATGGTCTTCCCCTTTTCCCTATAGCAAACTTTAATCTAGATAGTTCAGTCATTGTAAGGAGAAATAATTTAATGTTTATTTGTGGATATTAATAGCTCAATGTTTATTGTGCTATGGCTTTTTAGCAAAATGGTGGGAACCCACTTCACATTTCTTTGATAAATGAAATAAGACAAGAACTACGGACAAGACAAGAAACAAAAAAAAGCTAAAAATAAAAAAAAATATGGAGGAGAAGAAAGAAGGGATAAGGTAGGAGGACAGATCTAGTCCAATCATCAAAACCTGGCCCAACAAAAACTAGCCTCCTGAACAAAAAGACCCATTAACAATTTGGATATGCCTCAGCTAGTCATAAGATGTCTATTTGTTGTGCTAACGATCTTCAACTATCTTCTATTGTGAAACTCCATGATTGGAGTTGCCATCGTAGGGCGAACATTGCCACCTCTATATAGCCTATGCTTGTCTTCATCACCATTTCCTCTCAACTTTGGCTACCACCTGGCCATTCTCCTCAATCTCTTTCACCACAACATCACTAAGATCATGGAAGGTTGAATCTCCCATCACTTCAGCACCAGACCTCTTAGCCCATTTGGCTCAAGTTCTAACTGCCACCATCCACATTGCCTCTCATTAAGTGTTTCAATTGCACCCAAGTTTGAAATTTCCATCATACTAGATGGGTCGGTTCTAAAAGAGCTTAGAGGTGCTTCCATTCCTGAGGGTCCATCTTCACATGATGGGTTTGAGCCTACGTCCATTTCAAAAGGGCCCAAGCCTGGTCATACTGTAAATATCCAAACTCTCCTTGAATTCAAAATTCAAAAATCTCTTTGAGGATTGTGATCTAGTTGTCCCACTACCTTAACAGTTGGAGCCCACCATTCTCATCTACTGGTTGCTAGTTCTGTTAACTAATAAGCATTTCCTAACAACACTGAGCACAAGAGCCTAACAGGAACCTAGAGTTTAACAGAAACCAGGACTTATTATCTTCTCTGTTATTAGGGGGTTGTACCAATGCCGACAAGGCCAAATTTGAGGGATTGTCTCCCCATCCACTATTTAAGTAGGAGCATTGGTTGGATGGATTTCGACTTTCTTAGCCATCCCAACCAAGGGCACCTTCATTTTTTGGAGATGGAATTTCAATGCCTAGGGAAAGCAGAAGAACCTGACACCATGTATGGCCCCAAGCATCCATCTCTAGCTTCAAAACCTCAATTGAGAAGAGAGACAAGAGGGAGAGGGAGAGGAGGCGAGAGGAGAGAGAGGGGGAGAGGCAAAACAGGGTGAGGGAGAGAGGTATCCTAGGATGTGTATAGTAGAGGTGATTGGAAGGGGGTAGAAGGGAGGAGAGGAAGATGGAGAGAGGCAGAAGAGGGGTGGAGGGAGAAGAGGAGAGGAGAGGGAAAGGGAGAGAGGTGGTTGGGGTGGGTTCAGAAGAGAGGAGAGAGGGGGAAGGGGGGAGATAAGAGAGAAAGGAAGGCAAGAGGGAGAGAGGAGGGAGTTATGTGTTTTGCCTACTAATTTCCTAGCATAATAACATTAAGCTTTATTTGCTCAGTGGGATTTGTTTGGTAGTTTTGTATGTTTATTCATTATTGCCCAAATTTGACTTGTGAAATCACAGTTGCTTTATAGTTGATACTCTGCAGACAATGTTGCTGTCTTTCTATCAAACTCACATGCATATCCACTGATCTTTGAGTTGGTCTTTTGGAGTGTTTTTTTTCCGTAAAAGACTTGTAGTTTGTTCGCAAATCAAACTTCCAAGATACACAAACAAAAGCTAGGTTTTATTTTAATCAAGAATAAAAATTTTGTCTATAGATATTCGTTTCTAATTATATATGCTTTTACTTTTGCAACTAATAATTTTGTTTATTATCTTTTTGGAAAAAACTATACAGGTTTACTTGACAAAACTGTTAAATTTTGGGATCTTGAAATTTTTGAGAAGATTGTCACCAGGACCTGAGGTATCACGTATCTTTATAGCAGAATTTTGTGCATCAATTTTTGAAAATTTCTGTTGGGATTCTGGTGTGGAGATTATTGTTCTTTAGTGTTTTATTCTTGTTGTTATCGTGTCATCAATTTAAGCAACCACAGAGGTGCCTTATAAAATACAATGTTATCATATTACTATCATACTACACAAATATCATGATAGTGTGCTATTAATGTTATATAAGTCAATGTATTATATCTTTTTTTTATTATATGTCGCTATAGGTTATTAGTGAGAAAGGTCGTACCTAGTTATGGTCCAATAGCCTAGGGTCCTAAGAGGAATAGACTGAGGATAGGCCTAACCTTTGGTATTTGTTTTGCACAAAAAGGCTGCCCTAGGACTTGAACCTGCACCATTGCGCTTGTCAACCCAAGCCTTTTACTATTGGACCAAGGAATGGCCCCTTTTATAGGTTATTAATAATGTCAAATAATATCATAACATAATTAAAATGATATTAATGTAAGTATTATATTGATAACATCATAATTATATTACCATATTATTAAATTATTTAATTAGCTATAATAATATCAATGTACTGTACAAGTAACATATTTCATAATTGTATACTACAATATTATCGTGCTATTGTCCTATTTTAATTCAGAATATAATATTATTAAAGAAATAATATAAGAATTTAATAATAATATAGTTGTAAAGTTACATAGTCTGATTTTTATGTCATTTCATAATATCATATTACAATATTAAACTTACTCTTAATGCTTTGATGCACAGCCATATTGCAATAAGTCATTCTTGAAAGTTCTTCAACAATGAAAGTAAAATCTGGCAATACTTTAATTTGGACTTGGATAATTTGAATAACATGAAATGAAAGCTACAAGCTGGTACCATTTCCTTCATTGAAATAATTAATATCTATTATAACAACTATAGGAAATATTATGGAAAAATAAGTGAAATGTTTGATTCTATTATTTTTCCACCTTGATATGGATGGATTTCTCAAAAAGAAAATGATAATACAATCCTAAAAATTGGATATAAGTACCAACATTTTGCAGCTTTTTAATTCCTGAGATATCCCTAGCTAATCTCTTCCTAGACTCATGGCCCCAATGTTCTGAAACTCGGCCAGGACACTGACCCATTTTGTTGTCGAACTCATGGGTCAGTGGTCCAACCACACTCATGTGAATTTAGATTCTTTATTTTTTATTTTAATTTCAGGTGATCCAAGAAATTTAATTAAAACATGCTACAACATGATGCTTCTAAATGAGAAAACATCAATATGTTGGTTCTTGAAAGTAATTGCTAAAAATATAACCTTAAACAAGAGAACTTTGTGACAAAAATAACAATAGCTAGTTGGAGTTACCACTTCTAAATAAAATTTTCATATTCACATATCTTAAATGTAAGCTTGTACACTCTCAATCAACAAAGTCACAATTATAGAAATCCATCTTTTGTATTTGACTTGTCTTTAAATATATACTTTGAGATCTTAAATTTTGAATGCCTAGATTTCTTTATAGCTAGAAATTAATGGAAACTACTTATCAATTTATACAGCCATTTTTTTTTATGTAATTGAATTTGTACAGCCATCATTCACATGCATCTTAGAAATTATATTGGATATTCATGGCATGCTGTTTATGAACTCATGCGTATAAGAACTAGCGGTATTCATATGGTGGTGTCACCAGCATGGAGTTACATGGTTCTCAGGATTGACAAAAATTCAGGTTCACCAACATGAACTCACCAAGTGACTAATCTTATGATAAATCTGTTGACTGGAATAAACTGGAATTATTTAATACCTTATATTTTACTTAGTCATTCTGTTAAACATCCCTTGCTGTTAGATTGGTGCAGTAGTCCAAGATTATCAAAACCAACAATTTATCCAACAGAAGATTTGCTCCCATTGCTATGTTACATTCAGCCTGAAAAATTTGTGAGGGCTGTTTGTTGATTTAAGACTACTTCACTAATATAATAGTAAGATGGAGAAATTTGATGGTCAGATGTCCATCGTTGGAGCAAACTCATGACCCAAAGAGGAGGTGAAGAAAGAGAGAGAGAGAGAGAGAGAGAGAGAGAGGCCAGACTGTTCTTTAATGGCACCTTAAATACTCTATCCTGAATTCACTAAACAGTTGCTGAAATCCTAATATAAGTTTCTTGGATTTGGAAGACTCCACCAAGGTTAGAAGCAAAAAACGCCCTCGCAAACATGAGAACCCATCTCTAAATCGAGGTTGTAAAGTGATAAGATTTCCAAAGTCGGTGTTGGGGGATAGTCACAACACTTGTTGATGGGGGCCATGCTATTGTTGTGCATTTGAGCACCAAGAGGTGGATGGACACTGCAAGAGGTCCCCAAAGATGGTGCTAGAAGATTGTTCCAACGCTGGTTCATAGGGCCATGCTATTATTGACCTTCAGCTGTTGGGAGGTGAAGGGCATAGCGAGTAATCATGATTGGTGGTGTTGACCCCGAGCATAGATCTTAAGGAGGCAATAAGGCACTTACTAATGAGACCAACAATGATTAGTATATGGAGTTAATGATCATGTTGTTTTGAGATTAGGATAGGATGTTTTGAGCTAAATTTAAGGGCTGTGATTGCCTCTGGACAGAAATTATCGGCACTTTATGTGTTGTGTACACATAGATATATGTGTCTATATATGCGTATGTGTACATATATTTAGTGGTACATCTATGAGTTTGCAAGTTATTTAACTGATTCACTAGGTTTATTTAGAGTTTTTTAATATATGTTTAGATACTTAATTGATAACTAACCTTGATACTAAATTAAGCATAATGACATTTTGCGTAAAGTCTACATACAACAATGATAACTTTATATCAAAAATATAATGACACTTTAGTTAAAGTGTCCATATACTTGATAACTTTATATTAAAAATGACAAGGGGCTTTCGTTAAACTTTCATGAGCCTCCACTGAAATTGTCCAACACACAAAACTAAGAGTCCCTAGCATGACAACCAAGAAAATAGGGCTAAGTGTCAAGATTCACCAACCAGTACCAAGGGTCATATTCGCATGCTACCGGTTTGGTATGATACCAATAAGTGCCATACTGAGTTGAGGTGTGCCGGAGAGGAATGATTAGGAGAGGAGGGGAGAGAGGGAGAAACCCTAACACTAACCTAAAAGGAGGAGAACCGGGGGAGAGAGAGAAGACAAAGGGGAGAAAGAGGGAGAGGGAGAGAGGGAGAAGGAGAGGGAGGGAGGGAGAGAGAGGCGCACGGATTCGGATGCTCGAAGGGGGATGACATTACTACTGGTGTTGGTGTCGATCGAGAGAGACAACATGGGCTAGGGTTCGAAGAAGAGGAGGGAGAGAGAGATCCCAACACAGTTGGATGGTCGAGGTCGGGGTGTTTTAATTTATAATGAGCCGAACCGTCCTTGTTCTTGGCTGATTCGATTTGGTGCATCTGGTTCAGGATAGTTCAACATACCCTATATCTGGCATTTCTTGTTGACATCAGCAGAACAGTTGTATCATGTTGTGTGGTGCGAGGTCCAAGTGCCAAAAGTGTCTACACTTCTAGACAACTTAAAAATAGAGTATCCAAGACCCAAGAGCCAGATCCAATCTCTCTCTAGAATGGTAGGATATTGCCTATGAAGACGAAGATTAACTGGATCCACTATTTTCTTCAAATTATATGGAAATTAACACTGAATAAAATATCAAAATTTCATCGATCAGTTAGTATCCTCCTTTTGCTTTGTTTTCTGTTATTGGTCATATCTAATTCTGATGTTTTGATAGCTCTTCCATTATTCTTTTTCAGTTGGACCATTATATAACAGCCATGGACATAGCACTTGCTAGTTTAGTGTTTAAGCAATGATTTCTGTGTGTTTTGATAGAAAACACTGAAAGTAAATTGGGCTAGAACATTATTCATGATGTCTGCAATCAGGATCTCAGCTTGTTGCTTAGACATTGTGATTTCTAAATAGTATGAACTTCAAAGATTATTGACCCTTCTCTCACCCCCTCTTGCATGACATTAGGAGGAGCTCGAGGAAGTGCACATCCTTCATAGCTAGGCACATCTACCATGAGGTGATTAGAGCGGTAGATTGGGTCGCCTCCTATGTAGTGGAGCACTCTGGAGAGTTTTTGTGGACTGCCACGTCAACTGTCCCAACCGTGCTTCGTGACATTTTATTTTCGGATTTTCTTAGAAATATTTATACCAGGATTGTATGAGCCGTCTGCCCCACCGAACAAAAAGAAAGAAAGATTTTTTTTCTTTACGAACAAAAAGAAAGAAAGATTATTGACCTTCTTTCTTCAATTACAGACCAACAGTGTGCATTCCATGACTTCTAACCCTGATGGGAGAACTCTATTTTGTGGATTGCATGAAAGCCTGAAGGTGAGTTTCCTTGTTTGTTATTAAGTGGAAATTCTACTCTTTGTCAAATAAAGAAACTAATTTTGCTTCCAGGTTTTATCTTGGGAGCCAATAAGATGTCATGATGTAGTGGAGGTGGGATGGTCTAGATTGTCAGATCAAAACGTCCATGAGTATAAACTTCTTGGATGCTCTTATAACCAATATTGTGTTGGAGTATGGGTTGCTGACATCTCAATATGGTCCAGATATGTTCTTTATAAAAATTTGTACATGTTCTGGATTTTGTTATGCTGAAGAATATATATTTAATCTTAAAAAGTAACTTATGATGTATGATAGCTGATATTATGAATTGCAGCAGGTTGAGCCTTATGCAGGGACCAGTGCTGCTAGATTAAATGGCCTTTCAGAATCAAGATCCAATACCTGTGGTAATCAGTTCCTGATAATTGACAACAATATAAAGACCGGTAAGCGAAGGTTAATCCATTTCACAAAATTCAGAAAACAGTATCATGACTAGTATGAGAAGGTTATCAGTTTCACAAAATTCAGAAACTGTAGCTAAGAAGACTAAACTTTTAATATGTAGGTTTGGTTCTTTGCTCTTTTACTTTGGTTTTGTTTTAAAATCTATTTAAATCCTTTAAGCATGATGTTTTTTGATGATTCATTTCTTTTGTTTAATTTTCTGAACTTTCAGCTCCTGGAATTGTCCCTGGTGCTCCCCGAAGAACTGGATTAAGCTCTGCGCTGAAATGACTGCAGCAAATTCAGCTACGCCACCAGGTGCTACAGCGTTAAAGACAAGTTCATCGAAGTTCGATGGAACAACCAATTTTCACAATGTTACAAGTCTGATGTGGTCCCCGTCGTTGACCCAGAACTACCTCAAGAGCTGATATGGCTGTTGACTCTAGAAAAGAAATGGATGATGTGGTACCTGTTGTCTCAAAACCAACTCAAGTGTGGCTTTGGCTCCTGATCCTGGAAAACAAGCCAGCAATGCGGTGCCTGCTGTTGTCACCAGAACTACTCTAGTCAAAGGTGACTGATTTGCATAAACTGTCAAATAACAGAGTTGGTTCAGAGAGAGCAAATGTAAGATTTCAATATAGATCCATGGGCAGCAAGAGCACCGAAACAAATGAAAATATTGACTGCACTGTCCTTCCCGCTGTCAATGGCTTTGATCAAACATCCGCTGGAAAAAAGAACCTGGAAAATGCTTGAATAATTAAGGCTGGGAAGGCTGAAGAAAACCTATCACTGGAGCCAAAGCTGAGTTACTCATTTCAAAATAGGGAGTCAAGATTCTCAGAATGACAAAAATATGTTTTCTGATTGTAAATATTTCTTTCAATAGATCCTTGCTCGACTATTTACCTGGCCTCCTATCATAATACCTGCTTTCTTTTTAGTTTGTGCTTCTATTGATGGGTTTAAGGCCACAAATTGGAGCTGCAAATATTATCTTAGCAAAATTTTCAGGATGCTCATAGATTACTTTTTTCGGTCTTTATATATCTATGTCTCGTACATCCCTCATATGAATGTCCCTTTTAATGCTGCATTAAGGTTGGCTTTCTTACAGCTATGGGTTAAATAATTTTTGCCTGTACTGTGGTTTTAACATGTCATTCCTAACTGTGGCTTTTGTCAACTTTTGTTCTATTTGATGCCACGCTCATGTACAGTATATTGTCAAATCCGTTCTGGGGAGAACTCTACTTTGGTCTTTGAAATCGTGCAATTTTTTAAAAATTGTATGCTAGAAATCCTCATCTGATAACTGTCACGTCCTTTTTTCCCCCATTAAATCACTTCTTAAACCCTTCAACAGAGATCTCAACCTTTGCTTTTAACATCATATATGCATTGTTTGTGCATGGTGTTACCATTCTAGTATTCTCTGCTTTCAGCAACTCATGTAATATTGTTCAGTAATGCCATCACTTTCACTGATTTTCTTTGTACTTAGTAGAAAATCCTTACCATATATTTTGATTTCCAGAGTCCCTCTTCACCTATTTAATATTTCCAACACAAGCGCCTTACATGTTACATTTTGATGAGAGGTCATGATCGTCCGGTAAAATTACTGAAGTATTAAAGAATTTCCTCCCATTTTAATCATACAGAAGTTCCAATTCCATTTTGCTTTAGGTTGTCTCTTTTCTATCTTGCAAGCTCATAATTGCTCGAGTATAGTTTACTACTTGATGTATTTTTCAGATTGCATGATTTGCATAGCCAAAAAGTCAAAACTGATTAATATTTTCTTTATGGCAAAAACCTAATTGATGTGTACATTTGATTGCTCTGTCTTTGCTAATTTATATATTTGATTTTAATCAGCTCATGGGAGATAGTCCAATAGGGTATTTAGGCAAAATCGACCCAAATTTTTTTATTTGTAGGAGTAGCCATTTCCACTTTTCTTTGGACCAAAATGCGTCTTGTCTCAAAATGCGTCTTGTCTCATCAGTTTCGAACATTCGAAGAAGAGAGAGGGAGTGGAATGAAAATAGAATAAAGAAGAAAAGGATAGCGACAAAAAAGAACCCCTTTCTCCCTAGCTAACACACAACCCACCACCACCTCCCACCATCATCCATCATCATCCGGTGTACCCAATCTCCATCCACCATCATTCATCACCGCTTTTGGTTTTCATAATTGTCCACCATTATTGAGGATCTTCAACACCATCCACCGCTTGCAACAATCTCTACCACTAACCACCACCATCAATGATACATAATCGATCTCTAGAACCACTAGCCATGAAACATCAAAAATCTCCATAATTAGCCACCAATTGATGACCTCCATCATCGTTCGCTACTGCTAACGATATCTATCACCAGCCACAACTAATGATCTGCACATCACTGCCCACCATTTCCAAAGAAATTAACATAATAATATAGGAGATTGGATATCTGTCATCATAATGCTAAGAAGAATTGCTCATGTTCTTATTCAGTCTGGAACGCTAAATTTCTAAATGGTTGCAGAAGCAGTGGATACATCAGTTATTTGATGCTACTGGCAAAAAACTAATGGTGCTGAGGCAAGACGATGAATGAAATGATTCTTTCTAGTGGTTTAATTTTCAGAAGAAAAGACAGGCCATGGGAAGAATGCTCGCCTTTAAAGTCTCAAGCAACAGTTATTGTTTCCGCAGGACTACTGTGGCTAGATGGAAACATCTAACCAATCTACAGTATTATTTTTTTTTTGTGTGGATATCACATGCAGCATTGTCACTTTCAGAGAAAGAGCCTACGTGAGGTGCCGGGCCATGTATAACATCAGATTCCCTGCATTTTTCTCACGGTTTTTTGTAGCTGTGTTCTAGAAGCAAGAAACTCGTCCAAAAGGAAAAGAGAGAGCAAAATTGATGTCTCCTTCATCTTGCCTTCAAAATAAATTCTTCCACCGTCCATGCTTTGGACCTATTGCTTTAGCATTATCTTGGCCTTTTGAGTTGCGATGATAAAGTTGAATACGATATATAGCTGAACCATGCATGCTTGAAGAATCTTACAAACCTGGCTTCAGCTAACCATTTGTACCTCCAGTAAGAACTCTACGACCCAAGGCCCAGTAAACACCATTACCAACTTATCTGTCTTTATATATACATAATATAAACAACATGAATGGTTTGTGTGGGGATGGTGGTGAACATATGCTCATGTTTACAGAATGACTCCGAACAGGCGAAAAGGAAAACTAGTATCAGGAAGGGGGAGAACTTTGAGGTGTGAAGGGAATGAAGCCCCACTAAGAGTGTCTATCAGTTTTATGATTTTGGATAAGCATCTGTTTCGATTTTTAATTTCATTCACCACGTACTGCTTGGGTGGTTGTCTTGGTGTGGAACCGAATAGGCTGACGATGCGAGTTGGTTAGAAGTCACGACTGATGCCCGCATGATTTGAAGGGAAAAAGGCTGAATTTAAATGCGAGTAGGTCTGGTGGACACGGTTTCTTTGATGGAATGATAACCTCAAAGCATTTCTTCATGGGTGTATGGTCTGACAAGTATTTGTCAGATCAGTTCTTTGGTATGACTCGTAATCCTAACCAGTTTTGCAGGCCCCACTGGAAGACCACGGATTCCGACCAACTCCAAATTTTTCCTTCGTATTAGTCTTACTAGTGTTACTAGTGACAGAAGGCTTCAGAGTTTAAGTAAATCTGGCAACTATGTTACTAGTGTGAGAAACATCACAAGTAAATAATTTTATGCAGCGATAATATTGATGATGTGTACCTCCAGCCGTTCTTGTTCAAGTAGTAGATCAAAGTCTATCCACAAGAATACTTTAAGAATAAGGAGTTTTCTAACCTATGCTTGCATAAAAACCATAAAATCGATGGAATATCACATGCTTAAAAATAAGCTAGGCTGGAGACCCTTATCCAATAACCAAAATCTTGTCAGTTTTCTTCTATTAAGAAAACTTCTTTGACTATACCTAGAGATAGTGGATAGTTATCTATCACCCATAATTATCCGGCAACTAAACTATATGTATGTTGGCCATATTACGTCTCATAGAGACGTATTCAATCTTCCTCACTTGGCCCACATGATGCAACCAGACAATCCTCATAAGTGACAGTTAACATAATAATATGGTTATAATCACTTTATTGCCACTCAACTAATTAGCTAATTATGTAACTATTATCCAAATAGAAATTCTCTATACATGAATCATGACAGTCATGCTTTATAGACAAGCACTTTCTTCTATATATTACAATGTATCATGGTTTCTAATTGAGTACCTCACGATACTTTATAAATAACCTTCTTAAAAATTATTTAGGGTCCAATTTTGCTTATCCAAATGGATCACGATCTTGTACATGACAAATTACCTAATGTGCACAATAAACATCATGTCATTAATTAACTAAATATATTTATAAACATATATAATAGTCAAAGAATTAAAAGAAATACTCAAAATGACCCAACAAGCCCCATATCGCAAATATGATCCCTGAACAACTTAGTTGACAAACCTTTAGTCATAGGATCATAGCCATTTCTTGTTTTTAACTTTTTCTCTGATAACCAAATATTTTATGTCGATATGCTTACTTCGGCTTCCACTTTTGTTCTTTTTAGAGAAGAAAACTACAACCAAAATATTATAGAAAGTCTCAATGGCCTAACAATGAAATCGACAAACTTTAGGGCAGATATAAAATTCTACAACCATAATGCTTGTGATATAGCCTCATAGCATGCAATGAATTCCGCCTCCATAGTGGATGATGCATCAATAGTTTGCTTTTGCTTTATGCTTTATGCAACAAGAAAGATGTATCCTGAAGTAGACTTCCTTGTATTTGTGTATCCAGCAAAATCTGAGTCTGAATATCTAACCATATCCAGATAGTCAAAATGTCTATATGTATGCTTGAAGTCTTTAGTTCCTTGCAAGTACCTCATTACCCATTTGCAGCTTTCCAATGCTCTACATCTGGGCTACTTTGGTATTTATCTAACATTCCTACTGTATATGCAATATTAGATCTAGTGCAGACCTATGCATACATAAGGCTCCGTACTATAGAAGCATGAGGGATATTTTTCATTTGCTCTTGTTCCAATGTAATCTGAGAACATTGATTCAAACTAAATTTTCCCCTTTAATAATGGTGCCACAATAGGTGAATAATCCTTCATCCTAAACCTTTTTCGAACTTTTTTAATGTAGGCCTCCTGGGATAGTCCTAATATTCTCTAGGCTCTATCTCCAGGAATCTCTATACCAATGATATAAGAAGCTTTACCTATATCCTTCATTTGAAAGTTCTAGGTGAGAAATTACTCGAACTTATGCAATAAGCCCAAATCTTTGCTTGCAAGTAAAATATTATCTACATATAAGACAAAGAAGATGATTTGCTCCCATTGATCTTAAGATATATACATTGATTTACAATATTCTTTGTAAAAAACTATATGAAAAAACATCATTGTGGAACTTCATATACTATTGACAAAAAGCCTGTTTTAGTCTATATATCATTCTTTAGCATGCAAACTAAGTAACTACCCTTCTCATTATGAAAATCTTCAAGCTGACACATATATACCTCTTCTTCAAGATCCCCATTAAAAATATTATTTTTACGTTCATTTGATGTAGCTCTAGATCAAAATGAGCTACTAGTGCCATGATTTTTTTAAATGAATCCTTCTTTGATACTAGAGAGAAGGTTTCATAGTAATAAATATCTTCATTTTGAGTGAAATCCTTAGCTACAAGTATAGCCTTATGTCATTTGATATTACCAATTGAGGCTTTTGATCTTATATACCCATTTATATCCAATGACTGCGACTCATTTTGAAAATTCAATAAGATCTCAAACTTTATTTTTAGCCATAGATTCCATCTCTTCCTTCATGGCATCTTAGAAACGTACAGAATTTTCTCCACTCATAGCTTGTAAATATGAAATTGGATCATCCTTAGGTCCAACATCATAGTTAGACTCTCGAAAGTATATAATATAATCACTAGAAATTGCTAACCTTCTAATTCTTGAGGATCATCTTACTCCCATTGTTTCATGTGCATCTTGAATAGTAGCTTCCATATTACTAGTCTTTTCATGGGGTTGTTCCTCATGAGGTGGTTGTTGTTGAATTGGTTGTTGTTCAATGATATTCGAAGGATTACATTGAAAAGCTACCAACTCTTATGTATTTAAGGGTACCACAAGTGGTTCCCTTATTTCCTTAAATTCCAACTTGTGAGAAAATTCACTCCTACTAAATTCATGATCCTTAAGAAATTTTGCATTTCTAGCTGATGGGAAAAATATTGCACCTCGACCTCAGATCAAATCGACCTCCCTGACCTCGGACGTAAACTGAGGCAAACAACTTTGGTCTCAGATGAAGAGCACACTAGCGAGGAGCTGCTAGCTGAGGAGAACAATCAGCATGTGTCGACAAAGGCTGATAGCCCCAACAACTGATAGAATTGGCAGCCTGCAATCATGGCGGCACCACGCCTTGCGATAGGCCTGTGCTGCATGCTGCCTGTGCAGACTAACCTTGCATCACGACCGTACCACTAGTCGTTGCTTGACCATAATTGTGCGCCACATCGGCCTAGGTAAAGACAAAATTGGCTTTCCTATATAATTAGAGAAACCTTGGGGATCTGAGGTACGCATTCAATATTACTCGCAGAGACCATACTCGGTTGAAATCCTCTCTTTTGTATATTGTTGCCCTGTTATTCTGACTTACGCTTTGGAGGATCCTCCATTAGAAACTCTTTGACAAGTAGACTTCTTGCAAGCCACCCAATGAAGGAGACTAGCGCCTGATGCCTCAACCAACTTGCTTAGCTCATCTCCAGCCGACCTTAGGGTCATCCAAGCTACACTCTCACTTCAGTCTAGATTCGGCGGCAATAGATTGGCGTTAGAAGGAGGGCCACCCTTCAGCAACATCAACATCAATCGAAGAAAGAGACAACCAACATGAAGTTGTGAAAAACCCATGGCACATTGCGTGCTTCATAGCATCGCGCTTTGACCTCTCGAGGGTCATTGTAGAACCTCAAACTCTACTTGAACAACCCTTCACGCTTGTAGACAATGAACAATTCAACCTACTTACTCAATAAGTGTAGGCATCGACCACGACAGTCTAGAGCCTACAGCAAATAATGGTGCGACCAAAATCGGTCCATCTGAAATCCGGCTAGCCCAGCCTCCACTCTCAGTCGCCGGCACACCACACGCGCCTAGTCAGCTACCACTCTTAGGACCAAGATCTCAAGCGGTCGTGTCAGAGTCGGCACACCTGATAGAGTGGCCCTAGTCGGAATAGAAAACAGCACACTCCAAGTCCCCATTTTGGTGGGGACTCCATCTAGAGCCTCTCGCTTGTTCATCTTGTGGAGCTCCTACTCCAATGAGTTGTTGACCTTGATAGGAGAATTGAGGAAATGAGTTGGTAGATTCAAGCCCTTAAAGATAGGCTCTGAGGGCGAGCAACGACCTCAACTTCTTCTTGAAGCCCTCTTCTCTCGATAAATCATGAAGGAATTGATCCCACCCAGTTCAAGATGTAGCAAGTAAAGCCGTACAACGGCACCTCGAATCTCCTAAATCACCTTGAGAGCTTCAAGGCTTTCATGTTGCTGCATGGAGCCACTGACGTCATTCTTTGCAAGGGGTTCCCCATGACCCTTTGTAAGGCGGCTCATTTCAGCTAGAGTCCATCCACTCCTTCGAGTAACTTGTCTGCCTCTTCATGGCACATTTCTTGTCCAGTCGAAGACGACGCCGCAACTTGAATGCGCTGCTTGACATCAAGCAGACGGAGAGACAATTCCTCAAAGAATATGTCAGCCACTTCAATGCAGCAATGCTGGAGGTCAATAATCTGGATCAGTTAGCTAAAATGTCGACGATGAAGAGCGGTCTGCAACTGTAGAAAAGCACTTCTCCATCGACTTTTTTGAAATATTGGCACGTGCCGATAAGTATGCCAACATGGAGGAAGCCATGGCCTCCCGTTGTAAGGCTATAGAAAGGAGACCTCTCCAAGGGGACAAGAGGGATCATGAGGAGTGAAGGGATCCCCAGGTGTCTTGTCTTGGCATGAGAAGGCTCACAACAGCCTAAGGGCCCTTCTCAGAAGTTTGAGAGGTATACCTTTCTCACTGCCCCGAGGATCGAGATCCTTATGGAGATTGAGGGTCAAGGCTACCTTCGCTCTCCGCATCCGATGAAGGGCCCGACAACCAAAAGGGGCTAGAAGAAGTATTGTCGCTTTCTCTGGGACTACAACCACGATACTAAGTGAGGATGATAATGTTATTTTGATGATTAACATAACCATTGAGGCTATATCAAATTAGAAATGCAAATTAACTTGATACATCATTGATAAATGGCACACCCTCGATACACTCATGAAACATTAGGATTATATGGTCAAAGCCACTCTCAAGATTGATAAACAACATAAAATTTGTAATAGAGAATGGTAGAAAGCTCAAGAATTCATTTTGATAAAGTTTCACGTTAAAAATACCTAAAAGGTCAATTCGGTAATTTCCACTGTTAAGGGTATGAAACTTTATTGTGCCATGCATCATAATTTGCTTGGAATATCATATTGTTGTTTCAATGTGCATAACTAACCTTCAAAGTGCAGAAAAATATGGTTAGAGTCGACCCCAATTAGTTTGGAGTCGACCCCGATACGTTTGGCACGCCTTTGGAACACTTGGCACAAAGTAGGAGTCGACCCTAGAAGAGGTGGAGTCAATCCCGGCACATCAAGAAACATTCTGGCACATTCTAGCATTTATGGCACGGATGAACAGTACTTGGGTCGACCCAAGTGAAAGTTGAATCGACCCCATCCTCAAGCCTCAAGAAAACAAGTCTCTGGAATCCCTGAGAGGGTCGACCCTAACTGAACTTGAGTAGACCCAACTGATCCTTGAGTCGACCCAAAAAGAGTTGAGTCGACCCAAGTGAAGGAAGGCTGAAATACAAGGTTCTAGATTTTCTGAGAGGGCCGACCCAAGAAAAGCTTGAGCTGACCTAAGTCTGATGAACAGTGGTTTGGATCGACCCCAGAAAAGTTTGGGTCGACCCAAGCACGGGCAGAAGCATAACGGCTAGTTGTGCAGAAGTGCTTTTTGGACTCCCAACGGCTATAAACGGCTAGTTTCTTCAATCCAACGGTCAGGAAGGACTATTTGGAGGTTGGAGAAGTATTTAAGAGGGAGTATTCATCAGAGGAAGCAAACTTTGGAAAATACATCAAGTGCATTCAAGAGAAAATCCTAGCAAGGCAAGCTTCATTCAATTGCTTCATTCAAAGAGCCAAAAGGAAGTATTTGAGCAGATTCCAAGAGACATTAAGAGCTCCACCAACTCTTGAAGAGTGAAGCAATCGTGACAAAGAAGAAAAGAGCCTTATTAAAGGGATAATTATATTCTAAACTCTTCTTTGTAGCTCATAATTGTTTTATTTGCTCATTTAGGAGCTTTAGTTCCTTGTTCTTTATTCTTGTTGTAAGGTTTGTTGGTAAGCCCGTAAAACCAACATTGTAGGTTGTTGGTAAGCCCGTAAAACCAAAGTAGGTTGTTGGTAAGCCCGTAAAACCAACATAGGTTGTTGGTAAGCCCGTAAAACCAACGTAGGTTGTTGGTGAACCCGTAAAACCAATTGTGAAGGTTCGTTGTTGAGCCCGTAAAACCAACATAGGTTTTTGGTGATCCCGAAAAACCAAAGTGTAAAGGTTTTTGGATTGTGAGTCCGAAAAACAAACCAACTGTAATCCGCGGGATTATAGTGAATTCCCAAGGGATCGCTTGGGGAGCGGACGTAGGTGCTTAGGAGAGCACCGAACCACTATATTTCTTGTGTGTTTGCATTGTGTATTGTCTTACTTTACTACAATTACTTACTCATCAATTAACTCGATTAAGGAATCAAAAAGTTAGAAAAACCAATTCACCCCCCCTCTTGGCTTGTCACCTTGGGCAACAAGTGGTATCAGAGCAGGTGCTCTATAATTCCTTGCCTTTTTGATTTTGACCTAATCGTCAAAGAGCCAAAGATCATGACAACTCAAATAGATAGTTTCCTAGGAGAGGGATAGATAATTGATCAACCTCCACTATTTAATGGCATAAACTACACACATTGGAAAGCACGCATGCGCATTTTCATTCAAGCACATGACTATGATTTATGGAGTATCATAGTCAACGGGCTACACACAAACACTAATCATGATAAGAAAATGGCTCAGCAAAATGCAAAAGCCATGAATATTCTATATTGTGCATTAGATGATAGTGAACTTAATAGCATATTTTTTTGCATAACTGCTAAGGAAATCTGGAATATGCTTGAAGGTAAATATGAATGCACTAACATTTTTAGTAAATCTAAAACTAGCTCTGAAGAAGAAAAGCAGCAAACTGAAATTAAAAATCCTTGCTTTATGGCACATGAAGATAAGATATGTATTAGAACACAAAGTGATTTCTCATTCGAAGATAAAGTACATGCTGAAACTCAATCTGATTTTGCATTTGATGAACTTCATGATGCTTTTTCTGATCTATACTTAGAATATAAGAAGCTTAGTTTAAAGAATAAAAAGCTAAATCAGAAAAATCTATCTCTTGCTGAAAGCTATGATATAACTCAGAAAAATAATAAATTACTTTCAGAAGACAATGAAAGGTTAACTAAAGAAGTTAACAAATTTAAGCCTATAGTTGAAAAATTTACTATCAGCTCTGAAAAACTGAACTTAATGATAAATAATCAAAGAGCTGAATTTGAAAAGGCTGGATTAGGATATCAATCTTGGTATACACAAAAATCTCTTAATGACATATGTGTTAAATCCTCCACTATCTATCCTAAAATGGATTCTAATTTATCTGATGAGCCTAATGAACAAAAATAGAAAATTAAAAATCCATCATCTACTCATATTAAATCGATGTTTGTTAAATTTAATAAGAGTATGCAGAAATACATTCCTTATAATCCTAAAATCTGCAAGCCTATGGACAAAATAGCCATTAAAAAAATATGGGTTCCAAAAGGAACAATAATAGCTAACCTACAAGGACCCAAAAGAGCTTGGGTTCCTAAGTTAAAAATATGAATATTTTCTGTAGGTGTGTCTAGCACTCAAGGCTCCAACAAAAGATGTGAATTTAGACATTGGGTGCTCTAGACATATATTAAAAAATAAAACTTAAAATATACTTAAGAAAAGTAATTGAAATGAAAAGAATAATGAAATTAGTAATCCTTGCATCTCATCATTCTTTTTGCCTTAGTATCTAATTAAAACATAAATTGGAGGTATTAATCAATTTTGTGATATAGGTAATATTTTTAAAAATATAATCAAATCACTTTATTTTATAGTATGCTTTACTTACTGCTGGATAAGTTGCTAAATGATTAATCAATTTATTAAGAATAACTCTATGAATTCTCTATATGCTTGATTGAGAGTTTTTATCAATGGTATTATCTTTTATTGATCATAGACATGATAATGTATACTTGGTATGCCTTTAAATATATGCACTATGAATACCAAGATTAAAGAAACGACTTTTGGCATATAAAATCAACTCATACTAGTATGTACTTAATCTCAAAAGACCTTGTCATTGGCTTACTTAAATTAATTTCTAAAAGGTCAAAGTTTGCTATGCATGTCATCTAGAAAAACAAACTAGAATCATTTCGAAATCTAAAAACATTGTTTCCACCTCTTAGTCTTTGAAAATTCACCATAAGAACTTATTTGGATCTCTAGGATAGTGAGCCTAGGAGATAAGCTTCATGACTTTGTAATTATGGATGATTTCTCAAAGCTAACGTTGGTTTTATTCTTGGCACTTAAATTGAAATATTCTCTGCTTTGGCACAAACTTACAAAAGGTTTCAAATGAAAAGAGTTTACAAACTGTGAAAGTATCATGGCACAGTTTTGAAAACCAATTTGTTAATAAGGTTTGCACAGAAAACGGTATTGAATACAATTATTTTTGCACCAAGAATACTATTACATATAGGGGTTATAAAAATATAAAAATAGAACCTTTGTTGTGTAAGGACAATGCTTTGTGATAGCAGTTGATTAATGTTATCATCACAGCTTGTCATATTATAAGGTTTCTATTAAATCTATTTTTGAAGAAAACCCCATGGGAACTCATGAAAAACAGAAAATCAAATGGTGCATACCTTCATGTTTTTCAGTTATACATGTTATGTTCTCAAGAATGAAATATATGCCAAATATGATAAAACAAGTGTTTCTTTGGATATTACTCTTTAAGCAATGCATATAGAATATTCAATGAAAAGATACTAGTTGTAGAAATGTCAATTCATATTATTCTTATTAAAACTAGATCTTTTATTGAGAACATAGTTTGTCATTTTGCTTCTATTTAAAAGACATTAAGAAGAATGAACAAGATGATAATTGGTTAAGTTAAACTAAATCATTTTGAAAGGGATAAAATTTGAAATCTTATTGAAGAATCTGAAAACTTTTTATATTTGGAACAAAACTGAGTTTTTCAGAAGCACACTTAATTAAGAAGAATTTGTGATTACTAAAAGAATTAATCAGAAAAGATGAAATAGATCTTGATGAAATCTTTGCATGATTAGAAGCCAAAGATAACCACTTTCATTTGATTGTTTTATGAGACTTGTATTTTGTCAAATGAATATATAGAATGAACTTCTGTGTGGTTATATTATTAAAATTTTTATGTAAAAATAACCATCTATATTTGAAAAATATTCATTACAAACATGATAAAATATTATTTGATTTAGAATAAGCACCAAGAGCATGATATGAATGATTAAGTAACTTTTTGATAGAAAGTAATAGTGATAAAACTATGTATCAAAAAGAAAAATTCTGATATCATAATTGCTCAAATATATATTGATGACATTATTTGTGGTGCTACTAATGATGCTTTATGTAAAGTTTTTTTTCCTAAGCTCATGCAGGGTGAGTTCGAAATGAGTAAAATGGATGAACTAATCTTTCCTCTCGAACTCCAAACTAAGACAAATAAGAAAGGGGATCTTCATTGGCCAAAGTAAGTTCACAAGAATATTCTTACAGAAGTTTGGCATGAGAAAGGTATATCTATGACCCCATATTGTAGAGCTTAAAAATAATGAGCGAGGTAATTTATTGTTTGAAGCTGTATTACTATATCATGCAGCTTGTAGGCCAAATTGTATGCTCATTTTGTGCTTATATGCAAAGATATCAAACTAATTCTAATGAATCACATCTAATTAATATCAAAAGATTCATAAAAATCTGTTAAGATAATAAAACTAAGTAAGTACTCTAATCTTAGGTAAAAGCAAAACAAGCATAATATATTCAGCACATTTGTAAGAATTATGTGAGCATTCCTTTGGATGGGATAAAATCCATAATCAACTATAATAGGAAGAGTTTGGAGTGAACATTTTTAAAGAGAAAAGTTTAACCTTTCTATATTGCTCATCATAGGGATGGTGCCAATGGGGAGGCTAGTGGTAGTACCCGGCACTATTTGACCCAACTATTCGGTGTAGGGTATATTATGGACGACACAAGAGGGAGGCTAGTGGTAGTACCTCGTACCTCTTCCAACTCCACCGGATAGGGAGCAAATTGAATATAGAGCATAGAAAAGTAAAACCAAAAAATAAATGAAGATAATCAAAATGTTCATTGAGTGGTTAAAGAAAGAAATTAAAAAAAAAATTTGGAGAATGAATGATAAATAAATGAAAATATATAAGAAGGTTGTAAAAAACCAAATGAAGTTTCAATCACCTGAAAAACACACCTTAAGGATAAAATCAGTGCTTGTATTTAAATAGGAGGAAATTTTATTTTTTTTAAAAAAATTGATTTTGATCCATGACATGCTTGTTATGTTTTGCATACTTTGAATTATATGTTTTCAATATTCAGTTTGAAATGCTCCATGCTTGAATAATTTGATTGAAACATGTTTCTACCAAGAGTAAATTTATTTTTTTTTTTATGATACTCATAATTTGAGATAGGCTTTAACTTTGTACACAAGTTTTTGCTTCACCTTTGACTTCGAAATAACTTGTGTTCCAAAGCCTAATGGAAATTGTTTTCACTTGCATTTTATACTCATCAATGATATTTTGGATTTCTCTTGTACTCTTTTGATCAAAAATTTTTTTTTCTTATTAAATCGGTTCCAATGCTTGAATATTTGAAAAATTACATAAGAATTTTTCTAAAAATATTTTTGAAAGAAATTTTAGAATTATCGTTCATGATCACCTTTAAAATCTGAAAGTTGAATATAGTTACAAAAAGGAGAAGAAAAGGATACTTCTATTTTAATGAATATCTTCTGAAAAATAAAAGAAAAGGATAATCTGAATTTGCAAATTAGGCAGAATGAATTGATTATAATTTACCTTTCAACTTGCCTAACATTAGTACATAATGTCCTCCAATTTGTACCAAAATTCAATATGAATTACAAAGATTCTGGATGTGCTCTTATGTTTTTGAAATATGTGTTTTCAATCTTAATAATTTAAAGATGAGCTACAATGTAGAAGATGCATATCTCAAATTATAATCCTAAAAGCTTTCTTGAAAATTTTTATGAAATTCAGAATCTAATTTTGTATAAAAGCTTAAACTTAATTCAAAAATGCTTCTATTGTTGCATCTTTGCAACTTTCATTATATGCTTCAATGATTGCATTATTTTGGAGAATAACTCAATATGATTCCTAGATGAAAACTACGGTTTAAGAAAAATAGAATTAATTTTGATGCCTTGATTGTTTGCTCTGATATGCATCTGAAACATATCATTTTCTATCTTATAAGTTTATTAAAATTGGTCTAAATGATGTATTTTTCAATAATCTTGATTGCGAACAAATGTTTCTAAATATATGATTTTATTTTGATATTAAAAAGATTTATTGTGCTTCATGTATACATTGCTGAGAAACTATAACTAAGAAATTGAAATTTATAAATATACACCTTGAATGTTTTATATTTGTTTCATGATCGTTCTTGTTAATTTCTGAATTTAACTGTTTTACTTACAAAGCATGAATTGATATCAAGAGCCTTACATACAAGAAAGAGACATGAATTTCTTAAAGCTAAATCATTAAAAATTACTCTATATAAATTTGGCAAAGGACTTTTAGCATGCTTTTAATATCAAATTGGTTTCAAACTGATATCAATTTAAGCATATTTTGGTATTAGACTTTGTGCTTCATTGAATATCTTTTGAAAGTTGAATTTTCATCTGTACTTAATTGGTAAATCACTTATTTTGAAAACTAAGTGAAAAGGATTCCATTTGTCTTAGTATTGGAAATTTACTTTAGAATCTACTAATGAGCTCTTATTGGCTTGCACTTTAGTGTTTCAATCCTGAGCCATTTCATTTTAATTGATTTTGATGAGTAAAAGAAAGTCTTTAAGAGAGCTCTAAAAGAACTTTCAAAGCCTTGAATTTTATGTATCCTACATTGCATAAATTCATGTTTTGGTATCTATGCCCCAATACTTTTATATCATGAAAGAACTTTGAAGTCATTAAGAATTAAGGATTCAACATAATCTTATGTTTTTCGAGTATATAAGTTTTGATCTTTATCTGCTCTTATACTATACTCTGAAAATTAATTAGATTGCTCTCATCTTGCTATTTACTTAATATATTAAAAAAAAGAGGTGTTGAATTTTCATTCGCGCCTTCTTTGAATATTATTCTTGATACTCTTTGAAATAACTTGAAAAAGATTCCATCTACACTTGATTTGAAAACTATCTTTGGAATCTACATTTAGAGATCTCTTCTGGCTTACATATTAAATGTCTCATTTTTAAAGCCAAACTTTTCATCCTTAATTTTGATGTGACCCAATCATAATTTTAAAAACTATCTTAATTGGCTCTGATCTATACTCATTATCTTGCCCTGACAATATTGTCTTGAGTCACATAATTTATATATTTGCAATAATTTGGCATGCAATGAATGAAATATTGTCTTGTGCTTAAATATTTCATTATTTTGCAATCTTTTTGATATTTTCAAAAAGAAAAAGAAATATCTGAGTATATGCTCATAGTGCTTTATATTTTGAATTGAATATCAATCAGCTTAGATTGAAATATGTTGATTAATGTTAAAGCTGATTAACTCTAAAGCATTATCATGAAGTATGTTCTTAAAGTATCTCCCAAACTTTGTATTTGTTTTGACTTATATTTGCTCTTTGTGGTAGTTTGTATTTCTTCTCTAAAACATAGTGCTTTTGGCATAGACAATGTTTCTCTTGAGTCATGATCTTTGTGATTGTCATAACAATACTATCCATTGCTATTCATTCTTTTTGATGATGACAAAAAGGGGGAGAAAGTATAAGAGAGAAACTAGAAGCAAATTCTATGAGAAAGATAATTCTATAAACAAAGACCGTATAAGGAAGAAAATATAAAAGGTATATATTGTATACTTACGGGGGAGACATGCATCATACACTTAAGGGGGAGACATTTAACAAAGAGAAAATCTGAATCTGGCACATATAAGAAAGATAATTCTATAAACAAAGACCGTATAAGGAAGAAAATATAAAAGGTATATATTGTATACTTACGGGAGAGACATGCATCATACACTTAAGGGGGAGACATTTAACAAAGAGAAAATCTGAATCTGGCACATAATCATAGACATTTTTCTTGCCTCGATACATGACTTGAAACTCTTGCTTTGACACAAACTTTTGAAAATTTTGTCTTAATGAAATACAAGAGTAAGGGGGAGCAAAGCTAAAACTCATTTGGCATCCATTTGGATAGGACAGGGGGAGCTCTTGGTTCATTTATACAAACTCTAAATAAGACTATTTTGAAACTCTTGAACCAAAAGTACTTTATGAATATTAAATCTAACTTTTTATATGAATGCCAATTTGCTTACACTCAATATTTTGTAATCATCAAAAAGGGGGAGATTGAGGATGATAATGTTATTTTGATGATTAATACAACCATTGAGGCTATATCAAATTAGAAATGCAAATTAACTTGATACATCATTGATAAATGGCACACCCTCGATACACTCATGATACATTAGGATTATATGGTCAAAACCACTCTCAAGATTGATAAACGACATAAAATTTGTAATAGAGAATGGTAGAAAGCTCAAGAATTCATTTTGACAAAGTTTCACGTTAAAAATACCTAAAAGGGCAATTCGGTAATTTCTACTATTAAGGGTATGAAACTTTATTGTGCCATGCATCATAATTTGCTTGGAATATCATATTGTTGTTTCAATGTGCATAACTAACCTTCAAAGTGCAGAAAAATATGGTTAGAGTCGACCCCAATTAGTTTGGAGTCGACCCCGATACGTTTGTGTGGAGTGATTGATTAAAACCCCGTTTGATTTTGATGAGCTCAAAGCATTTGAGTATATCGTGTGATTACTAATGAATTCAATTGAGTGTTTCAGTGAAAATCCTGCTCAAGTGTTTCTAGACATGGTTTACAGTATTTTGGATAAGTTAAGAAGTCTGCTGAACCAATGTCTGAGACTCGAGTCGACTCCCGAGTTTCACGAGTCGACTCCAAGCGTATCAAGGTCACTGGCACGAGCTCGAGTCGACTCCTAATCAGTATGAGTCGACTCCGACTGAAAACAGACAGAAGGATAGAAGAGCAGTCTTTCAGATCTGAGATTCGAGTCGACTCCAGTGGAACGCGAGTCGACTCCCAGCGGTGCACAAAGAAAAAGTCAGAGAGTGTTTTATGGACTCTGAGATTCGAGTCGACTCCAGTGGAACGCGAGTCGACTCCCAGCGGTACACAAAGAAAGAGTCAGAGAGTATTTTATGGACTCTGAGATTCGAGTCGACTCCAGTGGAACGCGAGTCGACTCCCACCGGTGCACAAAGAAAAAGTCAGAGAGTGTTTTATGGACTCTGAGATTCGAGTCGACTCCCGCATTACGCGAGTCGACTCCAAGATTGTGCGACCATCAACAGAGAAAACCATGTTACTGCCACTGAGATTCGAGTCGACTCCCAGACAGCTCGAGTCGACACCAAGACAAGCTTCACGTCAAAAGGCAGAAGACCAACTTTCGGAAACTGAGAGCCGAGTCGACTCCAAGGAAGTTCGAGTCGACTCCAAGACTGGATGAGCCAAAAGACAGAGAATCGGGAGTTCGGGCTCTGAGATTCGAGTCGACTCCCAGGACAGTCGAGTCGACTCGAGAGGGCAAAATTCAAATTTGTATCCACGGTCTACAGAGGAAAAGCCGACTCCAAAATTGCCAGGTCAGCGCCAGAAGTTGGCGAGTCGACTCCGGGCCAAGACGAGTCGACTCCCAGTCGTGACGGCAACTTTAATTCAAACTTGGAACAGTTGCCGAGTCGACTCCTGAAAAGCTTGAGTCGACTCCCGCTACAGCCGAGTCGACTCCTGATCGCGCGAGTCGACTCCAACCCACCAACGGTCACATTGTCAGGCTGCGCAGAGTGTGCAGAACGGCCAGAAAAAGTGGAGTAACGGCTAGTTTCCGTGGGGGTTGGCTTAAATAGCCACAGAAGACTGTAGCAAAATAGAGAACATACATTCCACTCCAAGCATTCAAGTCTTCAAGCTTTGCAAGTGCTCTTCAACGAGAAAAAGGGGAGATCAGCATTTACTGCGCCACCAACTTCTCCCCAGCATTCAAAGCTTCCTCCTCCTACATTCAAGTCGATCACTCATCCAAGAGGAGACCAGAGTCAAGAAGCCATTCCTCTACTTAAGCTTAAAAGCGTTTGAGGGCTTCTAAACTCATCCTTGAATATATTGTTTCATACCTGCTTTTGAGAAGCTTATTTTCTGTTTTCTTTCTACTACGTGTATTTACTTGGTTCAATCGGGGGATTGAATCAAGGGGATAAAGGTTAGTTGGTGAGCCAGTTTTAAAACCAACGTGTGAAAGGGTTTGATTGTGAGCCCGGGAAAACAATCGGGGTTGGTTCTAGTCGGTGAGCCTGGGAAAACCGACCGAGTTCGTTGTTAGCTCGTAAAACAACAAGTTTGGTTGTGAGCTTGCAAAACAACCGGCTGTAATCCAAGGGGGTTATAGTGTATTCCCAAGAGAAACTTGGGGAGTGGACGTAGGAGCAAGGGATAGCTCCGAACCACTATAAAACCTGTGTTTGTGATTGATTGTCTCTTCCTCTTCTCATTTCATATTGCTCACAGCACATAGTAATTAATTAAATAACTTGGCATAGTTTTTAATTAATCATCCATAACGTTTTAAATTATCCAAATTGTTTTAAAACCCAATTCACCCCCCCCCTCTTGGGTTGTCTATCTGGGCAACAGGTGGTATCAGAGCCAAAAACTCTTCCACTCAAGAGTTAAAAGATCAAAATGACAACCCCATTTGGATCTTCTCACATTGAGGGTCAGTCCACCCAAAGACCCCCTTTCTTCAATGGATCCGACTACTCATACTGGAAGGCTAGGATGAAAATATTCATCCAAGCCCAAGACTATGAGATGTGGACCATTGTTGTAAATGGCCCATACATCCCATCCATATATATAGATGGTGTCAAGGTACCCAAACTAGAAACGGATTGGGATGAACATGACATGAGGAAGGCACAATTAAACTCTAAAGCAATGAATGTCTTCTATTGTGCCTTAGACCGTAATGAATTCAATAGGATTTCAACTTGTAATTCAGCAAAAGAAATTTGGGACAGACTTGAAGTGATCCATGAGGGCACGAATCAAGTCAAGGAATCCAAAATAAACATCTTGGTTCATAAATATGAACTATTTAAAATGGATTCAAATGAAACTATCACATCCATGTTCACTAGGTTTACTGATATTGTCAATGGCCTAAAAAGCCTTGGCAAGAACTATACTAACAGTGAGCTTGTCAGGAAAATCCTTCGATGTCTACCGAGGTTGTGGGAAGCTAAAGTGACAGCGATCCAAGAAGCTAAAGACTTGAACAAGCTTCCACTTGAGGAGCTCCTTGGATCCCTGATGACTCACGAACTCACCATGAAACAACACGAGGAAGAGTCTTCCCATAAGAAAAAGGTAATAGCTTTAAAATCTACTTCTTCTAACAAGGACTTATCTTGCAGCAGCAGCAGTGAAGAAGAAGAAGATGAGGAAGATGGTGGTGAGGCTCTTCTTGTGCGCAAATTCAAGAAATTCATCAACCACAAGAAGTCCTATCATCAAAGGAGAGGGCCCTCAAATTTCTACCGGAAGGACAAAGGTAAGGAAAGAGAAAACGAGGGGATTGGATGTTACGAGTGCAAGAAGCCGGGTCACATAAGAGCTGAATGCCCCTTACTGAAGAAGGGGAGTAAGTACAAGAAGAAGAAAGCTCTTGTCACTACACTATCCGACTCCGACTCATCATCCTCCTCTTCTGACGAGGAACAAGAAGAAAAGGCCAATTTCTGCTTCATGGCCAACGAAGACGAGGTAACTTCCGATACGCATCCTGATTTTTCTTTTGATGAACTTTATGATGCGTTCAATGAATTAATGATTGAGTATAAGAATATAAATGTTAAAAACAGAGAACTAAAAGTAACTAATCAAACTTATATTCATAAGCATGATTCATTAATTAAGGATAAAGATAATCTTACCAAAGAAAATCTAGAACTTAAGACAAGCAATCAACTTTTAATTAAGAAGACTAACACCTTAACTAAAGATAATGAAAAACTAACTAAGGAACTTTCAAACCATAAACAAGTCTTAAACAAGGATCTAACAAAAGAACTAAATGATTTAAAAACAGAAAATCAAACATTAACTAAAGAACTTAACAAATACAAACCCTTAGTTGAAAAATTTACATATAGTTCAGAAAAGTTAAACATGATACTAAATAGTCAACGTGCAGTATTTAATAAAGCAGGCTTAGGGTACAAACCAAGGAATAAGCAAAAACTTCTTAGTAATTTCTTTGTTAAAGCTGGGGAAACAAAAACTAAGAAAATCACCTGTTTCTGTTGTGGAAATATAGGACATAAAGCAAATACATGTGACTATAGGAAAAGGAAAACTAAAAGAAAAATTAAAAGGGTATGGGTTCCAAAAGGAACCAACTTGACTAACCATGAAGGACCCAAGAAAACTTGGGTACCTAAGATGACATGATTTGCTTGTGTAGGAGTGTCTTGCAGCCAAGGTCAACAAAAATTGCTGGTATTTGGATAGTGGCTGCTCAAGGCACATGACGGGTGATAAAGACCAATTTTTCACCCTTGAAGCTAAGAAGGGAGGTGTTGTGACGTTTGGAGACAACAACCAAGGTCACATCATTGGCATTGGTAAAGTTCAAATCACCCCTTCTACTTTTATAGATAATGTTAGATATGTTGATGGTCTTAAACATAACTTGTTAAGCATTAGTCAATTATGTGATAAAGGATATGATGTTATGTTTAAACCATCACTATGTATTGTAACAAATCCTAATGATAATAGTTTGGTCTTTAAAGGGATTAGACGTGGAAATGTATATGTTGTAGACCTAGAAGATCTTGCAAAACATAACCAATGTCTAGTTGTAAATGAAACCAAAGAAAATGATGCTAGTTGGTTATGGCACCGTAAGTTAGGTCATGCAAGCATGGACACAATAACTAAACTAGTTAAAAGAGACTCCGTGATAGGTTTGCCAAAATTAAAATTTGAAAAGAACAAAATCTGTGAAGCATGTCAATTTGGCAAACAATCTAGGAATTCTTTTAAATCCATAAAATGTGTCTCTACCTCTAGGCCTCTAGAATTATTACATATGGACTTATTTGGTCCTACTAGAACAACAAGCCTAGGTGGAAATAAATATGGTCTAGTTATAGTAGATGATTACTCTAGGTACACATGGGTCATGTTTCTAGCGCATAAGGATCAAGCATTTTCTATGTTTAAGAAGTTCCACAAGGAAGTAACAAATGCTAGAGAATCCTCAGTTATAGCTATTAGAAGTGACCATGGTACCGAATTCGAAAATCAATTATTTGATGAATTCTGTAGCAAAAAGGGGATAACCCATAATTTCTCAGCACCTAGGACACCACAGCAAAATGGAGTTGTTGAAAGGAAAAATAGAACACTAGAGGAAATGGCTAGAACGATGTTATGTGAAAGTAACCTCCCTAAGTATTTTTGGGGAGAAGCCATTAATACTTCTTGCCATATATTAAATAGAGTTCTATTAAGACCCATCATAAAGAAAACACCATATGAACTGTGGAAAAACAGAAAACCAAAGGTTAACTATTTTCATGTTTTTGGATGTAGGTGTTTTGTACATAATAATGGGAAAGATAATCTAGGGAAATTTGACCCTAAATCTGATGAAGGAATATTCCTAGGTTATTCTACAACTAGTAAAGCCTATAGAATCTTTAATAAAAGAACTCTAGTTATAGAAGAATCCATACATGTTGTTTTTGATGACTCTAGTGACATCTCATCTAGTAAGAAGGTTAATTTTGATGATGATATTGAAATACTTGAAGAAAAGATAGATGAGATGGGATTACGAGATGATAATCAAAAGTTGATTGAAGGAGAATCATCAAACCAAGAGCCTATAGTGGATCATGGGCTAACTAAAGCTTGGAGGTATGCTCACGGGCATCCTAAGGAACTAATTCTAGATGATCCATCACAACCGGTTAGGACTAGAGCATCCCTTAGGAATATGAATAATCATCTAGCCTTTGTTTCACACTTTGAGCCCAAACATATAGAAGAAGCCGAAAATGATGTAAATTGGATAAATGCAATGCAAGAAGAACTAAACCAATTTACTAGAAACAAAGTGTGGGATCTAGTAGAGAGACCTTCTGAATATCCAATTATTGGTACAAAATGGATATATAAAAATAAGCTAGATGAAAATGGAATTGTTATACGGAATAAGGCTAGACTAGTAGCAAAGGGTTATAATCAAGAAGAAGGTATAGACTTTGATGAAACCTTTGCTCCCGTAGCTAGACTTGAGGCTATTAGACTATTATTAGCATATGCATGCTCTAAAGATTTCAAACTATTTCAAATGGATGTAAAGAGTGCATTTTTAAATGGGTATATTAATGAGGAGGTGTATGTAGAACAACCTCCTGGTTTCGAAAATCATCAATACCCTAATCATGTGTATAAACTAAACAAAGCACTTTATGGGTTAAAACAAGCACCTAGAGCATGGTATGAGAGACTTAGTAAATTCCTATTAGAACATGAATTCTCTAGGGGAAATGTAGACACAACATTATTTCTGAAAAGACAAAATAAGGATATGTTGTTAGTACAGATTTATGTTGATGATATCATTTTCGGTGCCACTAACAATCGCCTCTGCGAAGAATTTGCTGATTTGATGCAGAGTGAGTTTGAAATGAGCATGATGGGAGAACTGAACTACTTCCTCGGGCTTCAAATCAAACAATCTGAAGAAGGCATCTTCATCAATCAAGTAAAATATATCAAGGAGATGCTCAAGAAGTTTGATATGGAGGGAAACAAATCAATCAGCACCCCCATGAGCTCATCATGTAAGTTAGACCAAGATGAATCAGGTAAATCCGTCGATCAAAAACTTTATAGAGGTATGATAGGTTCTTTACTGTATCTTACTGCAAGTAGACCTGATATTATGTTTAGTGTGTGCATGTGTGCTAGATATCAGGCTAATCCTAAAGAATCACACCTAGCTGCAGTTAAAAGAATCTTTAAATACTTAATAGGAACTAAGAACATAGGACTGTGGTACTCTAAAGAATCTAGCCTAAACTTAATAGGGTACACAGATTCAGACTTCGCTGGATGTAAACTTGATAGAAAAAGTACCAGCGGGTCTTGTCAATTTCTAGGAGAAAACCTAATCTCATGGTTTAGCAAGAAACAAAACTCGGTTGCATTATCCACTGCAGAAGCTGAATATGTTGCAGCCGGGAGTTGTTGTGCTCAAATCTTATGGATTAAACAACAATTAGAAGATTATGGCATTAAACAAGATGAAATCCCCATTAATTGTGATAACACAAGTGCCATAAATCTAACTAAAAATCCAATTCAACACTCAAGAACTAAACACATTGAGATAAGACATCACTTCATAAGAGATCATGTATTGAATGGTGATGTGTCACTCCACTTTGTGTGTACTGATAATCAATTAGCAGATATTTTCACAAAACCCCTAAGTGAAGAGAGATTTAGTGTGCTTAGAAGGGGATTAGGAGTGATTGATCCATCCTAGTGGGAGTTACCACTAGATTAATTGATTTTGATGATGAGAATGAGGTTAAAAGAGAGTTTCTATTCAATGATCATCATATCAGTCCTTAATTAGGTGATTTTCCCTCATTTGGCGCGATTATAGCAAGAGTTTTAAGTGCGTGCCAAGGTTAGAGACGACTCGAGTAAGTTTCAGAGCCGGCTCCTAAGGGGGAGTCGACTCGCGCATTTGCGGGAGTCGACTCGCAAAGCTGGCAGCAAAAGGGGAGTCGACTCGCGCATATTCTGGAGTCGACTCGAGGTCGAGTCGACTCGCGACTCAGGGGAGTCGACTCGCAGTCGGGATCCGACTTTTTAACCCTAGGTTTGTCGTTTCGCAAACACTTTTCCTCAAGCCGCCACTGTTCACAAAGCCCTAGAGCCGACTCCTAGGTCATCCCCGATCGTCTCCAAGCCTTTTTCCCGTCGATTCTTCGCCGGACATTGAGTTTCCATCCGTTCCTAGGTCATTTCCGGTCCGTCCCGAGCTTCCTCTGTCCGTCCTTCATCGTCCTCAAGGTATTTTTATTCCCGTTTAGGTCAAGATGCCTCGTAAGGCCGTCGTTAGGAAGAGGTCCCGTCCCGCGGCCGTTCCCGAGCGGCGCTCCAAGGCGCGGCATGATCCCGCGAGGCAACCACCTCCGGATCGTTCCCCGCCTAGGGAGGTTCATGTTAGGCCATTGGCCGGGAAGGCCGTCTCCACCGGGAGGTATGTCGATTTTGACTTCCTCTCCCGGGAAGGGTTCACCATAGGCGATAGGCTTAGAGCCCAGGGTCTAGAGTACTTCCTCACCTTGGACCTTCCCACCTATCCTGGCCTAGTTCAAGAGTTCTATAGTACCGTCCATCGGGGAGATGGAGGTATTGAGGGCACGGTATTAGGTGTCCCATTACGTGTCACGGAGGATCTCGTTGCCCATATCCTCCACCTCCCACTGGTAGGGGTAGCTCCTGCACATCCTGAGGATAGATTTGAGGCCCTTACGATCGTCTTAGGGCAGCCACCTCAGTCCCCCCTAGATGAGGTATCTGCTAGCTCACTTCCTATTGAAGTGAGAATCCTCTTGAGCATTCTATCCAGGTCCATCTTCCCTAAGACAGGAAGATTTGATTTTGTGAATGAGAGGGACCTAGCTATTATGTCTTACATTCTTCAGGACACCCCGGTCAACTTCCCCAAGCTGATTTATAGGTATATGTGTGAGCCTTTAGATAGACCTAGGCTCTCCCTCCCATACGGGATGATATTCACTCTCCTGTTTAGGCAGTACGAAATTTCCATTCCTGAGAGGGAACCCTCTCGTGCCTTGCGATGGACTGATCGCTTGGGTACGGGGACCATGCACAGGATGGAATTTCGGAAGAAAGACGGGATCTGGGTTAGGAAGTCCACTCTCACTGCTCAGACCACCAGACCATCACCCAGTCCTGAGCCAGACTCTGATTACCCAGACTCTCCACATCATCCAGACCTTCCATCCACTCCTCCTGCTCCTACCACCTCTGCCGGACCTTCCTCCTCAGCTCCACCATCTATGGAGGTCCGTATTGATCCAGAGCAGCTCCGAGAGCTGCGGCAGGAGATCGTCCGAGATTTGAGGGACGAGCTGCTCCGGGAGCTCCGAGGTTCCGTGACAGCTGCCACTCCTGCACCCACTCCTGCACCCACTCCATCCTCCGCATTGGTGCCATCCTTGACAGCCGTGACAGACATGACGGCTAAAGTGCGGGAAGAGATATATAATATCAGGGATTTGATGCAGGCCCAGTTCCGCAACATGAGGGAGATCAAGAGCACCACTCGACAGTTTCGAGAGGAGATAGGCCGTGACATGCACACCACTACCGAGGGGGCCGAGCGCTTGTCGAATGTGATTGTCGGCAAGCTGGACGCACTTCAGACCTCAGTGACTGGGCTTCAGACGTCGGTGACTGAGCTCTCCACTATGCACAGCAGAGCCACCTCGTCTATCATCACACAGCTTAGCCATGTCACAGAGGCAGTCGCCCTCCTCATGGAGCGGAGCAGATTGGGAGGAGGAGCCACATCCTCCAGAGGAGGAGACGCATCCTCGAGAGGAGGAGCTACATCCTCGAGAGGAGGAGCTACATCCTCGAGAGGGGGAGCTACATCCTCGAGGAGGACATAGATGATTTTGAGTTGTGTTTTATCTTCTTTTGTATTGTTTTTGCCTTACTTATAGTATGCTCAAATGTATTCACCTTCATATCAATACAATGAGTAGACATCTTATCTTTATTTCTGTGCCAATTGACTGTGCCATTTGATGTTTGATTGTGCCATTTGTGCCATTGATTGTGTGTGTGATTACCTCCTTTTTGATATGATGACAAAAAGGGGGAGAAATATGTATAAAATATGTAATAAGGGGAGAAATATGGTTAAAATATGTAAAAGAACTCTTAAAAACACACACAAATTTGTTCTAAGTGGATTCGGTACCTCGAGGCTCATTATCTCTCTTTTGGGGCTCCTAATGGAGTAATCTCCAGAATCTATTCAAGGGATATTCGGAGATTAGCTTAATCGTACTCAAGAACAAATTGACAGATTTTCCCTCTAAAAACAAAAAATTCAGTTCAAAAATTTCAAAGCATTAAAAGGAAATTCAGAAAACTAAAACTAGTTGAATGCATATGTTGAGGGGGAGAATCTGAATTTTAATCAAGATAAATCATTGATAACATATAAGCCAAACAATTGATTGCATAATATGGAGGCTTATATAATTCCAAATGAAAGGGGGAGCTTTAACTCCGAAATTTAAATGTTTCACACCTTTCAAACTTGGATAAATTAAATTTTCAGACATTTGAATTCACTTGTGAATTTTATTTCATTATTTATTGAGCAATTCATTTTACGTATACTCAAAGTTTTGTCATCATCAAAAAGGGGGAGATTGTGGAGTGATTGATTAAAACCCCGTTTGATTTTGATGAGCTCAAAGCATTTGAGTATATCGTGTGATTACTAATGAATTCAATTGAGTGTTTCAGTGAAAATCCTGCTCAAGTGTTTCTAGACATGGTTTACAGTATTTTGGATAAGTTAAGAAGTCTGCTGAACCAATGTCTGAGACTCGAGTCGACTCCCGAGTTTCACGAGTCGACTCCAAGCGTATCAAGGTCACTGGCACGAGCTCGAGTCGACTCCTAATCAGTATGAGTCGACTCCGACTGAAAACAGACAGAAGGATAGAAGAGCAGTCTTTCAGATCTGAGATTCGAGTCGACTCCAGTGGAACGCGAGTCGACTCCCAGCGGTGCACAAAGAAAAAGTCAGAGAGTGTTTTATGGACTCTGAGATTCGAGTCGACTCCAGTGGAACGCGAGTCGACTCCCAGCGGTACACAAAGAAAGAGTCAGAGAGTATTTTATGGACTCTGAGATTCGAGTCGACTCCAGTGGAACGCGAGTCGACTCCCACCGGTGCACAAAGAAAAAGTCAGAGAGTGTTTTATGGACTCTGAGATTCGAGTCGACTCCCGCATTACGCGAGTCGACTCCAAGATTGTGCGACCATCAACAGAGAAAACCATGTTACTGCCACTGAGATTCGAGTCGACTCCCAGACAGCTCGAGTCGACACCAAGACAAGCTTCACGTCAAAAGGCAGAAGACCAACTTTCGGAAACTGAGAGCCGAGTCGACTCCAAGGAAGTTCGAGTCGACTCCAAGACTGGATGAGCCAAAAGACAGAGAATCGGGAGTTCGGGCTCTGAGATTCGAGTCGACTCCCAGGACAGTCGAGTCGACTCGAGAGGGCAAAATTCAAATTTGTATCCACGGTCTACAGAGGAAAAGCCGACTCCAAAATTGCCAGGTCAGCGCCAGAAGTTGGCGAGTCGACTCCGGGCCAAGACGAGTCGACTCCCAGTCGTGACGGCAACTTTAATTCAAACTTGGAACAGTTGCCGAGTCGACTCCTGAAAAGCTTGAGTCGACTCCCGCTACAGCCGAGTCGACTCCTGATCGCGCGAGTCGACTCCAACCCACCAACGGTCACATTGTCAGGCTGCGCAGAGTGTGCAGAACGGCCAGAAAAAGTGGAGTAACGGCTAGTTTCCGTGGGGGTTGGCTTAAATAGCCACAGAAGACTGTAGCAAAATAGAGAACATACATTCCACTCCAAGCATTCAAGTCTTCAAGCTTTGCAAGTGCTCTTCAACGAGAAAAAGGGGAGATCAGCATTTACTGCGCCACCAACTTCTCCCCAGCATTCAAAGCTTCCTCCTCCTACATTCAAGTCGATCACTCATCCAAGAGGAGACCAGAGTCAAGAAGCCATTCCTCTACTTAAGCTTAAAAGCGTTTGAGGGCTTCTAAACTCATCCTTGAATATATTGTTTCATACCTGCTTTTGAGAAGCTTATTTTCTGTTTTCTTTCTACTACGTGTATTTACTTGGTTCAATCGGGGGATTGAATCAAGGGGATAAAGGTTAGTTGGTGAGCCAGTTTTAAAACCAACGTGTGAAAGGGTTTGATTGTGAGCCCGGGAAAACAATCGGGGTTGGTTCTAGTCGGTGAGCCTGGGAAAACCGACCGAGTTCGTTGTTAGCTCGTAAAACAACAAGTTTGGTTGTGAGCTTGCAAAACAACCGGCTGTAATCCAAGGGGGTTATAGTGTATTCCCAAGAGAAACTTGGGGAGTGGACGTAGGAGCAAGGGATAGCTCCGAACCACTATAAAACCTGTGTTTGTGATTGATTGTCTCTTCCTCTTCTCATTTCATATTGCTCACAGCACATAGTAATTAATTAAATAACTTGGCATAGTTTTTAATTAATCATCCATAACGTTTTAAATTATCCAAATTGTTTTAAAACCCAATTCACCCCCCCCCTCTTGGGTTGTCTATCTGGGCAACAGTTTGGCACGCCTTTGGAATACTTGGCACAAAGTAGGAGTCGACCCTAGAAGAGGTGGAGTCGATCCCGGCACATCAAGAAACATTCTGGCACATTCTAGCATTTATGGCATGGATGAACAGTACTTGGGTCGACCCAAGTGAAAGTTGAGTCGACCCCATCCTCAAGCCTCAAGAAAACAAGTCTCTGGAATCCCTGAGAGGGTCGACCCTAACTGAACTTGAGTAGACCCAACTGATCCTTGAGTCGACCCAAAAAGAGTTGAGTCGACCCAAGTGAAGGAAGGGTGAAATACAAGGTTTTGGATTTTCTCAGAGGGCCGACCCAAGAAAAGCTTGAGCTGCCCCAAATCTGATGAACAGTGGTTTGGGTCGACCCCAGAAGAGTTTGGGTCAACCCAAGCACGGGCAGAAGCATAACGGCTAGTTGTGCAAAAGTGCTTTTTGGACTCCCAACGGCTATAAACGGCTAGTTTCTTCAATCCAACGGTCAGGAAGGACTATTTGGAGGTTGGAGAAGTATTTAAGAGGGAGTATTCATCAGAGGAAGCAAGCTTTGGAAAATACATCAAGTGCATTCAAGAGAAAACCCTAGCAAGGCAAGCTTTATTCAATTGCTTCATTCCAAGAGCCAAAAGGAAGTGGTTGAGCAGATTTCAAGAGACATTAAGAGCTCCACCAACCCTTGAAGAGTGAAGCAATCGTGACAAAGAAGAGAAGAGCCTTATTAAAGGGATAACTATATTCTAAACTCTTCTTTGTAGCTCATAATTGTTTTATTTGCTCATTTAGGAGCTTTAGTTCCTTGTTCTTTATTCTTGTTGTAAGGTTTGTTGGTAAGCCCGTAAAACCAACATTGTAGGTTGTTGGTAAGCCCCTAAAACCAAAGTAGGTTGTTGGTAAGCCCGTAAAACCAACGTAGGTTGTTGGTAAGCTCGTAAAACCAACATAGGTTGTTGGTAAGCCCGTAAAACCAATGTAGGTTGTTGGTGAACCCGTAAAACCAATTGTGAAGGTTTGTTGGTGAGCCCGTAAAACCAACATAGGTTTTTGGTGATCCCGAAAAACCAAAGTTTAAAGGTTTTTGGATTGTGAGCCCGGAAAACAATCCAACTGTAATCCGCGGGATTATAGTGAATTCCCAAGGGGTCGCTTGGGGAGTGGAAGTAGGTGCTTAGGAGAGCACCGAACCACTATATTTCTTGTGTATTTGCATTGTGTATTGTCTTACTTTACTATAATTACTTACTCATCAATTAACTCGATTAAGGAATCAAAAAGTTAGAAAAACCAATTCACCCCCCCTCTTGGCTTGCCACCTTGGGCAACACTAAGGAGTGTGCTCAGCTCAAGGACGAAATCAAGGCACTCAATCGACATAGGCAGTTGGGTAGATACGTCCATACTCAGCATGACCGAGAAGTGCCTGCCTCCTCCTCTGGTCCGCCAGCCCTGGAACAAATTAACAATTATCCGACAACCAACGTCATTAACACCATTGTTGGTAGATCTGCCGAGACCTCAACTGCCTTGGGTAGTCAAGCTCCTAAAAAAAAAAGACCACAGAGCAGCCATGAATCTCGCACGTGGATGCACCGTTGGGCTCGGGAGGCAGCGAGTTCGATCCCGTGCTTTCTAGCCCTGACAGAGTATGCTCTCTAGTTCAGATTCTCTACCTTGAATAATGAACTAAGTATGAGGCATTCGTCATCTAACTCAGGTTTAGAATCCAGCAACTAAAGGTATTTGGCATATGGGTTGAGGTAGCTCAACGATGCCTCGATTCCACAGGCTCAGAACTCCAATAACTCTCACGCATGATATTGGTAAGGATCACTAAAGTCTAAATTTATTCCTAATGAAAAATCTTCTTATTATATTCTATCTACAGAGATAATTATGGAAAGTGTATTCGACTTGGGACACCCGAGGGACGCCTGGGCCCTAATAAAGGAGACACTCCGGGGACGGTCGAGGCCTCCTTAAACTGAGCTTGCTCGGGATCCCTCCGAGGCACTAGTCTGGAGAAAAAGAAGATCGAGCCCACTCAAATTTTTTTCGGTGCCAACCCTAGAGATGCCTCTAGAAGCATACTCCAGAGATGAGAAGGTCGGCCCCCATATTGAAGGTATGGTGAGTCAACCGACCTCTTCAGATGGCTCGAGCAGAAGGCTTGGGAAGTCAATCGACCTCTTTAGGTTAATAATAGCCCAAACAGGAGATCGGCTGCCACACCGAAGGCTTGGCGTGTCAACGAACCTCATCAGATCGAAAATGGCTAGAGCACGATAATTGACTGCCGTGCCGAAAGCTTGGCATATCAACCGACCTCCTCAGGTTGAAAATGGTCTGAGAAGAAGACCTAGTCCACTCGAATTTTCTCTGAAAGCCAACTCCAGACATGCCTCAAGGAGCATACTCTGGAGATGCCCCTAGCGCAAGATTCCAAGGATGACCAGCAAAAAAGGTATCGACCTAATTCCGCCGAGCTCACTCAGAATTTCTTGAGAGTTGAACTCCAGAAAGATCGGTCGAGGAGCCAAGACAAGCTAAAGCTCTATAAGAAAAAGAGTTCAGTGAGGCATCCTAAACTCAAATAAAGAAACATCACAACAACTAGTAAAGAACGAAGTCAGGTACTTTGATTTTTTTTTTATTTTATTATGTTCTAGTACATACATTGATCTCTACAGAAGCCCAGCCAGAAAAACCTACAATAGAGGGTCGAATCTCGGCGCAACAACCTAGACTCAGGCGAAGAATAAACAACAAAACAACGAAAGCAAGGGCTAAAATTAGGTACTTGAGAAACTTTTTGCTTTTATTAAAGGTGTAAGCTTTTACATTGACCTTGACAGAGGCCGAACAAAGAAAAAAAATACATTGAGCCTAGTCTACCCGAGCAAAAAATAAAAAAGAAAAAATGGCGAAGTAAAGGACTACATTCCTCGCCTTCACCGCTCTCGCTGTTGCCAAGGTACTCAATTTCATGTAGTTGAAAAGATGCAGATCCTCATGAAGATCGCCACTGGAAAGGCCATTGCCCGAGGTGTCGAGTCCTTGGATGCGATCCACAGTGTCAAGGCCAAGATTCAGGACGAGAAGGGAATCCACCCAAATCAGCTCCTTTGCCCCTCCCCCTTTGTGCCTTCATCGTTGCCGCCATCGCTTCTGACCTCGATGTCTTCGTGGACTCTAGGGTCGTCGCCTTCATCGTCTCCCTCACCGTCATCGTCATCATCGTCAAGACTAAAGAAGTCTATCCCCAAGAAGAGTCGCTGAGCCCGAGGTCTTTTATCGAAGACGTCAGTTGTAGTCTCCAAAGCCTTCTTTTTGAACTTTTCAGAGCTGCAGTACTCTTTAACCGCCTCCGCAACCTTTGCCTTAGCACAGACGGCCTCCTTCCTTGCCTCGTTGACCTTTTGCTCAGCAGCATAGTAGGCCACCCTAGCTGTGGTCAATTTTCTCTCCATGATCATGGCTTGGGTCTACACGATTGAGGCATGGGTCTCTGCCGACTCAAACTTTGTCTTTGACTGCCTTCTCCCTTAGTTCAGCTTGCTGGGCCCACTCCTCGACAGCCTTCGCCCTCAGTTTGGCTTTTTGGGCTCACTCCTCTGCAACCTTTGCCCCACCTTGGCTAGACGGGCGTGCTCCTCGATAGTCTCCGCCCTTGCCTTGTACCCTAAGATGTTTCTTGAGTTGATCCTCTCATGCATGCAGCCGACTTTGAGGGCGTGCTGAAAAAGGAAAGGGAAATTAGTTCCCAAGGAAAGTGAGAAAAGATTTATGGAACTTAACCAAATGACCATGGCGTAGGCCCTGTCGAAGAACTTAGTGGGGTCGAGGGAGAGTATAAGCTCCCTATTGGCTCAGAGTTATATGGCTTAGACCAGCTCCCTCGCCACCTCGGAAGTCTTTAGTGTCAAATCAGACTCTTCAACAGCCCAATCTGGGAAGTAGATCCTAAAGGCATCTGAGGTTGAAGGTTCCTCCTCGGCCAGAGAAAACAAGCCTCGGTCTGATCAAGCCAACGCACGAACCTCAGAAGATAGTTGGCACAGAGGCTTGACGCCTAAGCAGGGTCCAATGGAGATGACCTCCTTTGGGGTAGCTGACCCAGTCGGCTGAACAACCTCGATTGTGGAGTTGGGCTCTACAATCTCCCCCCAAGGTATGGGTAACTCTGGGAGAACTTTAGGATCTGAGGCCTCAGTGGCGACCTCGATGGTAGGCTCGACAGCACGAGTCGAGGAGGACTCCCCCCCACCCCTACTGACCTCTTTTTTTGAGGAGCCACGCCCTCGGCAGCCGCGACCGACCTCTTCTTCGCCTTTCTTCTCTCATGAATCAGCAAAGAGATCGAACTTCATGGCAGCAAGAGCTGCAAAACCGAAGATACAGTTACTCTACAATGCTGAGGTGAAAAGATAGAAAAAAATACTAGGAGAAGCTTACCCTAGGGGTTGGCCAAGCTCAGACTGGCCTTAATCAGAGCCTCCTCGGACAACAACTCCTAAAGGAAAAAAATCTTGGAGCAAGATTCTAGAATCCTGTATAAGGCCCTTTGTCATTATGGACAACCTCGGGGCCGATTCAAACATTCCAAGGCACCCTCCGCTCGGTCTCAAACCTCCATGACTGCTTAGGGTGGAAAAAGAAAAATCTTCCTTACCATTCGTGAAAGGAAGAGAGAGTATCTCAGAGCAATTGGTGGTCTTTTTTGAGAGAGAAATATCGTCGGTTGCTATCTCGATGATACCTCTTCAAGGGGAAGCACCCTCGAAAGAGAGAAATTGAGGCTAGAATGCCCCAAAGAAAACAAAGAGAAGAAAAAACGACTAAGATTCGCTAGGAGTTCGGCACCAACTAGATCAAAACAAGTCCGTAAGACCTCATTAGTTGCACAAAGAATGGGTGGACAGGAAGCCTCAAACTGGCTCATAGAATTTTCTCATATAAGTTGAGTCAAGAAGGATGTGGGTTCATCATCTGGTCACCTAGACTGGCAAGCTCAAAGGTGAACTTTAAGGGTACAAAGTAGTGAGCTCGGATGAGGTTCGTTTTTCCCTGAGTAAAGATGGATGTCTCATAACCTAGGCCCGACCGGACCTTAGACTCAGTCTCGCTCGGAGGTGATGACTGTCGACCTCGAGAAGAGTGGTCAGACAACCGACTCCCCTTTGAGGCACTGACCTCAGCTTTGCTCATGGAGGCAAGAAGAAGATGAAAAGAAAGACTAAGAAAAAGGTCAAGAAAGAGACGAAGAAGAAGAAGACAAAAATGGGCTGAGCAGTCAAGGAGTAAAAATCCACCGAAAATAGAGAGGCACAACGGATATACCAGAGCCAAAGACGAAGGGCTTCGTCGGAGCACCACTCGGGGCCTAGACGCTCGAGCACTCGGGTGAGGGAGCAGATGGAGAAAAGGTAGCGCCTGAAGGTTAGGAACACCATTATATAAGGGCACGGATAACCCTGATTGAATTGCTAGTCCATTTACTCAAGTAGATTGAGCCATATGTCAGCCCGGGGTACCACATGGGCGATTCACTAGATTGCTGTATTTATAATGTTTAAGAGTTGCCTCACAATGATGACATCTCGGGATGGCCCAGATCATGCGATGCTTCGGGAAGACTAATTGGCGCACTTAATTTTTCTGACAAAAGTCTCACCCTTGATCGAGGTAACTGCTCGACTTCCATCACCTGAACTGGAGTGCATCTCGGCCTTGGAAGTGGGGGAAAGTGATGGGAGAAATATTGCATCTCGACCTCAGACGAGACCGATCTCCTTGACCTCAGACATGAACTGAGGCAAACGACAAGGGCTGGTAGCTGAGGAGTATAATTAGCGTGTGTCGATAAGGATTGACTGCCCCAACAACTGACAATCTTGGCAGCCCACAATCGCTGCAGCATCAAGCCCTGTGACAGGCCTGCGCCGCACACTGCCCATGGGGACTGAATCTTGCGCCGTGGCCGTGCCACCGGCCGTTGCCCAACCATCATTGTGCACCAGGTTGGCCTAGGTAACGACAAAACTAGCTTTTCTATATAAAGAGGGCAACCCGGAAGATTTGAGGTACACATATAATATTACTCACAGAGACCATACTTTGCTGAAATCCTCTCCTTTTCATACTATTGCTCTGTTGTTCTGACTTAGACATCGAAGGGTTTCACCAAAAACTCTACGACAAGTGGATTTCTTGCAGGACTAGTGGAGGAGACTAGTGTCCAGCGCCTCAATTTGTCTGCTTAGCTCATCTCCAGCCGACCTAAGAGTCGTCCGAGCTGCACTCCCATCTCAGTCCGAATTTGGTAGCAACACTAGCTTCAACAATTCTTGGAGTTTGTGAGGGACAATAATACCAAAATTATTTCTAATTAATTGCATAGCCACTGAGATAACCACTTATTTTTTTTGTATTCAATTTTTTTAGATGTGGATTATAAATCCTTCCTTCAATTGGAGAACCCGTTACGTGTAAATATTGTAAACTTAGTTTGCATCCATTCTATATTTCAAAATCTGTTTTAGGAATAACCTTAGATGGAACTCTGTCTAAGATATACACATTGGTTTTTAAGGCTTTACTTCATAAGGATAAAGGTAAAATTGAATTGATTATCATTCTCCTAACTATATCCATAAGTGTATGGTTTCTTCTTTCATCCACACCATTTGTTGTGGTATGCCTAAGATTGAGTATTGGGCAATAATACCCTCTTTTTCATGAAACTTTGTAGATGGACTCGGCACCATATCCATAAGTGTGTGGTTCCTTCTTTCATCCACACTATTTTGTTATGGTAAAGCTAGGATTGAGTATTGGACAATAATACCCTCTTTTTCTTGGAACTTTGTTGATGGACTCAGCACTTGTTTCTTTTCTATGCATATTCCATAAAATTCGTCACCCCTGTCTCATCTTACAATATTTATTTATCTTTTTCCTTTTGTTTCTCTACCACTACTTTGAAAATCTTAAAGGCGTCAAGTGCTTCTCCTTTATTAGATAAGAGATAGAGATACATGTGTCTTGAATGGCCATCAATAAATAAAATAAAATATTTCTAACCATTTAGATATGGAGTAGGAAATGATCTATATAAATCCATGTGTATGATCTCTAGAAGCTTGGTACTCCTTTTGGTACCCTTAACGGTCTTGTTGGTCTATTTTTCTTTTATGCAGTCTATACAAATACTAAAGCCAGCAAAGTTAAGAACCTTTAGGTCTCCATCATCTATTAACCACTTCATTCTCTCCGTGGAAGTATGTCTCAATCTCCTGTATCAAAGTTTAGAGGAGTGTTCATTAGTAATACCATGTTTAGCGCCAACTTCATTGTCATGAAAGGTTAAAATACTAAACTCATAAGTAGGGTGTAATACAAATTTAAATAAATTATCAGCTAAAAATCCAGAACCAATAAGTTTCTTATCTTTCAAAAGATCTAAACCATGAAAATTAAATTCAAATCCAATACAAGTTAATCTTGAAATAGAAACCAAATTTCTAGGAAATGATGGAACATAAAATATGTTTATAGGGGTGATTAAAAACCATATTTTAAAACTAATCTTTAAGTCCCCACCACTTTCATAAGTGAATGCATCCTATTTTCTGAAGAGGTGCCTTATTTACTTTCCACTAGTTTACTCAGGTTTAAAAAAGCTCCGCATATTATTAGCAATATAAATATAGAAGCTGAATCTATCCACCAAGCAATATTATCAGGAGCTTGAATAAAATAAGATTCATAGCACACAAATATGAAATTACTTTTCTGATCGAGCTATTTCATATACTTAGCAAAGTCCTTAAAGTATCCTTTTTTCTTATAAAAGTGGCATTTATAACCCACTTCGGTTGTCCACTTGCTTCTTTTTCCAAAGAACACCCTTGCCTTTCTTAGCATTTCTTTTAGCATGATTCCCATAGGTGTCTCATGCTTCAACCTCTCCTCTTCTTCACACACAGACATAAGTTTGTCAATTAATGATTTTTCTTATGTGTATTATAAGATATTTTAAATGGTTCATATTTTACAAGGAGAGAGAGAGTTGTGAACGAAATGTACTAGAAATGACTCAAAAATCTTAACCTCTAGGGACCTTAATTGAGCAGCGATATCCCTGATTTCTATAATGTGCTCTCGCACACTCCTGCATTTATCATGTGTCATGCTTAAAAACTTCTAAATCAAGGTGTTGGCTGATGCCTTGTCAGAGCATACAAGTTAATGTGCTCTCGCACACTTCTGCATTTATCATGTGTCATGCCTAAAAACTTCTTCACCAAGGTGCTGGCTGATGCCTTGTCAGAACTTACAAATTATTCCTTAATAGCTTTTATGGAGTCTCTGACCTTATTGTATTTTAAGATTAAACCCCTAATGCTCTTACTCCCATGAAACTTAATGAGCATAAGACTTGAGCGATTAGATTGCTTCTACTGCTCCTAAGTAGCCCTCTCATTTGGCATACTTGATTCTTGGGGAATGGGTGGTACATTTACATGAAGAGCCAAATCCATACACCCTAGAGTCAGGAGAATATTATCATTTCAGCCAAAATTAATTAACAACATTGTAATATGAGAAGAATCATGAATAAAAGTAGTAGTAAGAATAACTGCAATAACCAAAGACAATCATACATCAATGCTATGAAATATAAACTTAATTTGAAATATCAAATTATTAAATTTAATAGTAAATTCTAAACTTTAATGTTGGTAGAGATTGGAAACATGCATAGAATTTATTTAATTCCTTCATGAACAAGACTAGCAAATATAACACCAAAACAGAATATTTCATACCTATGGGCCTTAGAAAAAAATCTATTTTAATGTCTAGTTTACAATCTTATTCCAATTAATACACCAAAATGGTTATCTCCTTGTACAGTTAGGTAACCATGCCATTAAATAATCACTTATCCAAATGTAACTAAAATTCATCATACATAATAATGACTTAAGATCTTGTAGCTCCTCCTAAGCCTAGAGTGTCTCAAAGAATTATAATGGCATCTCTAGATATTATAAATAAATTATCAACTCATCCAAATGTTGATAAAATAAAATATACAAATTAGTCATATAATGTGCAAAACAAATATGTCGTTACATGTAGGTCCTTGTTGTCCGTAATTGTAAACAGAAAATTATAAACAGATCCCCAGAAAATTATTCATAGGTTGCTATCTTTTTTTATTCGGTTACAGATTAATCCCTCCTGGTTCAAATAAACCTGATCCAGACTGGTTCATATGAATCATATCCAAATTAAATCCATAATATGTCTGGTTCATGATAATCAAAGAGTATTAACTAGGTATTATTATAAACAAGCATTAATTAAATCAAAACATAGTCTTAAAATAAATTAATTTTATTTTAGTTTAAATAATTATAGGTGAACCCCTGTGAACCAAACTAGACCAGTTCAAATTAAGTTGGTTTAGTCATTTAATTAAAAGGGCTAAAGGATTATTGGGTCGAATATGAAAATAAGATGATCTATCATTACGTATACAGATCTAGGTTTATGGTTCAAAATCCGAATCTTGAAACCTATTTCATCATCTTCTTTTTCTCCAACTTTTCCGTCCATGCACGAGCGGAGAACCAATGACTCCTTCCCTTGATTCGCACTAGCGATCCACCGGGGCTTCTGATTGATGGGCTGCGAGCCTAGATTGTGCCCCTATTGCTACTACCACCGGCAATTGAAGGAGATTCACCAGTGAAATTGAGGGTGTGGGTTCCAGTGGGTTCGGCTGAAAACGACAGCCTCTTCTTACTAATCTCCATTGGTGATCCACTATCCGACCCAAATAGGTGGGCCGCTGGAATGATTCGACATGAAGACGGTGACCAAAAACCCCCATGAAGAGAATAGAGACCGATCTGCCTCCGTGTCTTCGAAGAGGGGATGCTGTTGGCCAATCTACCCCTTGAGCAACCGACGCAACCAACCATGAGATTCCAACCAATAGATCAAAGAGTGGACACATTCTCATAGGAGATCCACCAGTGGTGGCTCCTGCATCGTCCGTCATCCTCATTTTTTTTATTTTTCTATAACCAAACAAAACATGGATATTCCACAATATAGTTTGCCAAATCTCTATCATGCTGGAGTAAGCATACGAGTATGGCATATAAAAATTAACGATGTAATGTCAAGATCATATATAATTAAGATGTAAATACTAAACAATAAGGTTAGAGGAGGGCATTGATACCACAATGTGAGCAAATATCACAAGTAAATAATTTTATATAACGGTAACATTGGTGATGCATATCTCCAACCATCCTTGTTCAAGTATTTGATCGAAGACTGTCCATAAGAATATTGTAAGAATAAGGAGTCTTCTATCCTATTCTTCCGCAAATGTAATAAAACCGACGGACCATCACAAGCTTAAAAATAGGCTAGGCTGGAGACCCTTAGCACACAATCAAAACCTTGTTAGTTTTCTTCTATCAAGAAAATTACCTTAGCCATAATTAGAGATGGTGTGTAGCTACCTGCCACCAATAATTATCGGACAACTCAATCATATATATATATGGGCCATATACATCTTATAGAGAACTGTCCAGGAACTATATATATGTTATGAGAGTCTTTGTATGATGAATTATGGAGTCTCAGAACAAGCAGAAAGAAGGATCTAAATGCAGAAAGTGCTATCTTGCATTAAAGAAGGATCTGAATGGAAATATGTCGGCATATTATTGGACAAATCCCTTGATGCAACCATATTAAGCCCTTGGTAATCCGAACTATGTGGATAATGGACCTGTTTATGGACAAAACATCCATTGATGGATAGAAGATAAGGTTTTGCAGGATATCAGTCCATCAGGAGATTGACTATGTCTTCTAAATGAGTTATTTGCAACTAGGCAATTGTTCAGATCTTAAATCTTAGGACTAGCGTGGAAGTAGGATAAGAAATGGTGCAAGTTGTTCTTATCCATGATGGGTCTGGGTGTAATCAATTCCAGGATAAGATAGGATAAGATTGGACCCTTTTTTTTTTATTTGTTTGCTCAGATAAGCAATTTTCTTCCCTTATGTCAATGATAAGATACTAACAGCAGTAGACCCTTAAAACAGGTACTGGATAGTACACCGGTCCTACAGCCTGCGTGTTGTGCATGCAACACAAGGAGATTACTTATCGTCTGCTGCTGCTTGCCCGTATGCTCCGTTTCTATGGAGTCATTTCCTTCTCTCTCCTTGCTCCCGGTCTTTTTCTCCATACATTTCATTATCCTAGCGAATTCAGTTGAGCGTTGCTCAACTTTCTCTCCATTTCTTCTCTTCTCCTTTAAATTTGAAGAGAAATTAGTGGAGAAAATTTCGGATCCAGAGAGAAACCTCATCATTGGTAGATGAAGGTTGCTGTCCAGGGGCCTCAGGTAAGCACAGTACAATAAAGCTACTCAACCGTCCGGAAGTTTGCCCTGCCATTACAGAAGGATAAATGTCTCAGATAAGGGGACTTGCCATGGCTGTAGACATTGGGAGTTAAGACCCCGGAGAGCCATAGAGCTGCAACGAGAAAATTATCATCAGATTTCTGGCTTTCCACCATATCGGTAGGTCGTAATTCCCGAAATTCAAACCCATGAAGCTCCCATGCATTAACTCCCATGTGACTCATTTATATGGTTTCAGCTTACACCACCTTCAATGGCTTTCACCAACTATGGGTTGAAAAAGGATGCTGCACGTGTCTCTCTTTATATCCTCTTGCACCTCCCTCCATGCGCATCTTCAAAGAAACTTTGTGTAATTTTCTTTTCTTTTCTCTTAGCTCTGCAAGAAGGCTAGATATGAACGCCTTCTACTTACTATGAAGAAAATTTTTCCACTAGTACTGGTTCCAACTGGTATGAGCTGTGTAAGTCGTGTTATTTGGGATTGACAAAAGAATTCATTGGTCGAGCACAACCAAGAATTTTTTGGAGCAACTGTTTTTTAGTATAATGCATCCATTTGCCACTTTTGTTTCTCATTCATGCTTTCTTTCATCCTTTCTCATCCTGATAACCTATGCCCTGGCAACCTCATTCTTCCTAGGACCCTTTCACTTTCTAGCTGCCACCAGCTAAAGAAAGATCAGTACTGCATATTAGAGAGAAAAGATAGGAACTCATCTGATATTCATAAAGAAACCCCTCCAAAGGGGTACCCCTTTTTTTTAACCTTTTGGAGGGAAATGTTAGGCTCAAGGGAGCCTAAAAACCACTCTTGCAGCTTCAAAGGAACATACCTCTATGGAATTCCTATGACCTCTATATGAGTAACATTGCCATGAGCCGGAGCTATATAAGAAAAATGAACATGTCCCACTTACAATCAACAGCACCTTCAGCTTTCACCTATCGAGTCTATGAATTTTACTTTTTCTACAATGTCAACAAAATGTAAAAGAAGTTTGTATACTGGCATACTATGAATGCAATTGAACTATAAACTTAGATGAATGTTACCTCTTACAGAGGTCGAACATCTCTCTCTCTCTCTCTCTCTTGTGATATATATTAGTGCAAACTAAACTTTAATCTCACATGGACATGCATGTATCGCCTTCGGTTAGAATGAAACAACATTAAGTATCACATATAACCTCTGCTGAAATTTAAATTAGGTTTTCTAACTTGTTCCAGTGGAACTTGCTTCTGCTTCAACTACGTAGGCCCTGAGTGAAGGTGTCCTGTTGGCGAGATCCGCAGAACCATGCTTCTTGCTGTTTTTCTTGTGCTGCAGCCGCCTTCTTGCAATGTAGCCTCTAATCCATGGAGTCATGTCTTCGCTTACCTTGATCATGATGAAGAACAAGATCCGGTAGATGGCGATCATGCTCAGGAGAACCAACAAGTCCAACCATTTTGATCGGTTCACGTCAATCTGGAATACATTCTCGAGTATGAACTCTCCAGAAATCTTTGGGAGGTCAGGTGACTGGTTATCAAATAAAAGACCTCTCAGGTCATTTTGGTATTGGCCCTGTTGGATGGAAACACAATTATGATTACATCAATAGAAGGATGAATAGATGCTTTTTTCTTAAATGGATTATCATTTTACCTGCAGTGCCCAGAAATGGAAGCTGATGTAAGACATCGGGTATCGCCAAAATGGTTTTGGAATGTCATTTGGGAGTCTAAAATACCCAGAAACCAGCATGAATATTCCCTGTTCAATGTTCCAAGTGTAAGATAATTTTCAACCAAGGCATGCTGGTTAATTTCACAAAGTATAGTAAAATGACTACTTCAATTCATAGGGGCAAATTTAGATGCATGACTAGTCTGTAGATTACAGATTGAAACTTTTTTTTTCTTTTTTCTTTCTTTTCTAAAAGATGGGAGCCTCGTCGTTCTTGCATAAAAAAACTATCGTTTCACAAAATATGGCAAGATTTGGAAAAAGACTGATAATTATATTGGAATTGTATATGAAAGAAAATCGGAAGAAAAATCAAAGGAATTTACCATTGTTCTCCATCAATTATTTTTTTAAATTTAGAAACAATTACTCACTTGATATATTACATATAATTTCTCAATATCATTTGTTGCTTGGTATTTACCATGTTTCACTCTGAATTGAGATAATAAGAAACAATACTCCATTGCAGGCATTCCAAGAGAATCCATTGTTCAGATCCTATTCAACTTCCTTTGAAATTGTTGATTCTTTATTCAGTTTCAGAATCTAAACTTTAAAAAAAAAAAGACTCTTGCTTTCGAGATTAATATACATAGTTCTGATAATTAAGGAAGCAAATTTCGATATTAATATACATAGTTCTGATAATTAAGGATGCAAGCTCATTCAAAGTTACTGGAAAACTACACGTAACCTCACTAACTTACCATGATCTTATGTTTGAAAGTGATAACTTACAATTTATATGTTGCCTTGTCTAGTGAGATCTGGTCAGCTAGATTGGAATGGCATGAAATCATCAATATAATGAAAAATTAGTATTTTGGAATGTTTAAATGTTGAACTTTTCAGGCTTGGTTAGACCATGTATTATTAATGAGGCTTTTACACTACCCTTTCTTGCATGTAATGCTTTATCATGACAGTATTATCTTGGATTTCATGATTGCAGATGGATTCATCATCAACTAGAAGAGTTTCCGTACAAAGTTTTATGCAATTTCTCATTCTGTGCTATTGTAAAAATTCAGGAAGTCTCTTATTCATGTCTAAATCATGCTGTACTGAATTTTGACCCCATGAAATAATCATGAAATTGATGTTATTCTTTATGACTTAAAAAGTTCTATACCATGATAAATCTTTTAATTTACAGAATGCTTTAATCACTTCTGAAATTCTCATAATGTAAGTTAAGAAGTTTACTAAATGATAAGCAACATGTTTATTATTATTATTATTATTATTTTGGAGTCAATCATCCTGTACATCCAGGGAACTAGAAAGGAAAAAACAAACTAAATCACAGGTCCAGATGTTGCTCACCTGAATTCCAGCACCTATGATGATTCCCATGAGGAAATTGGGAACTACACTGGCTATAGCCATCATCAAGCTCTCAACGACGGTAACGCTAGCATAGAGGCATATGACGAAGAACACGTAATGCAAGAAACCTGGGTGAAGGCGTACCATAAAATAGCATATGGTCCCCGAGGAAAAGGTTATCAAGACCAGAAATGGCATCGCAGAAAGCGTATTGCTAATGACAAAGGCTGACACGCCATAGTGTCCATTAAGCCGCTCTCTTTGAAAAACCTACATGAAGAGGCAATGCAAATGATTCATTCAGGTTTACACCAATATTAATGTTTAAATTGAACGACGCTATAAGAACTGGAACAGACCTTCATATCTTCCACGAACGAAGGGAATCCTCCAATAGACATAAAGGTGACAAAGCCAAAAACAAAAGAAGCACATGCACCCCTAGCCTGCATTAGAATAATTAGGACTTAGATGGTTGGTGGCAGCACAAAGTTTTTTCTAGCCATCTCAACTCAAATCAGAAGTTTTCCATCCATTCATTAATTATGTTGCACTGGGAATGGTATACTCTTTCAGCTGGGAGAATTTGCTAATTTCTTTCATATTTTCAAAATGTACAACATAATCTCGGTTCTGAATTGATCTTGCTGCACAACTGTAATATATATATGTATATATTTTTAAGGAGGTATTCAGATGACATGTAATGTTTAGTATTGGCACTCTTGAACTCCATTTCAAGTTCTCATAACTGGAAATGAGTCGATGGAAGTTAGCACATGTATCTAATAATTGTAAAAAGGTGGACAGAATACCAGAATGGAGCTGTAACTGGTTCCAACATTCAAGTAAATGGTTCCAATGCAAATGGTCACAACAAGGTAAATCACAAGCCTCAACCAGTAATAACCAAAGTCCCTAGACATGTTCAGGAATGAGCGCTTGGTTAAAGTGAAAGCCTGCATGAAGAAGCTAGCCTGACTGCCTCCTGAATCTAAAACTGTTCCTTTCTGCATCAAATTAGTATCAATACTTAGTCCTCTTTACTGGATTCATTTAGCCAAAAGACTGAACAGGATAAAAGAGATTGCATAATATGATACATACAACTCGAGCGATTTCATCCACTTTCTCTACTGCTGAGAAGTAATATTGGGAATGACTGTAAAATTCAGTTAGTCTTCGGATAGCTTCTGAAGTAGTCATTTTCTCTAGTGGATCATCAGTTCTCTCAAACTGAAAAGCATAAAATAAACAAATAATAAAAGATTACCGAACTTTAGTCTTGAATATGAAAATAAAGATAATATATTGTATTACACATTTTAAGCCCTCATACCCTTGTTTTCATCGATCCCTTTAGAGTAGCTTTCACCTTATCAAAGTCTGAGTTTATGCACCTTAGGAAATGATCTGAAGGATTTCTTAGAGGTGGGCAGGGGAATCCGGCTTGGGCAAAGTACTACAAGTAAGCAGAAGGTCAGAGCTCTTGATCAAACCATTGGATGTTATCAGAATTTTCTTCTCTCTTTTACGTCTCGGAACACTTACCTCACATGCCTCCGAAGCCTTTCCAAAGTAAACAGTTTTGCCCCCTGAGAGCAAGTACAGGCGATCGAATAACTCAAAAACTTCACTGCTTGGTTGGTGAATTGAGGCTATGACAGTCCTTCCACCTCTTGATAGACCCCGCAGAGTATGTGTCACAAAGAAAGCTGAAGCACTGCACAATAGAAACACTTAATAGTAATCACAAATCCATAACAAAATTTCTGCTCGCATGAAAGAGAAATGGCTGCATGCGAATCTTGAATTCATATGCTAAAACAGATAAAAGACAATGCTCTGTATCTTGCCAATCTCAAGTAAGAGAAAAACCAAAAAGCTACTAGATAGATCAGATGAAATCTCTTAGGATCCCTGTATAGAAATCATTCCATTTTCACCGAAGTGATAAATAGGCTAAAGACAATCGAAGGCTTACGTTGTGATTAAATTTGCCGAAACAAATCAAATAGCAATGATTCAAAGCACTTCATTTTACATTACACTATTTCGGAAACCTAAGGACTCCATCATATGGATATTAAGGTACCCAATTTAAAGTGAGAACAGAATTTCGATTCTATTGTAGGAACAAGAGCAAAAAAACGAACGATCTTCCTAGGTCCTTCTCCATTCTTTCTCAATGAACAAACAGAAGCAACAAATGGTAGCTCACAAGATTGCATGCAATTCAGACCGTACCTATCAAGACCGCTCGTGGGCTCATCGAGAAAGAGCAATCTGGGTCTCATGAGGATCTCAAGAGCAATGCTGACCCTCCTCTTCTCCCCACCACTTACCCCGCGCAGATGCCAGTTACCAATCACAGTGTCAGCACAATCTTGGAGGCCCATTTCAACTATGGTGCCCTCCACCAAGGCTCGTTTCTCCTCCTGAGGCATCTTATCTGGGAGCCGGAGGCTAGCAGAGTATGATATTGTCTCCCTCACTGTTAAAGTACCAATCAAGTTGTCATCTTGGGTAACATATGCCTGAGATAGAAGGGAGAGAACACCACACAATGAGATGATGAATGAAAATAGAACTCTGAATAATCTCCTAAATATAATGAAAATAAGAAACGAACACAACTAGATTTGTCTGAGCAAGACAGAGAAGTCAAATTAATTCTTCAGAAGTATCTTTATTTTTTCCACTACCAACCAAACTAAACTTAGAAGTCAAAAAGCCTCAAAGAGCACACTGTGTCTGCAAGTAAAGACAGAAGCGAAAGGCTAATCTATATTCCAAATCCTATCAGAAACACACACACACACACACACACAAAAAAAAAAAACGAAAAAAAAAAACAATTACCTGTTAAGATTAAAGAAGCAAGTTTACTAGAACCTCTAACTGAAGAACAAATATGGTAGAAAGAAGATGGACCGAAAAGGCTCACCGCAGTCCCAAAAGACAACTTCGTCTTCCTTCCATTAAGGAGGATGGTTCCTGAGAGGAAAGCATTGGTGGCAAGACGGCTGGAGAGTGCATCGAGGAGCGTCGACTTCCCCGACCCCGACGGGCCCATCAGGGCTGTAATAGTCCCTGGCTCAGCGTACCCGGTGAGCCCTTCCAAGACCTCCTGTGTCTCTCCATTGCCCAGAGTCACTGTCACCGTTAAGTCTTTCCAGGTGAGCCTCGCCGACATGTCGCCGATGAATTCTGTAATTGTCTTCTCCTTCCACAGAGTCTCACTCAGTGGGCTGAGCCCCGCCACCACAATTCCGTTCTCTGACGGCTTGTTCGACTCTATCTCCATCATCACCTGACCTGCTGAGCTCCTCACCTCCCCTCCCTTCATGTTGTTGCTGAGTAAGAAAGGAAGATATGATACAAACTTAGGGAAAAATATGTGTGTGTGTGTGTGTGTATAGATTGTGTGCTTATGCTTGGAAGCAAGGAAGGCTCAAGGTGTGAGGACTTGGAGCCAAATCAGGAACTGGGAGATATAAAGAAGAAGAGATCCCCATATAGTTATATGAATGGGATAGGAGTAGTTAAGACAGAGGAGAACAAAAGAGATGGGAGGAAGTTAGGCGGGGGGGAGGGGTTTGGTGCTGTTTGACCAGAGTAGGCATGCAGAAAAAGCCTCTCTGGGTTGGCTTTTGGTGTGACTTTGTGAAGGGAAGAAGATTACAGCTGCTTCACCTCCCTTTGTATTCCTTCACTCCCTCAGCAATGCTATGAAGAAGTGATAACCAACAGCCTGAGGTCTGAGGCTTGTTAAATTAGTGGGGGAAGATGATGTCCTAATCACTATTGTTATTGCAGGGATGCCCTTTGCTATCTCATGGGTTCTGATGGATAGATTTATTCATAAATGTGGGCTGGTGGATGTTGGTGGTGCAATTAATGCAACAGCAGCTTCAGTCCCACCTTCATATCCTAAATGCTGTAATTCTAAACAACTAGCAATCTTAAATGAAAAGAAAAAACCCATACTTACACTGATCTTGATACTTAACAAGAAAATGAACTTTTAGGACATGGTAGGATTCCAATTTTCTTTCTGGGAGACATTTAAAGGACTAATTTGTTGGTTGAACGCAATTGCTCTCCTTGAAAACCTGCCATGTGTGTGCTTCGCAATGAACACATGTGGAATGTATTTTGCAACAGTTTTGTCAAAGTCCTCAAAATCATTTTGGATTTTTCCTTATTGAAAGCCTTTGTTATGTGAATAGAGATCAAGATGAGCTTTGCATGGCACTGAAAGTTGAATTCATCAACCTATAAGCATTGCAAAGTGGACTGCTCCACAGGAGTTTTGCATGATGATTCGCTGGACCTTGCCCTCATAAATGCATTCTTTATTCATAAGCATCCTCTTGCTTGTCTCTTTAAGAAGCAGAGATAAAGGAAGCATATCAGGCAAAGGTGAATATGTATATATCGAGGAACAGAAAAAATATCACATTTATATTTTTATTGGTTGATGGGATAACAAACATCCACCAAACTCTTCTTTCTACAAGTAAAATTAAATGTATAAAATTAACATCATTACTTTAATTTATTTTTCGATAACCACATGTTTAGCAAATCCTGTATTTTCAGAACCATATCAACATGCATTAGAATTATATAACACTTAAACGATGTCACAAACTAAAACCAATATCATGCTAATAAGCATTTGTTCGTGATTAGATGCTGTTTGTTGTAGTTGTTATTGCATATATTGTATCTTGCTCTAAAAATTATTTATAATTCTATGATAAGTTACTGCTCAACACATGTTATATAATGTTGATTGTTATTTTCAGATGGTGAAAAAGATATTCAAAAGTATGAAATCTAAATCTTTTTATTTGTTTTTTTTATTTATAAGAGAATCTAATGAATTGAAATGATACTATGTAATTTCATCAAATATGTTATTGTACAAAATAAATTTACTATAAAACTATTCCATTTGCCATTGTTGCCACGTCCTTACTACCATTCTAGAACTTAGAATAGTTATAAAGAACCATTTTAAAGCTTAAAAATACAAAATTATTTTACCACTAAAACAACTACGTAGCAGAAGCCAATTTTAGCCATTACAACGGAATCTAACAGTGTATAATGATGGTATAATAGAACTACTCATCTGAGGCAAGAAATTATTAACTCTATTGTTTCGATATAGTCTGTTATAATGGGTAAAATATGCTCTATTTTCTCAAAAAACAGAGTTACTAATTTGTTGTGTTAAAAAAATAAATCGAAGTTATGCTTCAATAATAACAGTGTTAAAAGTTACATTAGAATTTTTGATCAATGTTAATAAAGTGACTCTATTCTCAAAAATGAAATAAAATAAAATAGCAACTGCTAATTCTCTGTTTAAAATCATTGAATAAAACAATTTTGCATCTGGAACCATGATTTCCAGAAATTTGTAACTTTCATTAACATGTCAATGTGTCATTTTACATCCAGATCCATTTACCGCACGCTGTTAGAAACGATAACAGCAGCATTTCTGACTTCAGCTTCCCCTGTTTACGGCCATACTCTCACCTTTGAATGTGAGTTTAGTTTTGCACTGTAGAAATTAATATAACTGCACTTATATCGCTTCTTCTTTTCTACCTTTTTATTCATCAGCTACAAATAATAAATGAAATTGCTGAGGGTCTGCCCAACCAACAACAACCCCTCCTAACCTCACACAAAATGCACCTCCAATCTGTCAAGGGAGCAACCTGAGCAAACCAAACAACCTCCTTTAATAATACTACTGACTTTTAGCTTAGTTTGGGCCTTACAAGGAAAGGTTGGGGTGCGGATTATCTACAGGCATTGTATACATTATCTAAAGCAAATCAAACAGTTACTTGAAGTTGATATTGCCACAACAAAAGGGGCATGAATTAAATTTTTAGAAAAAAAATAGGTTGTTGATGGGCCATAAATGCCGGGATAATATCGGTTTGTAGGGCTGGCCACAAGGGTATGTGAGGTTGACCTAGGTTCAAATTGGACTGACACTCTTTACCTATAATTCAAGCTCATTTGAGCATCAAAATTTTAGACCCTAGTAGGTGTTGGAGTTTTAATTTTAAAAAAAATAAATATTTTTTTTCTAAATTTTAGTTGTTTTAAATATTTTAAAATATCTTATTGTCAGACATCTCTTTCAGAAGAGTTGTGACTCTTTGTAAAAGAATGTTGATTTCTTAAAAGATACGGTGTTTTCGGAATATTACTTATCTTTGGAATCATCGCGTATCCTTGGTCATCTGAATAGAGTCTATAAATAGACTCCTCCAAGATTAATCCAACACAATCTGATCTCTCTCTCTCTCACTGGTGTTCTATTTTTCGAGAGTTTAGATAGAGAGTTCTTTCACTCTTCAACTTTCTGTTTTCTATCTTTTCTTATTTCTACGTATCTTAAGGAGTCGGTTGGGAAAAACCCCTCTAACGATTGAGCTCGTTAGAGCAGAATCGAGCTGAGCCGGGTTGTTAAACCTTGAAGACGAGATCGCCGCAAATCTGGATATAGGAGATAAATCCCATTCTTAGGGTAGTGTGTATCACACGTCTCAATCCAGACAAGGTCTTTCAATCTTCTGAATTTATTTTAGTATATTATTCTTTTATAACACTATCTTATAATAACAATAAAGCAATTTCTAGGCATTATTTTCTAAAAGTAGGGACTAAGGGCTTAAAATCTCTATGTAGGCTATTTGTGTTCTTCTTTTGTGATCCTTTCCTTCTTGGCGAAGCCCTCAAGTAGCTAGCTCCTAGCCAGATCCATCGACATTGCTCAATAGATAGTGATATATTACTAATGATGAGATCACAAAAAAATAGATGTGGTTAATGAGATCTCTAGTTGTAAACTGGGTGGTATATCTATGAAGAAAAGCATATGGGACTAAGGGAGCAATAATGGCAATTATATAAATTAAGGAAATCTATTCTATATAACCACATCATTAAATTTTTTTTATATATTTACGATTTGCCTCTCTCAAATATCTTAAGATCTATCAACCCTTCCACCTATCCTACTTCTCACACACACACACACACACACACACACACGCAGAGGGAGAGGAAAGCCCCTCAATGCATTTCATTTGTGAACTGAAAAGAAACTGTTGTAACATATGTATTGAAATTAAATCTTAAATTTAGAGCAAAGATCATTGAAGAATCTAAAGTTCTAATCCAATTTCTTTGGAGCTAGTGGGCTAGGTTGGGCTAGGTTCATTAAGTTTTGAAATGAATAAAAGCTGGAATAAAATATCTTTTGAGTTATATGTTCAACTGAAAGCAGAGATCATTTGAAGAGTCCACAGTTCTAATCCAATTTATTTGGAGCAAGTGGGACCCGCAAAGTAAACTCCCTTCAAAAAATATGACATTTATCTTCTGAGACAGTCTCAGTCTGAGCCACAAGCTGAACCACCTCTGCAGACTTGACCAGCGGGCTGCCTCTTAACTACACGTCCTTAAATATATTACCCAAGTTACAACTTGCAACCAACCTCATTAAGGTGCGGTACTAGAAATATGTGGTTCATATTTTTGCCTTTAACAAGATCTTTCACTAAGCTTAGATACTTCAATTCTTTTGCCAGCACCTAAGCTGATGTGGGGCATCAATTAATCTTAGGAATATTTTTAAGTAACTCAAAAGAGTCACTTAAAAGTCAATCAATCAGACTCACTCTTTTAAATGTGGGGCATCAAGTGATTTTAAGATTTGTTTGATTGAGATATATCAGGTTATGGGTAATCTAAATATTTTTGGAAATCATTTATATAAAAAAATGATTGTAGGAGAAAATAAATTTTATCATGTTTGATTAGTAAAAAAATACTTTAAAAAATAGTATCGAAAAAATAGTACGATATTTGATTGGAGGTAATAATATTACTAATTTTTTCATGTCCTTAAATAAATAATTAAGGTAATAATTTTTTTCAGTCTATTTGTTGCCATTTTGGCCCATTTACATAAATACCATCAATATTAGTTATTTCAAATATTAAAATATATTTATATAAGTTAATAAATATTTTTAAATTAATTATATATATTAAATATATGTTTCTTCTTATAAATAAATTTTAGTATATTTTGGGCTATAAATAAATACATTAATTATTAATAAATCCTATGTTAGATTTATTGATAATTAATTAATATTTATTAATATATTTATTAATCAATATATTAATATATTTATAATATATTAATATAATATTAATATAATATATATTAGTATTATATTAGTATTAATTATATAATATAATAAATATGATATTAATATATACAAGTGAGGGAATTTTTATTAAAAAATGATAATTTTAAATTACCCCCACTCCCTAATTCAATATGAGAAAATAAATACTACTTTTTTTGATGGTATTTGTTTTATTTTTTCTTTTTTAAAAAAATAGATATGGGACTATTATTTATTTTATTATTTCTTTCGTCTATTTGTTATGCCAAATATGATAACTTGATAGGAAGTTTAGTTTTCCATTTCAATCAAATGGGCTCTTAGGAAAATCTTAAGCAACTCAGAAAGGTCACCAAAAGAGTCACTCATGGTCTATTACCATTGCTATCCCTTCATATTGGCATCGTTAACTGCGCCATTAAATGTAGCAAAATGATTGGCGCAAGGCCCCTGAAGGACTAGTTTTTAGACTAAATCTTTGAGCTACTTAGCATTGATCTTAATCCCAAGAGAGCTTTCCCTTTGACACCTTAACTGGCACTCTCTCAACAAATGATGAGTCTAAAATCATGTGGCGTAGTTGAAGTAAGAGAGAGAGAGTGTGTAATTTGGGTGTTGACTGTAGATCCTATTGTAGAGTAGAAGAGGTTGTAAATTAGAACTGCTTAATTTCTAACTTTGTTTTGGTGACATGCATGCAGCTACATTTGGCAAGACTGGACTTGTACTCTACACCTAAAGCAATACAGACTTCAAATTATCATGTCTGGTCTGAAACTTAACATAGGACGTGGTTGATCGATATTGCTCATGCTTTACAAGAAGGTGGAGGAGAAATCAAAATCTAAATCTTCTAACTTCTCCTAAATCTTTTTTTTCTGATTTTTTTCTTGTAAAAGTATTTTTCAAATAATATTATCAAATTCTTATTTTCATAAATATGTTTTTACTTTAAAAGTCATTAAAACACTTTTTAAACAATACTAAGCATACCCTAGTAGCAAATGAAATTGTTATATATTGTGTAGTACACATATGTACCATGTGTAGCTACATGTACATGTAAATCTAGTTGGGTTGTTTTCCATGTTTGGTTAGTCCGTAAGTTGTCTATCTATTTTTTTTACTTTTTTTTTTAATTTGATAATGAGGATCCCAAATAATTCGAGCTATTGAATGTAATTTATTATTTCTAAACTATTTATATATAAAAATCATATAATTTGGAGACTCTTAGTATATACATTAAGCAATCAATTTTTGACCACTTGATAAATAGGCCTAGGGTCTCCAAATCACATAAAGCAATAGATCATATTCAACAGCTTGGATATATAATATTGTGAGACTATTGTTGAATTCAAAAGAAGCGTAGCTCGATAAAAGCCATACCATACCAATTATAACTTGAAACCCACACACACTCTCTCTCTCTCTCTCTCTCTCTCTCTCTCTCTCTCTCTCTCTCTCTCTCTCTCTCTATATATATATATATATATATATATATATATATATATATATATATATATATATATATGTAGCATGCATAAATTGTTGTAGTTAAGTGTCCTTTTAAATTTTAGCATATTGTTACAATTTTTGCAATTAGATATGGATACTTTACAAAGTGTTGCAATGTTGGCCTGCTGTTTACCGACGTCCAATTTCGCCGTTAAGGTGCCCTCGTGGAAATGATATGAAAATTTTACAGGAATAACATGAAAAATAAAAGCTAGAGAGAGAAAGGGGGACCTACCAAATTGAGAGCTGCAAGATAGGGGAGAGAGAGAGAGAGAAGTGAGCAAGAGGCGAGAGCACACCTTCAACCTCCCATCGAGCCTTAGGGAGGCCTACCTTCAAATGCGGACCAACCTAAGCTATATTTCCATGAACTATGCCATCATTGTCCTCCTCATCGTCTTCTTCAGCCTCCTCTAACATCTTGTCTCCCTCATCATCTTCATGGTTATGTTGGCTCTTTGGCTCTTCCTCAACTACCTCCACTCATCATCCTCAGCCACATGGTCGGTGACGGCACGATCTTGATTGTGCTTGCCTTAGTCATCCTCATGGTGTTGCTTCACACCAACACCTTCTAGCTCATGCCGTAGCTGTCCTAGTGGCAGTGGCCAAGCTCGCGAAGGGTGTCGATGAGTCTGAGAATCACCATGCACAGGTACGTACAATGAAGGAGAGTGTTTATGGTTGATCATTTATGGTTTGAGACGAGGGCAGACTACGGAGGTTAGAGAGAATGCAGCAACTACATTGTTCAGCCTGTCGGCAGTGCATGAATACAAGAAAATATCATGGATGAACCAAGTGCTATGGAGGCATTAGCTAACATGTTGACGGATGGCATTGTTCAATTTATCGACTCACCTGGAGAGCTGGATTGAGATGATGGACGCAGGGATCGTCCCAGCAATGGAGGGAGCAGTGGGAGATGATGGGGTGGCTGAAGAGGCACCTGCTGCTCTAGCCTAGCTCAGGAGTTCTTCCATTCGGTAGGTTCCCAACTGATGGACCTCTCTCTCTCTCTCTCTCTTCTCTTTGATTATATGCAAAAAGTTTTTATTTTCGATGTCTTTTCCAACATATTTTCATGTCACATCCATGGGACACGTTAACAACAAAATTGGATGCCGTTTAATGGCAGGCCGGCAACAGCATTTCATAAAGCACCTATACTCAATTACCAAAATGGAAACAATATGCTAAAATTGAAAAAAAATGCTTAAATACAAAAAAAAAATCAGTAATTAAGCCTATATATATATATATATATATATATATATATATATATATATATATATATATATATATATATATATATATATGCATACACACATATATACGTATATATATATATATGTATGTATATGTATGTATGTATATCCTTTTAGATTTTTTGGCTAACAATATTACAAGATAGCAAATTTAAGTGTAGAGTAACACCATCACTCTTTTCTAATCATTAAATTATTTTGATATTCATTTTGAATTATGAAGGGCTATAGATGTATATGTATGTAAGTGTGTGTGCGTATGTGTATATGCATATGCTTATGTATACATGTGTGCGTGTGTGTATATATATATAGCATTTTTGAAGTTGTATAATTGATGATTTTTGCAAAGAGAAGTTTTATGTAAACTAGTCAACTATATTGGCTCTTATACCTAACTCCTTTTGGTTGACACTCCTAGTCCTAGGGTACATTTTATGCTTTTTTGGAAATCTCATAATTTTATCATGTGGCATGTTTGATCGTGTGATGAAATTTCAAGAACATTATAATATCTTGATATTAAAAATTTATAGTTTATCAAATCATATTTTCTCTAAGTTTTACCTTTAAAAATGTTTTTATTTTTTTGACTAATAACCAAATAAAATCATGATTCTCGAATTTAAAATTTTTAAACACAATATTTGTAGAAGAGGTTCGAGTTTGACTCGGAAATGTAGCATTTCCCTATATTTTCTAAAGAAGTTATATACGATATCAATCTTGATTAGGTGAAGGTAGTTGATGTGGTGAAACTGGTCTTGATGTAACCTGATGGACCTGAACTTAAGTTAGCCCTTTCTATAAAACCAAGTTCAGCGCATGGGATTCAGCTTTTCTTCTTTTCTTTTATTTTTGGACAAGGCATCAAGTTCAGTAGTAGATATTTAGAACAATGCAATCCTGGAGGGGGTCCATTCGGGGGATGGTTTGCTATCCTTCTGGAAGGATAAAAACACAAACATTATAGTTTCCGACTTGTTTGGCATCAATTTTATTTTTTAATTTTTATTTTTAATAAAAAAATTATAAATATTGAGGCAAAAACATTAGTGTGCTATTCTTATATATATATATATATATATATATATATATATATATATATATATATATATATATATATATTATTTTTAGAAAAATAAAAGTAGGGAATTCTTATTTTTACTATTCTTAAAACAAGAAACTCATATATTTTTTCCAAACACCACCACTGCTATTATCGCCACTACCTATCATTATCAATATCTCCACCATAGCTGCTATTATAGCTCCTATTGCCTTTGTCATCTTCACCATCATTATTATTGTTATTCCTGCCACCATCATTTCTACCATCACTACTATTATTGTTGTTGTCTCCACCACAACTATGCCGCCAGAATTACACCATCGCCATCTCTATCACCTCTGCGACACTGCTACTGCCACCACAACTTTTGCCACTACGGGCTCATTTGGTTCGCGGGAAAAGAAGGGGGGAAAGCATGATCAACGGGCAAGTAATGAGATGCCTCTTGTTTGGATGGAGTTTTAAAGGAGAGAGATGGGAAAGTTATATTCCTATGGGAATATGTTTCCCATATTTCATGAAAAAGTCTTTCCCATGAAAAACATGGGAAAGTTACGGAAATCACTTTATTTTTATTTTCCCCAAAAACGCCCTTCAGCATTAAAGAAGCATTAAAGAGGCATTAAATATCTAATTTTTATTAAGGGCATAATAGGAATTATACACAACTTTCCTAGAAAAGTGGTTGGCCAACCAAACATAAGCACTTTGAAAATTTGTCACTTTCCTATGGTCAACCAAACATGCCAAAAGTACTTTCCTAAGCATCCTCTTCTTAGAAATTTGTTTCTCAGGATTCATATTTCTAGACGGAAAAATGCTTTCTGCGAACCAAACAAGCCCTACCTCTTTCACACCACTACTACCATCATCGCAATCGCCGCCACCAATGCTATTTTGATGCCACCACAACCATCCTTATGTTCATGTATGATTAGCACTTCAATTGTTGCCATCACTGTTTTATATTTTGAATTTTAAAAAAATAAAATTTAACATTTTATTGTTATATTTTTGAAAATACAAGGAATGAAATTGGTGCCACATGGCAATCTTTTTTCCCGAACTTAAAATTCTATTTTTATATATTTTTGAAAATACAAGGAATGAAATTGGTGCCACATGGCAATCTTTTTTCCCGAACTCTCCTCCCCTTTTAACCCTTCGGTTTGATGGTAACTTTGTTTTGGGTTCTGAAGTTGATTGCGTTTAGCAACTTGAAAGTTGAGAATACGTTGGGAATAGAGTGCAGAAATATTCAATTAACATCTTAACCCGGGATACATCTTCCGATAACAAAACATAAAATTCTGGCATAAGAATGCTATCGGATTCGTCCTTGCCTCACTTTGAAGAGAAATTGCTTTGACGTTTTCATATAGCGTACTGTTTTGCGTATCTCTCGGCATATCCCGGATAAGTACCGAACTGGATTTTATGCACCGTACACGGAATAAATAGTTTATTAAGAGTTCTCTTATTTTGATTGGATGGCGGCTTTTATGGCCGGTTCTAGTGATTTTTTTCTGCAGAATTCTCAATGTATTTGTTGTACTTCTCTCGGTTGAATGTATTTGTCGTACTTTTCTCGGTTCAATGTATTTGTTGTACTTTTAAGAAGCGGGGGTCCTCTTATCAAAAAAACAAAAAAAAAGAAAGAAAAGAAAAAGAAGAGGCGTAGGTTTCACAGAACTCCAAGTCCGGTGAGGTCCCCGAAAGAGGAAAGCTCACGGACTTCTCGGTACCGGAATACGGGCCCACTTTTATGTCGACCAATGCGACCGTTGATTTCTGCGGATTGGGTAATATTCTGATGTACCGCCGGGAACATTCACGGGAAGATACTGATAACCCATGTGGGTCGAGATGCTATCCCATGGATAAATGATTCCGTGGTGGTTCGGCACTTAAATTAATCCATAAAACATTGCGCGCCAACGGACCATCAAGACGCAAGACAGACCTGGAGTTAACCCGCAGTATATCCAGTCCATTTGTCAACGAGACTCCAGTGTAGAGCATTTTCGGAGCTTCCCATGTCTTCATGACCATGACCCCCTGCAAGAGTTCCATAAAACTTGTTGCCAACAAATATATATATATATATATATATATATATATATATATATATATATATATATATATATATATATATATATATATATATATATATATATATATATATATATATATATATATATATATATATATATATATATATATATATATATATATATATATATATATATATATATATAAGGCAAAAGTGTAGCTCGGACGATTTTGAGACCGGCTGAAGACGAAATGATAAGCTGGTTGAGGTGTCAGATGCTGATCTTCTCTGCTACGTAGCTTATAAAAAATCCACTTGTTAGAGACTTTTCGGCGAGAGACCCTTCGATACCTAAGTCAGAACAACAGGGCAATAGTATAGAAATGAGAGGGTTTCAGCAGAGTGTGGTTTCTGTGAGAAATATTATTTGTATTCCTAAGAGCCTCGGGTTGCCCTTTTTATATAGAAAAGCCAATTTTGTCATTATCTGGGCCGACGTGGCACACAATGATGGTCAGATAATGGCCGGTGGTACGGCCGTGGTGTGGGGGTCAGGGCATGGTGCTGCTGCGACTGCAGGCTACTAAAGCTGTCAGCTGTCGGGGCTGCTAGAGCTATCAACTATTAGGGCTGCCAGCCCTTGTCGACGCGCGTTAATTGTTCCCTCGGCTGGCAGTTCCTCGATTGGTCTTCTCCTCAGCTAAGGTCGAGGTCGATCGCCTCAGTTCACATCTGAGGTCAAGGAGATAGGTTTTGTTCGAGGTCGAGGTGCAATATTTCTTTCCATCACTTGCCCCCTACTTTCGAAGCCAAACTGCACTCTAGTTCAGGCAATGGAAGTCGAGCAGTTACCACAATCGAGGGTGAGACCTTTGTTAGAGGCGTTAAGTGCGCTGATCGGTCTTTCCGAAGCATCACAGGATCCGGACCATCCCGAGACGTCGTATTGTAGGGTGACACCGAGACTTTGTTATTGCAGCGATTCGACGAATTGTCCATGCAGTACCCCAAGTTGATATGTGGCTCGATCTGCTTGAATAGCCGGACCAGTGCTTCGTTCGGGGTCGTCTGCACACTTATATAAGGGCATCCCCAACCTTCAAGCTCCACCTTTTGCTCCATTTTCTTCTCCACCTGAGTGTTCGAGCGTCTAGGCCCCCAGGTGGTGCTCCGATAAAGTCTTTCATTTTCGGCTCTGATGTCCTCATTGTTTCTTTATTTTTGGTGGGTTCTCGCTCCTTGGCTGCTTAACCCTTTTCTTGTCTTCTTATTCTTCATCTCTCCATCCTTCTTTATCATTTTTTCATTCTTTCATTTTTTTCGTCCTTCTTCATTTTGCTTGCCATTAGCGACAATGAAGGTTAACATGTCAGAGGGGAGTCGGTCACCTGATCATTCTCCCCAGGCTCGGCAGCCGTCACCTCTGACTAAGTCCAAGGTCCAATCGGGCCCGGACCGCAAAGTGTCCGTCCTCACATAAAAGGAGATGAACTTCGTTCGAGCCTAGCACTTTATTCCTTCCGAGTTCATCTTCGAGCATGCTGGTCCTAGTGATCGGGTTACTCAACCTCCTTCTCGACTCGGCCTATACGAGAAAACTCTAAGGGTTAGGTTGAGATTGCCTCTCCATCCTTTTTTTGTCCAGCTAATGAGGACTTATAGCCTTATCTCAACCCAATTAGTATCCAACTCCTGGCGGGTCTTTGTCAGCTTTCTTTCTCTTTGATTTCTTTGGGGCATCCAGGCCCTGATTTCCTCTTCCGAGAGTGCTTCACTATGAAGAAGCATACTTAGCACAACGATTTGTGGTATTTTTCTCCTCAAAAGGATCACTAGCTGATCCAAGGTACTCCCTCTTTCATCCATGGTTGGAAAGGAAGATTCTTTTTGGTCCACCCTGAGTAGTCGTGGGGGTTCAAGACCACATGGACGTGCCCCAAACTGACCTAAGTCAGCCTTGAGGTTTTCTGGTGACGACCAAAGGGTCCTGAATAGGCTTCTAGAATCTCGATCCAAGATTTTTGCCTAGCAGGAGTTGTTGTCCGAGGAGACTCTGATTAATATCGGTTTGAGCCCGGCTGATCCTTTGGGTAAGCTCCTTTTGAACTCTTCCTTTATCACCTTATCGTATTCCTTTCTGACTTCGTCCCAAGTTTTGCAGTTCTTGTCGCCATGAAGTTCGATCTCTTGTAGATTCGCGAGAGGAGGAAGGTGAAGAAGAGGTCGTTCGTGGTTGCTGAGGATGAGGCTCCATCGAAGGAGAGGCCGAGGGGGGAGTCTTCTTTGGCTTCTGTCACCAAAGATGCTGTAGAGATCATGGCCCCTTAGAAGAAAAGGCTGCGAGGGGAATCCCCTTCGGTTGGCCCCTTAGAAGAAAAGGCCGAGGGGGGAGTCCTCCTCAGCCGTGGCCACTGAAACTTCCATCATGGCTTCCCCAAGGCTTCAGTCCCCAAGGTTTGTGGCCTGGCTTGGTCTGACCTGAGCTCATCCACTCGCAAGGAATGCCCTCCTACTCTGGGCTGCGCCCCCAAGGTTTACTCTCTAAGGTGGTCAGACCGAGAGTCAGACTCGGCTCTGGCAAACCCCAGGTTGGCGATGGAGTTGGTTGAGGCATGCGGCTCCAGGCCAACATGGAGACTGTGCACTCTATTAGCCTCGATAGGTTCTTCAAAAATGTTTACACCATGGTCATTCGAGTAGGTATCTGACTTGCAAGCTTTCGTGTTGTCCTTCACTTCTATCACTAATTGTTGTTTCTCTTTCCAGCATACCCATGTGGTTAGCAAAATGCAGCGATCGGCCACGAAGTTCGTAAAGCATAGTTTGGCACTCGAGAAGCAATGGAAAGCTACCGAAGAGCAAGCCGAGCTAGCCAAGGTGAAGGCCAAGTTGGCCAAAGATGAATTTAGGTTGGCGAAAGCCAACGCCTCAGCCGCGCAGATCCAGGCGGAGATGAAGGAGGCCCAATTGTCTGCAGCCAGGAAGGCCCTCAAAGCCACCAATCGGAGGACAACGAAGCTTTCTATTAAGGAGGCCTAGGCCAAGTAGAGGGCTCGAGAAGCTGAGCAGCTAACTGCTGTAGCCGAGTAGCAAGCCGACAAGGCCGGGTGGTGGGCTAATGAGGCCATGGAGTAGGTCCTTCGTGCCGAGGCAAAGGTCGTGGAGGCAATCAAGGAGTACTACACTCAGAGGAGTTCTGAGAGGAGGCCTTGGAGAATGGGGCAGACACCTTTGGGAAGAGCTTCGAGGCATGCCGAGCTCAAGTTTAGCATCTTTTCCTAGTGATGGACTTCTCTAGCCTTGATGATGACAACGACATCGACGATGAAGGCAGCGACCCTATCGACGGTGAGGGCGGCAACCCCGTCAACGGCGAGGAAGGCGACGTCGTCCATGGTGAAGGTGCCGATGGGGGCGAAGGCGAAGGATGAAGCCTTTTGCCTCGTCATTTTTTGCTTTCCGCTCAAGTAGTCTGAGCTCAATGATTTCTTTTTGTTCAGCCTCTATCAAGGTCAGTGTAAAAGCTTACAACTTTACTGAAAGCAAAGAGTTTCTCAAGTACTTAATTTTGGTCTTTGCTTTCGTTATTTTGCTGTTTATTCTTCATCCGAGTCTAGGTCGTTGTGCTGAGCTCTGACTTTTCATTGTAGCTCTTTTTGGCTCTGCTTCCATTGAGATCAATGTATGTACTAAAAAATAATGAAAGTAAAGAAATTTTCTAAAGTACCTAACTTCGATCTTTACTAGCTATCGTTATATTTCTTTATTTGCGGTCAGGTTGTCTCGCCAAACTATTTTCCTTGTAGAGCTTTAGCATGTCTCGGGCTTATCGGCCGATCTTTCTGTAGTTTGTCTTTCGGAGAATTCTGAATGAGCTCAGCTGAGGGGGGGTCGGTGCCTTTTTTATTAGTCATCCCTAGAGTCTTGCTCTAAAGGCATCTCAGGGGTATACTCTCGGAGGCATCACTAAGGTTAGCTTCTAAAAAAAATTAGAGTGGTTTGGTCTTCTCTTTGCACCATTTTCAATCTAAAAAGGCCGGTTGGCACGCCAAGCCTTTAGCATGGCAGTCGGATCTTCTGCTCGGGCCATTTTCGACCTGAGAAAGTTGGTAGACCCGCCAGGGCTTTGAGGCAGTGGCCAGTTCACCTTCTTGGGCCATGTTCGACTTGAAGAGGTCGGTTGGCACGTCAAGCCTTCGGTGCAGCGGCCGAGTCTCTTGCTTGGGCCATTTTTAACCTGAAGAGGTTGGTTGACTCGCTAATCCTTCGACGTGGGGGTCAGCCTTCTCATCTTTGGAGTATGAGGCATCTCTAGGGTTGTCTTCCAAAGAAAATCCAAGTGGGCTCGATCTTCTTCCTCTTCAAAATGGGGTCTCGAAGTGATCCCGAGTGAACTCTGATGCTACTTATGTCATAGTCGCTAGTGTTCTTAAACTTAAGCTCTGATATTATTTCTGTCACAATCCCAAGTGATTTGAAACCTAGGCTATGATAGTCTTTTTTTCACAATCCCTAATGATCTTAAACTTAAGCTCCAATATTTTGTTTGTCATAATCCCCAATGATCTTAAACCTAAGCTCTGATACCACTCTATCATGCTCCGAACCCAACACCTGAGTTCGGGATGCCACACGACCGCACACTCTCTAGGACAGCCCTAGAGAATATGCAATGCCTAAAAAAAATATTACAACCTCAATGTCATTGAACGATAATAATCTCAATTCATACCAAACAACAAAGTTGGTCCAATTACAAAATATAATCATCCAACTAGTATCAGTATTGCTCTATCTAATCATCTCCTCCACCTATGATCTAAACCATAGCCGTATATTATGCAACTTGCAACTCTGAAAAAGAGAAAGAAAAGGAGTTGTGAGCTTTACAATCCAACAAGAATCCCCATACATCCTCACCAACATAATAATAATTTAAATTGAAAACTGCAAGAAATCATTACACATCTTATGAAATTACAAACCGACTATTAATAATGCTCAAATAATGAGTATAAATATGTACGTCAAATATCAATAGAAATTCAGCCACTCAAGAGTTATATATAATACGATATCTCATAAATCTTTATTAGTATTTTCAATACTTTTCATTTTATTCATTTTTAACTTGATCCAAATCAATTATCTTTCCAACTTTGGGCCAAATCTCGGTCACATTTTTAGCCCATGAAGGGGCAATCAATAGTATCACATTTTTAGCCTCTAACGGGGCAATCGATAGTATGATATTTCTGGCCTATGACGGGGCAATCAATAGTATCACATTTCTAGCCTAGATGGGGCAATCAATAGTAATGAGATAAGCCCAAAGTTCTTGTTCATTTAATAAAGTTCACCATCCACACATCAATTTCTTTTTATTTCTAACTTTAGCCAACCACGGTCACGTTTTCCACCCGTGACAGGGCAATCAATGTAAGATGGTTTGTCCAGAACACCACGCCCATTAGTTCGATTATGCAAGTGTAAGTTATGCTCATATATGCATCAATCATACTATCAATCACAAGCACACATGATCAAAATTTGATTTAATACCAAAATCATCATAAAACTACTCATGCTCTTACTTATCTTGATCATTAGCATATCATACACATATATGTACAAAATATCTATACCATGCAGGTTGGTGTATAAGGATTCTTACCTCTTTGCTGACAATCAAACAAACTAATCACTAGGCCACACTGCACTCCACATACCGGGATGCGTAGAATCCTGCTCAACATCCTTTTGTCCAAAAGATTGTTCTCCTACAGAACCAAATTAACATAAAAAATTATCCGAGGTATCCGACAACCAAGAACCATCTATTAATCCACTAAAGGGTCCACCATCACATAGCAACCTAGGACTATCTAGCAGCCCTGACAACCAACATTTTTTTTTGGATCAAGCTAGAGAGAGAAAGTACCAACACAAAGAGAGAGAAACTAGAGAGGAGAGAGAAATACTAAGAGAAGAAATAGGAGGAGAGAGAAACCAGAGATAAGATCTCGTTGGGCTTCTTTTTGTATGGATGACTATAGTGCCATACAAAACTAGGGCTGATTGTGACAATAGAGTTATATTGGAAGATTTACAATGTCAGCTATATAACAACGCCCAATTGTTTGAATCGGTCAGCATAACGTAACTCAATCCATTTGTTCAAAAAATATATATTTAATCAAGAAAAGAATTTTAAATCAAGGGTCATCAGTTATAGATTCAATGGTAGCTAATAATAGTTGGGTGTAGGACGGATATGGTCGATTAGGTAACAGCATCCAGCGGTCCGAGTTGGTTCACTCTGGCCAGTCCAACCAGTCAAATCATGAAATAAGAATCAGACTACGATACAGGTAACACAATAGATATTCATAATGATAGAATCCAGTGGTATTCAGCAATGATTGGGGTAAAGCTAGCGTGACGGGTGGTCGTAGCGACATTAGACCAGGACTCTTTATTAAGGTCAACTAGGTAGTACCATCCAAGTGCTTGGATTGATCAGATCCAATTAGTCTAACAAGTCAACTCAAGAGTCAGGCTACAATAGAGATAGCTCAATATTGATTGATGATGTTGAAATTCAAACGTGCTCAGTAAGTGCTGTGGTGGGAGGTTGGCACGTTGCCCAATGAATATGGACTGGCACCCTTCACTAGAGCCGACAAAAGTCACTGAGGGACATCCTTACTAGGTTCAACAATTCTAGAGAGAGACAATCCAAGTTGAGAGAGAAACAAAAGAGAGAATATAGAGGAAAGGAAATCAAGAGAAAGAAGAGAGAAAGAGAGGAGAGAGAAAGAGAGTGGCTCTCTTCTATCCTAAAATAGGGGAGAACTCACTCTCCCTCTCTTCTCGGAACAGGGGTGATGGCCACTAGGCGGCCCAGCCCCCGGTGACGTTGGCCATGGAGGGTCTTCAGTCACGGCACCACCGGTGGTGGTGGCCGGCCGACACAAAGAAGAAGAGAAAGAGAAAACTCTCTCCTTTCTCAAAACAGAAGAGGCTTGAAATCTTAAGCCGGGTGGGCGGGAGTCGGCACTGGTGGGAACTAGCACCCGCTAGTGGCTCTACCTCCGGTGAGGTTGTGATGGTGGCAGAGACAGCAGTGATTGGCTGTCAAGGTGGAAGGAAGAAAAATAAAGGAGATAAAACCGAAACAGGGATCCTTTTTCCCTATTGATTTTTGGCTGCTTTCTCGGCTGACAGCCATGTCTTTGAGTCGTGGAAAGAAAGGCATGAAAAGGGGAAAATGGCCAGGGTGATACCTCGACCCGGTGGTGTCCAGAAGCCCCAATTTTTCGGCGAACACAGTGACGAGTAACTGCGAGCTTAACCGGAAAAAAAAATGAATGGGAGAGAAGGAAGGGAGATTGCTCGGGGTGGAGGCTTTAGAGGGTGAAAGCTCTCTCTTTATATAGGAGCCCTAGGGTCTCGACGGCCCTAGGACTCCAACTACTAGTCAGAAAAGGCCGAGGAGAAGAAGACTCCAACCAGAGTTTCTTCTCCGCTGCCTCATGCCATAGGGCGTGATTTGCCTTGGGCGGGCCTCTTTCAGGCCGGCCCACAAGCCCAAAGTTGGGCTGGGCTCACTACAAGAAAAAGAAGTTTTGGCGATGCTTTTAAGGTCTTTACTGACGCTTATAAGCGTCAGTATAAATCTTTCCGACGCTTTCCAAAGCGTCGCCAAAGCATCGGCTATATAAGAGTGGAAAAAATATTTGCCGACACTTTTCAAAAACGTCGCTAAAGGGTTTTTAGCGACGCTTTTAAGCGTCGCTATCACGCAGTTAGCGGCGCTTTAAAGCGTCGGCTTTTAACTGTATTTTTTAGTTAGCGACATTTTAAAGCGTCGTTATAACAATTTTTTTGAAAAAAAAATTATTTAAAAAGATTTTTTCCTTTTAGCAAGTTTTAAAGGTCAGAGGTGAAGGGGGATCTCTGCCGAATCGCTATTCAGTAATGATAAGAGAGATACGTTGATATAGAGATTAAGCAACTGGAGTTGTAAACAGTTTGAAACGAAGGGAAAAAAAACAAAGGAAACAAAAGCTTACAGAACATAACATAGAGCAAGGGAACGAATCTAGAAGTGTTCATCCGGATGACGAGCTTCTCGTACTCATCCAAATAGGCACATTCCATCTCCTCTCCCTTCAACACCTTGAACGCCATTTTTCTCTGAAAAAATGAAACTCCCTACTCTGTCCTTTGAACACTCCTTCCTCCCGCTCCGTCCGCCTCTTTCTCCTGCTCGAAGGCCCTCGCTCTTCCCTCTCGCTAAGAGAGGTGAAGCCTCTCTGTGGGTGATGTCCGGATTTCCACCCTTGATGCATTGGATTTCATCCCTAAGATAACCAAAAAAAAAAGAAAATAAAATAAAACTTCTTAGCATCAATAACTAAGAGAGATGGAGGAGGAAATCGAACTTGTGACTTCTACTTACTTGATAAATCTGTTGTATGACAATAAAACTTTGCCTCTTCTCTGAAGTTGCACCGACAGAACAAAAACAACCAAAAACACTAGTTAATCTTTTGGTTAACAAAAAAAGCCATGAAGAGAAGCCAGTAAAAGAGGAGGGGAGCCGAAGATGAGGCCGCTTTCCATGGGGCCAGCCCACCAACCGCCGCCTAGTGTGATGGAGAGAGAGGAAGAGTAGTAGAGGCAGAGGAGGTCGGAAATGGAGAGGGAAGAGGGGGATTTGAGGAAGAGGAGGACTTGGTCGGAGAAGGAGATGGCTTCTTGAATCTGGAGATCGAGAAAGAGCAATGAAGAGAGGAGGGGAGGGGGGTGCGGCGGCTGGAGGGGTTAGGGATCGCTTTTGAAAGCGAGCGACGGAGAGAGAAGGAGAGGGGGTTAGGGATTTGTAAGGAAGAATGGGCCTCCGACGATGCTTTGTAAAGCGTCGTTCGAGGAAGGGGGGTGGGCGGGACGCGAGTTTTTTTTTTTTTTTTTGGGAGGGGGGGGGGGGGGGGGAATTTTGGCCTCTCACGATGCTTATGAAAGCGTCGTCATTTTAAAGATGGCCTCCGACGATGCTTTGAGAAGTGTCGGTCTTTTTTTATTTTTCAACGACGCTTTTTAACGTCGTCTTAACCCATGAAGTGTCGTCTATTGCCGACGTTTTTTTAAACCATCGACAAATTTTGGCGCTAGACCAAACATTGCTGACGCTTGTGAAAAACGTCGGCAAACAAGCGTCGGTAAAACTAACTTTTCTTATAGTGGCTGGGCTGCTATATTTAGTTTAGCTATAAAATAATATTAATCATTTTACCTCTAAATAGGCTGACAAAGTTTTTTTTTTTTTTGATTGTATGTCCGCAAGTTACCAATGTTTTTTTTTTGAAGTCACTGTGGTTAATGTAGCCTCCTTTTTCTTTTTGATGGCAATGATGTGTTCAAGTTGAAAGCTGAAAGCTGAACAGATCGAGTTCAGGTGCAGTTTGATTCTTGAGTTAGTGCTCGGCTAATCATTTATTTGATCACATTGTATATAGTAGTAAATAATTTTTCCATTGCACTTATTTAGATTTTTTTTTTTTATTATGACTCTTGCTCATCTCGGGCACAAAAAAATAAGATCATGTCAGCTCTTAGATTTTTGGATTTTAAAACTATTTGTGAATATAAACTAGTTTCTATAACAATACTCTTCCGTTTTTTTCTCTCAAGAAACAAAAGTGTTTCTTTTTTTTTTTTTGTGGTAAGAAACAATACTCTTTCACTTATGGGTCCATTTACGTAGTCTAGTTCCTTCTCTAGCCAAAACTCTATGGCTTGGTTTATGCTCGAGTAACTAGGCTCGCATTAGGGAGACTTAAGTACTTGCCAGCTTCAAGCGGCTCCCAGTCCGCTGACTAGTGGCCATGCAGAGACTAAGAGAACGCTACACAATTTTATTACTAAGTCTCCGTTTAGAAAGCTGTTAGCAGTAGAGCTTTTTGATGTAGAGCTTTTGAAAATAGAGCTTTCTAAAGTATAGCTTTTATAAAAAACTGTTTGCTGTTTGGTAACTACATTTTTAAAATGCTATAGCACTTCAACGTGTGTTTAGTAAATAATTTAAGAAGGTACTTTTAGTATGACAAAATGACCATAAAAGACATAGCATAGTATTACGTAATAGAGCATAATAAAATATAATTTATATTAATATATAAATATATGATATAATATAATATTATTGTAATGTAATATAATATTATTATAATATAGTAATATAATATTATATATTATAGCATAATAATTTAATATCATATTAAATTTTTTAACATAACATATCAATGTATTATGATATAATGTAATATAATATTATATTTATAGTATAATACAATAATAAAGGTATAAAATACTATAATTATTAGTGAAAATTAATTTTTTATAATATTAATGTAATATTAAATTATTTAATATAATATATTAATGTATTATGATATAATGTAATATAATATTATATTTATAGTATAATACAATAACAAAGATATAAAATATTATAATTATTAATGTAAATTAATTTTTCACCCTTCTGATGACCATTTATCTCTGTAACAAATTTTCTAGCAGATTTTCAGAATTATAAAAAGACATTTTGTGTAATTGTTATATTTTATTATGGATATTTTGGTAAAAAAATAAATTTCCAGCCGGACCTAAAAGTACTTCTTCGGAAAGCTTCAAAATGGAGCTTCTTCCAAAATATTGATTTTAGCTTTCTAGAAAAGGTAAAACAGCTTTCTAATATTTTTACCAAATACCTCTATTTTATCTAAAAATACTTTTGGAGGGCCAGAAAGTACATTTTAGCTCTCCCAAATGGAGCCTAAAGGATCCTATTGCCACTAAAAATACATATATCTACATATGTGTGTGTGTATATATATATATATATATATATATATATATATATATATATATATATATATATATATATATATATATATATATATATATATATATGATGGAAAGTAATGAAAATCGGCCGTTTTTTCTTTACCTTGCATTGAGTGTGTGTGTGTGTCTCTTTATACAAGCTACCACCAAGAGCAGCATAATTGATGACGGAACTCCATACATGTATATATTTTTCAAACAAATACATGCATGACATTGTCACGAATCCCCCAACTACCAATAGCCCACTTGAATTAATTGCTCGGCTGTACTTGGTTTAAAAATCTTTTCCTCTACCCACATTAAACGCCTCAACCCCCAACTCTCTCTTCTAGACGTACGTTGACCATCAAAAGGAACACCAAACGGAAACCAGCCACGAAAATAGTAATTAGCTTGCGTGCAGGCGTTGCTACGATAATGAAGTCATCGCCGCCCTCTCATTCGTTAACGAGCAAGCGTGTAATTGACTCCTCGATCCAAGCCAAATTCGTTGGACTAAATAAATGCATCAAAAAGGACGAACTGGAAGAGCTGCATATGGTAAGAGATATTTGCTCTACCGACTGTGACAGTGACAGTAGTATGAATCTACGATTCATAGACAACTATGATCCAAGATAATTGATATTAACTTCATCCTGCTAAGATTGTTCAAAGCTTCCTTGTAGGCAATATTTTTGCAATGGTTGCATCATTATCGCCAAAGTTGAATGCTTGCATGAGAATTAATAAGATCTTAGTTGTCGATTTTAAAGATGACAGATCCACCTACACAACCAGTTTTTAGGTCTACCAAAGCTTAGAAATTAGTCATAAAAAAATCAATCACTATTACATGGCATTAGACGTAATCTATCTCGTTATTGCCATTTCTCTTCCTTATCTGACACCTCCCACGATCCAACCTTTTTTTTTTCTGTTGACCGTAAAAGCTGCTGCTCTTTTTCTTTTCCCCTTTGAGTTTGCTGTGGCCAATCATTGGATATTCTACATGCTCACTTATGATAAAAAAAAAAAATTTCTTGTGAGAGCAGCCTTTTGTACTTGATCCCAAACCTACTACTTGGGCTGGGCTTGCGACACGGCTGCATCACTCCCTAGAATAATTTGATAGGGTATGCAAGATCTAATGACTTAAAACAAAGTAATCAGCAATAGGAGATAGAAAATTGTGATTGCCAAAACATTCCGTTGGTAATTGGTAGTAAAGTTGTTCAATTATAGTGTTCAGATATATCTAGTATTGGATACAAAAAAAAACTTACTAAAATTCTCTCACCAAAAGTCCCAGGCTTTGAAAAGAAAGATACAGTAATGATACGATTGGAGTGTGTTTGGAGCTGATTGATGGTCAGCATGCGTGCTTGAACCTGTATTCAATTGAGGTCACCTCCATGAGTGTTTTCCCCTACTGACAATATTTTTAGATGATGCAACTTCAGCGAGAGCTTGCATAAGCATCCATTCTTAATTGATGCATGGTTAAGCGGAGGTTTCATTAATTGTTTGTGAATAGAAAAAAAATCCTTTCACATATCAATTGGTGTTGATGTCCTTGCTTCATCCGCTAGCACTCAGGTACGATTAAATTGCATGTGAACATGTTGGTGATAAGCTGTTTTATTATCTTTGCATTAATAATTCAATTATTCAGGTTTCATCAATGATTCAAGAGGACCAATAAATTCGATGTTGATATGAAACTAAAAGTAAAAGTAATAAAGCAATAGAAAATAAAGAGAAAGAAAACACAAGAGAGCATGAGATATAAATGGCTCTTTTATTCTTTCTTACTTTTCACCTCACGATACAAGATTACATATCATCTATTTATAGGCCAAAGGAGAAAGATCAAAGGTCATAAGATTAAAAGCCATAAATACATTAATTCATCATTAATGAAGAAATTGGAGGGTTACGAGAAGTTGAATAGTCATGGATGAATTCAGATGAATATCCATCTAGAGATGAAGATGAAGAGTCAAGATTTTATAACACTCCCCCTTGGATATTCATCTCTTAAGAATATGCCTCATTAAAACCTTACTAGGAAAAAAACCCTGTGGGACAAAAATCCTAGTGAAGGAAAAAGAGTACAATATTCTCATTATATGCTTTTCAAACTGTCTCATTAAAAACCTTGCTAGGAAAACCCAATGGGACAAAACCTAGGCGAAGGAAAAAAAAGAGTACAGTGCATATAAGCCTCCCCCTCATATGAGCATGTCAACAAATGGCTCTGAGTTGACACATACAATCTTCTGTACTAGTTTCTTAAATGTTGTTGCAGGCAATGCTTTGGTGAATAAGTCTGCTAGATTTTCACTTGAGCGAATCTGCCGAACATCTATTTCACCTTTCTTTTGGAGTTCATGTGTGAAAAAGAATTTTGGTGAGATGTGCTTGGTTCTATCACCTTTAATATATCCTTTTTCTATTTGAGCAATACATGCAGTATTGTCCTCATATATTATTGTTGACTTCTCGTTGATTGTTGGAAGATTACATTCTTCATAGATATGTTGAAGCAAAGATCTCAACCACACACATTCTCGACTTGCTTCATGAAGCGCATGTATCTCGGCATGATTGGAAGAAGTGGCAGTGATAGTTTGCTTTATAGATCGCCAAGATATA